>NW_022103908.1:17975384-18010726 GCF_000313985.2 Echinops telfairi | reverse complement strand
GCAGCAATCTTCCAACTCCCAAAGTTAAAGAAGCATATTTAAGAGATTTTGTGAAGTAAAGCAGACAGTATATAAATTCTTTACATGCAAGGATTAGATAATATAGTGGAAGGAAGATGGAAATGAATAGAATGGGAAGGGAGGGAGTAAAGGGAAGAGATTAGAATGAGCATGGGTGTTTGTGCAATTGGGATGGGCAGAGCAGAGAGAATTAATTCTTGTATATCACACAGACAGAAAAAGGGAGCAAAAAGAGCCAAGAAGCCTAGAAAATATTCACAAATATAAGAGAATAAGTACAGGGCTTAAGATAAAAAAATTATTTATATCTCGATGGAAACATCTTTATCATATGTTTTCTTGCTACAAATCCCATGGTCTTTTAAAACATGATTGAGGTATTTGCTCTACTCCCAAATCCAGCTTCATATAGTAGATCCAAGTATTTATCTTGGTATTGCACTAATTTGATATGGTTGCTATTGTTTCCCTATGAAAACATATTTTGCAATGGCAAACTATACATCCACAGGAATTCTTTTTGCAGTAAATAAATAGCATGCCACTTTCACATTTCATAACTCTCGGCATTCATCCCAGTTACACCTGCTTCAGCCTGTCCCTTTGAAATGATGACCTTTGGATTGGCAGCCGAGTGCTTCATCCACTCATCCACCAGGGCTCCTTTTTTGTATCCAGAGGCTTCCTTAGTTTGTAGCTGGCACCAACATTAGAGGATGGCTAGAATGCACATGTCCTGAATGGAAATCCACTGGAATAAGAAATCTCTTTACTGTAATAGCATTTGAGTCTAGACATAGATTCCCAGGTGATCAATATATACAGGATGATCCCATCTTTTATCACTTAGTCATGAATATGAGATTGAAAGTGAGACATGGTTGTGACATCTGTGGTCTCCTTGATGGCACTTAGCGAATTCAGTACCTATTAAGTCAGAAAACCCCACTGGTCCAAGAACAACTCCTCCCAAATTCCTGGTAGACGTATAAGGCCCCACTGTCTTCTGAAAGTTAAACCTGACCATTCTATTTTAAGGTTCCCTGTGGCCCTTTAACAGGAATATGGAGCAGTGGCGGGTTAGCATGAGTCATCTGTCTGCCTTTGCCTCTCTTGAGCAGATGTTGGGCTAAAACTGACTTCACCCATGAAATCAGTTTTAGATGTTTAGCCAGGATATCAAATAATGAACTGTCCCTTCCACATCTGAGAAAACCTATCCTTTATATTCCTTTAACTGTAAATATAGAACTAGGAAACTGTAATATAAAATGTATGTCTGAAGTTACATTTACTCTTGGATAAAGAAGGGGGGTAAAGGTGGTGATAGGAGAACAGCTCGGTGGCATAATAGGAAGGCTGCAAGGTCAAATGATGTTCTCAACATAGGGAGGGGCACCTTAGCTTAGTTTTACATTGTCCAGACATCTAGCATGTTCAGGTGTTTTGAGATGATTCGTAACAGCACTGTATATAGGTCTACAATTAATGACTCATTAACAAGCATTCCCACAGGTAATTCCTGAGTGGACACTGGGAAGTATAGATGGTGTCAATATCGCTTTTTGATTATCTTAGATAATTATTTTGACTACATTCAGGGCCAGATGTGACTGTCCAGGAAACATGACTTCCGATATTCTAAAGGAGTGGAAGGCCAGAGACTTGGAAACTAGCCAAGCACATACAGGTGAGCAGGCTACCTCCTACAGGACAGAAATGCTGATGAGTGTAAGGAGACAAGGAGTTAAGTGAGAAATGTTCTCCTTCCGACTTGGGCACATTCTGTAGAGATTAAGTATTAGAATTATGCCCTGTTTATTTTATTATGCTCTGTTTTTCTTTATCCCAAGCTCAGTGTGAGTTATCCCAGTGGAAGCTAAAGACCTGTATTTTTTCCCTAAGAACGATGAAGGATTATTACTGTTTTCCTAGTTAGCATTGATCTGGAAAAAAAACTTCTGAGTACAGAATGTGCTAACTCAACATGAAGACTATCCCAAACTCACAAGGTCCCCAAATACAATGGAAAAAAACACCACAAACAAAAGCACACACACAACTTCCAACAAACTTCTAATAAATTAAATATTTGCTATTAATAGTACTTGTAAATATCATAAATGAAATTCAAGGAAAGAAAGAAAAACACCCAACAGAAATGTATTTTATTGAATCACCTGTTTTTGACCATTTAATGTCTAAAGCAGAGATTCTATTCTATATGATTACTTTGCTTTAATTAAAGACTGCTGGGGTGAAAATACCTTTGCCTTCTCAATGTCTAGAAAGTTCAATATGAAGGCTGAAATTCCACATGAGTGGAAATATTTCTCCAAATTAAATGAATTAGACAACCACTTCTTGGTGAAGGAGTGAAAATACATGTTCTTGATAATCTATGTTGTCTAGAATAGTATAGAAAACATCCTAAAATAAGGGCTATTGTGATGATAAAGTCTGAGCAAAATGCTTGACTGCAAGTAATAAAGAACCAAAATCAAGCAACAGCACCAACACTCTGAAAAGATAAATAAATATGTAAAAAGAAAAACCTTACAAACATGAGCAAGAGAAATTCAACATCTGCATAGGAAGTGCTGGCTATCAGCTCACCCACATTTTGTCTTTTAGAACACAAACGACATTTTCTGAATCTTTTTACTTTAATATCGCTTTGGACAACTTCATATGACTGTGGAAATGGAGGCCCAAATGAACTGTTGTCCCGAGAACAGGAAGCCGCTCCCATAGAAACGGAAACACTATCAGCCTGCAGAGCATCTTCAAGCAGTGGCTCCTCATTTCAAAGCAATACACAAAGTTCAGGATTTAAATGCAAGCTTAAGCACTTACAATCATCAAGTAACTCTGCTACTGAACTTTCCCTGAGCAAGAAGGCACATCGAAGTCAAACTCTATGTGACAGCACATGAAGAGTTGGGACCCTGTCTGACTTACATGAAGAATTCAGAGTTATAATGATATATTCAGATCTTTGTCACTAAAGCTCCTCTCCTCAACAAAACTGCTAGCTAGGTGAGTCATATGATTTTTTTCTATAATGTACCTTTCTTTGAAAAGAAGATTTTGTTAGTTCTTTTGTTACTACAATTATTCTAGAAACTGAACAGACATTCTTCACTTATGTGAAAATTAATTAGTCCCTTCTTTAACCCAAACACCATTTTCTTTCCTTTATTGGGGATTTATAATTGGTATCCTGAACATAGATCTAGTCAGATAATGGAACAATGCTATTAAGTCATCGCATTCTTTGTTTCCTCAGGCTAACAACCTTTCCAGACCAATCCGAATGGTTAAATCGATGCTCATGCTCAGTATTTCTGTTGCTTCCCTTTGGTTGCTGCCCAATTTTTTGTCTTTCTGTTAACTGAGTAAAAATATTCTGGCATGATTTTGAGTAGACTGGAGATGGTCATGCTTGTGCTAAAGAAAGTGTGCAGAGGGAATGTGCTTACTATTTGCTATACTGATCAACCAAAGAATATTTAGTGAGTTCTTCAGAGACTTGTATTAGTAAGCCATGCAACTATTAACCAGCTTTGTGTGCCTAATTCCAAGTACATTGCTCTATAAATTCAAATCCGTACTTTAAGCATAAAGAGACAAAAACAGGAATTTAGAGATGGCCAACAAACAGTCCTTGAACTAACTACAGGCTTTTCTTTTTGGTTGTTTGTGTGTGTGTGTGTGTGTGTATTATTGGCTTTTTGTTGTTGTTGTTTTGTTTTCTTTTGTTGCTTGGTTTTGCTCTGTCTTGTTTTTGTGCATGTTCTTATCTCTGCAGGTCTGTCTAAATAAGATAGGCTGGATGAACCATCTGGAGGAGAAAACAAAGGGACCTATGGTCCCGGGGGACATGGGAGAGGGGAAGATGCCAAGAAAGGAAGTAGTGTTAACAAACCCAGGGACAAGGGAACAACAAATTATCCAAATCGTTGGGAGGAGGGTGTAGGAGGCCTGGTAGGGCTTGATCAAGGGTAATGTAACCAAGAGGAATCACTGAAACACAAATGAAGGCTGAGCATGATAGTGAGACAAGAGGAAAGTCAAAGGAAAGAGAGGGAAGAGCTAGGAGGCAAAGGGCATTTACAGAGATCTAAATACAGGCATTTACATATGTAAATATATTTATATAAGAGGATGGGGAAATAAATCTTTGTGCATATATTTATAGGTTTAGTATTAAGGTAGCAGAGGGACTTTGAGCCTCCATTCAAGTACAGCCTCAATACAAGAACACTTTGTTCTATTAAACTGGCATTCCACGATGCTCACCTTCACGACAGGATTGCTGAAGACAAATGGGTGCATAAGAAAATGTGGTGAAGAAAGCTGATGGTGTCCAGCTATCAAAAGAAATAGCCTCTAGGTTCTTAAAGGCTTGAAGGTAAACAAGCAGCCATGTAGCTCAAAAGCAACAAAGCCCACATGGAAGAAACTCACCAGCCTGTGTGATTATGAGGTGTTGAAGGGATCAGGTATCAGGCATCAAAGAACAAAAAGTCAAATCATTGTGAATGAGGGGGAGTGCAGATTGGGGACCCAAGATCCATCTGTAGGCAACTGGACATCCCCTTACAGAAGGGTTGCGGGGCAGAGATGAGCCAGTCAGGATGCAGTATAGCAATGATGAAACATATAACTTTCCTCTAGTTCTTAAATGCGTCCTCCCCACCCCCCAATCCCCACTATAATGATCCCAGTTCTACCTTACAAATCTGGCTAGACCACAGGATGTATACTGGTACAGATAGGAACTGGGAACACAGGGAATCCAGGACAGATGATCCCTTCAGGACCAGTGGTGAGAGTGGTGATACTGGGAGGGTGGAGTGAAGGTGGGGTGGAAAGGGGGAACTGATTGTAAGGATCTATATATAACCTCCTCCGTGGGGGATGGACAAAAGAAAAGTGGGTGAAGGGAGACATCAGACAGTGTAAGATATGACAAAATAATAATTCATAAATTATCAAGGGTTCATGAGGGAAGGGGGAGTGGGGAAATAGGTGGGGAAATGAGGAGCTGATGCCAAGGGCTTAAGTGAAGAGCAAATGTTTTGAGAGTGTTGAGGGCAAGGAATGTACAAATATGCTTGACACAATTGATGTATGTATGGATTATGATAAGAGTTGTATGAACCCCTATTAAATGATTTTTTTTAAAAAAGCAGTGCTTCTAAAGTTTTTTTCCTCAATTCTCATATCTTACCAGACAAAGAATAGATGAATTTGAGTTACAGAACTAGTAAAATATCAAAAAGCAAAGTATCATGGGCTGCCAAAAGAACAAACAAAATCTATCTTGGAAGAAATACAGCCAGAATGTTCCTTAAAAGCAAGGGTGGGAAGACTTTGTCTTCTGTGTGTTGGACATGTTATTAAAAGAGACCAGTCCCTGGAGAAGGGCATATTGCTTGGTAGAGCACAGGGGCATCAAAAAGCAGGAAGACCCTCAGCAGGGTGCAGTGACGCTGCAACAATGGGCTCAAACAGAACGATAACTGTGAGTGGGACACAGGATGGGATGTTGTGTTCTGTTAAAGGGTCTCTATACGTCACAACCAACTAGACAGCACAGAACAAGTTTCACCAGCCTAAATCAAACAACATCATGTCAATAAGAATGAGTTCCCAAGAGTTAAGTAGGGTACCTAAAATGATTTTTCTCACACACCTACATGCCAAATTATGTATTTAAGTGGAATATTTGCATATTAATAACTTAGGCAATTGTGAGCCTAAATTGACAGGTATGTGCTATTTTGATTTGAAAAATCTTATGGTTTATTTGAAAAAAATATATCCCATTGATTGTCCAAAACAAAATACAGAAACCTCACAAAAATAACTCAAAATACATCCTGAAGTACCACAGTGTTAATGATAAAATCATATCCATATACCTACAAGGAAGGCCACTTAATAAGACTCTGATTCAAATTTGTTCATCAAGCACTGAAGAGAATGATGGAGATCTTCACAGATCTCCATCTGTCAGCTAAAACTGATCAATCATAAAATTAAGAAGCACTGACAATTAATGAAGATTGGAATGAAAAAATCTGAAACGAAGAATTGTTAGTCGGAAAATATGATCTAGTTGAGAGAATTTTACAAAACCGAAAACATTCCTTTGAAATCTCAGTTTCAACAGCATAATCAGGGGCTGTACACATGGACCTGACTGACCAGGAGACTTTTAGGACTACATTAAGCACCATTCAGGAGGAAAGCAAAATATCATTTAGAAGACAAGAAAGGAAATATGAAAATGAGTCCTAGAAGACACTCTGAAACACCCCCTTTGTTGTAGAACTGCTCAAATGAAAGGAAGAACAGATGAAGTAAAATAATTGATCAGTTGTTTTCCAAAGTAATAAAAATGTATTGTAATGATTTTGAGGATAAAAGAAAAGTTTCACAATGAAATGTGCAAGGACTTGGAGTTAAAAAACAGACAAACAGAGGGTGGAGGGAGGGTGGGGTGAAAAGGGGGAACCGATTACAAGGATCTACATATCACCTCCTCCCTGGAGGATGGACAACAGAAAAGTGGGTGAAGGGAGACATCGGACAGTGTAAGATATGACAAAATAATAATAATTTATAAATTATCAAGGGTTCATATGGGGGTCTAGCGGGGAAGGAGGGGGGGAAATGAGGAGCTGATACCAAGGACTCAAGTAGAAAGCAAATGTTTTGAGAATGATGAGGGCAACAAATGTACAAATGTGCTTGACACATCGATGGATGGATGAATTGTGATAAGAGTTTAAGAGTTGTATGAGCCCTCAATAAAATGATTAAACAAACAAACAAAAGAGAAGAACAAAATTGTTATTTCTCTAGTTGAAATAACTTTAAAAAATTTAAATTTGAGTTTCAATACTGGGTGATTCTATGGGACAAATATTGGACATTGCAGGAAGCATCAAAAGAAGGTGAAAGGAATACACAGTCACTGTATTAAAATAATTGGACCATGTTCGACCATTTCAGAAGATGGTTTATAATGACTAATTGATGATACTGAAGGCAAAATTTTAGCTGCACTGAAAAAATGACCAAAATTGACCCCCCAAAAAAGTATGAAAAAGACTTCGGTTATTTATGGAATATCAACGGACGTGTCCGAACAAAGAGATGCAATGCTGGATATGCTTATTCATCTATGCCAAGACATTTGAAAGACAGTGGGAAATTTGCCATCTCAGTAGGAGAGATCTGTATGTGTGGCCATTCCAAAGAAAGGTGATCTAATGGGGGTAATTATTGAATTTAACACACACAATTTAAATTATACTGAACACAATGGGAAAACAATTACAGCAGCACATCAGCAAGGAGCTGTCAAAAATTAAAGTCAGATTCAGAGGAAGGCTTAGAATGAAACCTGGTCATTCCTGATGTCCAATGAATCGACTGAAAGCAGAGAACAGCAGAAGGACATTTACCTTTGTGTTTTCAAAAATGCAAAAGTATTTGCGTGCATCATGACAACTGGAGTCATTGTGATGAAGGGGAATGTGAGAAAACTTAATTGTGCTCATGTCGAATCTGGAACTAGACCAAGAGGCAGTCACTTGAGAAGAACACAGGACTATGCATGGTTTAAAAGCAGAAAATGTAGGTGCTATGACTGTATCTTTGTGGAACAAAGTGTCTAAGACCCTGGACTACTGTCAAGGGATGGAGCATTATGATGGAAGAATGGTTACAATATTCAGATACCCGACCTTGTTTGCTGAAAGTGAACTGAAATCACTTATGAAGATAAAAAATGACTATAGCTGTGGCAGTTACATACTCTCCTGTCAACTTGAGCAAAGGGGTGGAGACTAGTCTGCTAATCAGGTCATAGTCAATCATCAATCATGCCTCTGTGTGGGCCTGGCCTTCTCCTAAGGATTCTGGGAAGTCCTGTCATCCACCCTGGAGGCGGGGCACACACTTTCTCTGTTTTGTCTTCCTTATGACAAGTCACATGGTATGCTGATGGAGCCAGAGCCCTGGAGCTGGAGGAGCCACTTGGAGATCCATGCAGGGACTGGAGATCCAGAGGCTTCCACTGCCACTGGATCCACAAGACTTTCTACCCACTGGCCTGTGATCTTCTTGTATTCAGCATCATTGCATGTGTTGCGTGAGTCTGAAGGGGAATTTATAGACTGCTATCGGACATTTGGGCTAATATTGGACTTATGAATTTTATCTGGACTAAGCTGGAGTGTTTTCTTAAGAGACAAATATTCTTTGAGATCAACTTCTTTCTAACACATATATGACTGTCAATATATTTGTTTCTCTAGTCTACCCAGGCTAACACGACAGCCTTCATTATGGATTGCACCTTCACTGAAAGAAAACAAATCTCTTCACAATTGGACCAATAAGCAACATCAGGGCAAACAGAGATGAAATTGAAACTGAAAGTTCTCCATGTTATTTGAAGCTACAACCAGTGTTCGATTAAGAAATGAAATTTTGTATTGCATTGGGGAAATCTTCAGCAAATTATTTCTTTAAAGTATTATAAAGTGAAGATATCACTTAGTGAACTAAAAATTACATGATTCATGCCCAGACATTTCCAATCACTTCACACATTAGTGAAAACTGTACCAAGAAGACAAGAGAAGAATCTATGCATTTGAATAATGGTGCTTTTGAAAATATTGAATAAAACAAACTTCCAGAAGAATTTTGGAAGAAACAGCCTGAATATTCCTTGGAAGAATGGTGAAACTTAACTTCACATGCTTTCAACATGTTAGTAGGAATTATCAGTCCCAGGAGATAGATATTATGCTCAGTAAAGTAAAGAATCAGTTCAAAAAAAGCCTTCCATTAGCTGGATTGAAAGAGTGGTTGCAAAATCAGTTAAAATGTAGTGACAAAAATGAAGCCGGAACAGGACCAGACAACGATTCCTTCTGTTATGTAACGGGTCAGTCTCAACTGGACTGCCTTGAAAGCACCTACCTATAGTTATAACACAACTCACTATGGAATATTCAAAACACTGACATGATGCAGCTATTTCTTTTACATTGCAATGCACATTCTAACAGTCCTCCACATTTTTAATACCTTTTGAAAAGTGTTTTGTTCACATTTCACAGCAGTAAGTTGAGGAAAAAAATGTAATTTATATGTTTAATTACTGAGCTTTGAGTGAGCAAAGCTAGCAAAAATGAAACAAAGGAAAACACAAACAATGACTCTCTAAAAAGAACCAGCTGATGCAGCTTCAAAGTCTCAATTTGAGAAATCAAACTGGTCCTATTGGAATATATTTCTAAAATATATTTTTTCTATATAAAATTTTTGTGTAGATTGATAGACACCAAAGGGACCTTTCTTCATTCAAGTACCAGTACCTGAAAATTGTAAGAAAAAGGTATGCTTCTAACTTGAAAGAAATAATTAAATTAAATTCTAATTAAAAAGAAACCTACATTGAACAAATATCAAAGACAGGATGTGTATTTTATGCAGTTCATTATTTTCATCTTCTTCCTAACACTTTAAAATTCACTTTGCAATTTGGAGCAGATTGTTCTACTTGCTTTCATGTATCAGTGTTTTTCTGCTGCAATGAAAACAAACAAATGGGCTTGGATTTCTACAAAATTCTTGTAGTGGTCTAACTGTGGATCTGGGGCAACTGTTGTATTCTCCTTGTGCACCTCTTATAGGACAAAGCAGTGCTTGATTTATCTGGTTTACACGAGAACCTTGAGTTCCCTTCAAGTCTCTCATATCAACAAATTACCTGGTGGATAGAAAGACAGTAGCTTTTCTTCACTCTCTGTTGATTTGTGAGAACCTACTTAGAAAAATCAAACCCACCTTGGGGGATGGAGTATGAATTACTTTAGCATCCTGAGTGGAACTTATTTTAACTTTATGGAAACAAAAACATATTCGCTTTGTACACTTGAGATAAACCAATTGAACAGCTTAGAGCTTTTGTATGATGAAATTAAATACTGTTGATATGGATTACATGTTATACAGGTATCTTAGAGATAAGAACTGTCTATGCTATCACATTGTTAAGGACAATTCTTACTACTGTTATTTGTTGCATAGTTAGGAAATGTAATATTTCAGCCCGCAAACTACTATGCAATGCTTTTTTTCCCCTTTTACCGCAGTGGTGGAACACAGATTTGAATTGCAAACTATTTAAAATGTTACAAATGCATGGACAAAGTCAAAAGTATGCACACTTTCCTTTGTGGAGGCACAGACTGATGAAAATAGGCCAACCATTTGGAAGCATCAATTTACTATATTACAAAAAGAAACTTTCTGAATAAAAATATCTTTAAGTATTACAGCAAACTCGGTTCCCACCCTCACATCATACTCACCCTCCACCTCTCACCCCATTGCTGTGCTGCCTGACTCAAAGGAAAATTAGCTGTGCTATGAACTAAAAGGCCAAGACAGAGGTTGGGATGGAAATAGTATCTTAAAAAATGCCTCATAAAAAAAAATTCTCCCGTATCAGAAAAAGTTTCAGATGCATTGAACACCTGCTGCACATTGCCTTACTTCCAGTTCTGTCCAAATTATGATAAATGCCATCATAGTGCCATCTCTTCAGGAATGGAAACCACTGCCTATAGTTTTCTGTCACCCACTACTCTAAGTAGCTAGGTAGGACCCAGATATTGTATAACAATTGTTCGTTGCTTTGCTCTATCCCATTGACTACTAAGAAGCCTTGCTGGGACAATGGTTGGCTGCACGGTTGCTAACTGAGAGGTCCAGGATTGGATCCAAGTGCTAGTCTCTCTTGGGCATAAAGATATGGCCACCGCCCTCCATCAGGTCTACAGGGCAGTTCTGCTCTGTCCTACAGGATCTTTGTGAACACAATCCACTTGAGTGTAACAGCTTGCTATGATCATTTTGTATTCACATACAATTCCCTATCTTTTGGGGGAGACCTGGCCCCTCCACATATCTTCGACTCAGAAGACTGAGGGACATATTATTTGAAAGGCGATAGGAGAGAAGCTACGAAGATAACATCGAAATAAGTCATATACAAGTTATATAGAAAGAGACCCCTGCTTACAACTTAGAATTTACTTCAAAAAGATGATTAATGTAAATGTTTACAAATATAAGGATCCCTGTTGGTGCTGTCATTTAATCATTGGGCTGGTAACTAGAGGTTGTTGGTTCAAATCCACTGGTTGCTAGTTTCATAGGAGAAAAATAAAGCTGTCTACGCCTTTAAAGATTTATAAAATCTAATAGAATAACTTAATATCAGTGGATTTGGAAAGTTAGCTTACTATACAAAGAGATTGTAGATTAATTCACAAAAGACCACATCTTCTTCCTCTTCATTTATTAAAATTTGTAAGAAGAGAATTTATTTATAAATTTAATAAATAAATTTAATAAACCAGCTTCCACAAACTCTATGCACCTCAGAACATAGTCTGATTACTATTAGAAATTGTTTATGGTTTCCCTGTAAATCATCTATGGTATAGTGGTCTACAGTAAAACACTAATAGATTTGAAGCCAGAAGAACGACCTATCATTAAATTCTTATTTAGTGATGAATTTAGAATTTAGTGAATCTGGTGATAAATTCAAAATTTAGTGATAAATACACTTCAGTGCATTCACATTTGCTTTAATAATATTAGAGTATTAATAGTATCTCTATTTTGTTGACATAGAGCACAGGCATTTTTAGTTAATAGATAATGGTGACAGTGCCATATATAATGTAACCTGTTGTATGCTTATGCCTCTTTGGGCATTCCCAAAACAATACGACACAAGAATGCTGAAACCTTCCGATCCATTAAAGGTAGGAGTCAAAGTGGAAAAGAGAGTTCATGTGTTCCAAGAAAGCAGTGTGTTTTCTAGCCCAGTGAAGAAGCACTTCTGAAAGAAGAAAACAAAAATATTAAAAAAAAATAGACCCTAAAATAGCTTCTTCAAATTTCTGCTTCAGATGAGATACAGGATTGCAACACTCTACCAAATATATAAGTCAAAATATCACATCACCTCCACCTTATGCTAAATATCCAATTTAATATTTTTATGTTTGAATTGGAGTTACTAATTGAGATGTAGTGCCTGAAGGTGAGCCCCTCAGATCTGAAAGCTCAAAACACAACTGAGGAACTGTGACCATTTCAAAGTAGTGCTGAGAATAGTGATGTGAATTGAGTAAGTCTTTGGGGACCTTCATTTGCTAATGGACCATGACTCGAAATAAGAAACTTATTAATTATAAGAACATGGAATACATTCAATATAAACCAAGAAAAACTGGAAGATGTGGAAAATGAAGCGAAGTGTACAGAGACAGATACACTAGGCATTCATGAGCGGATACGGATTGGTACTGGCCATTCGGGAACTTTTAGTTCTTCTTTTACGGGATCATTCAACCGTGATGTGGAGGATCATGCGCAAAGAGTAGGAAGAACATATGCATCAGATGACCTGGTGAACAACAGGTCTGGGAACGTAGTCCTAGAATAAATGCAGTGAAAGGCTGCACAGTTGATGACAGCATTGCCTACTTCATAATTTGTCCAGAGGAAGAAATGAGAATCCTAAAGGAGCTCTATTTCTAAATTCTCTCTCCACTGGTTAAAGTTTCATATGACCAAAAAAAAAAAGGAAGAAATAATGTTTCAGGAAGGAAGAGAAGAGGAGAGAGGGAGCTGGGAAAGGATGGATGAGGGAGAGAGGGAGAGAGGGAGGAAGACCGCGAAAGTCACCCGTGGAATAGTCACTTAGCATCATTTTCCTCGTGTAAACTTGCCTGGAGTATGTAGGTAAGAAGAACTACATTAAATCCATCTTTAATCTTCTGCAAGATTGTAGCAGTACCTTAAATTATGACAATCTTTGATTTTATAGGGTACTGAAGACTACATAAATAAGACGCCTAGAAACATCATCAGTGCTATTTGCATGTATGTCTAAGAGCAGCACACATGGGCGCAGCTAAAGAGCATTTGGAGACTGAGCTGGATAAAACACAATAAATGGAAAAGTGCTACCTATTGTATCTAACCGATTTTGCAAAGTTAAAAAGAAAATTCAAAATACAAGTTCTATTTCATTCATCACTTAGGACAGTTGCCTCTATCCACAAAAGAATGACAAACAGTGCACTGTGTATTCTCGTTGACTCTATTCCACTGTCAAAAAAAAATCTGCACGGCTGCTTTTAAAAGACTAATATATGTATGTATGTGTTCTTAGATGTGTAGCTTAACATTCAAAGTCTCTCAAGCTACTCTTTCCTCCTTTTCAATTTATAGAAACAAAGATGAAAATGTTACTATTTTAAGGAGCTTGTGAGGAATAATGAATATATCTGCTAAGTATGTCTGTTTACAAAGCTAAATAATGTCACATCAGGTAAGTCCTAATTGATTCAGGATCGCAGAGCCCACTTTGTCTACACATAGACATGGCAGCATGCAGGGGCGCCTGTTCAGTTGCTTGACTTCCTGACATAACCTCACTGCATTTTCCTTTGTGATTTGCCTTTATTTTCCGATGAATAATTGTCCTTTGAAATTGACTTTACCCGTCCCCATGTGTGGAAACAGAAAACCTCCTGGTTTACTTGAATTAGCTCCAAATGGGAACCTTTACTCTCATCGCAGTAGAAAATTATAAAATCATGAACCCAAGAATAAAATCGGGCAATTATCCCTTCCTGTTTAATTGGCATCCTCATAGCAATCCTCTCTGTTTCCAAATTTTAGCATGGATAATGTAAATTTTCTAGCTCCAACATGCCCCAGTTGGATGTGTGGCTCATACACATATCAATGAAATAAAACAAAAGTAGTCTTGTTAAGAAGCCTACATAATCACCATTAGACAGAGTTCTTCCTGAAGGCTTTGGTGGAAGACTTGGTGGTAGAGTTAGGCATTTTTTGCGAAAGAACCAGATTTGATTTCTGACCAATGAACTATGTCCACTGTCATCACCATCCCAATTGTGTGTTGCTATGATGCTGAATGTGTTTCAATAGACTGCACAGACTAAAACAGGCTAAGAAGGCGAGCCTGGAGATCTACTTTCAAGAAAAATCCTAGGGATAACAAGAGAATATTGTTCAGAATAGGGCTGGATGGCCATCTCTCTTGATGGGAGAGCACTCAAAATATACATCGGCCTCAACCATAGGTAAAAACAGACCAGTCGTTTGGAAGATGGGGCAAGACTGGGCAGGCTTTCCTTCTGTTGTCCATGGGGTGGACTCGTTGAGTTGGAACTCACTCGGTAGCAGCTAACAATAACAACATAAGAATTTATAGAGCACTTGCTCAAATGATTGTTAAATTTGTTCTGTCAAGTACAAGTTCAGAGAACCAGGTAACTAGTTTAAAGTAGAAGCAAAGTTCTCACTAACCGGACTAGGGATTGGACAGATGTTTATAAAAATTGCAGCACTCTGAAGCCTGTTAGTACTGGAATTGAGCTTGCCTTGTCTTTTTCTTGCCAATCTAACCTTCAAAGTGATTCAAATTTAAGACGCACAGTACAATGTGGCCACCTCCGGCAGATGCGTTATTTAATCTTTTTTATCCTTAGCCTCCTTATCTGTAAAGCAGGGATAACAATATCTACTGAGAGGTTACTATTTGGATTGAATATGTTTGTTTGTGATAGAGCAACTGAATGGACGCTGGCTGACAGAATGCATGCGATAGCTAGGGTTGATAAGATTGACTCATCCATAAATACTTTTCCTTACCTCATGCAAATTCTGCTATTAATTAGGATTCTATTTCCTTAACTTTTAAAAATCAGTAAAAGCAGGATATTGACCAATACCTAAAACAAGAATCTATTCAGATTTCCTCATATACAAACTCTCAGGAGATGTTATGCCACATGTCAAAATAAAAAGCTAAAATAATTGAAATCTGTAAATAATAAAATACCTCAATATTTAGGCTTAACGGTCATATTTTCATCATGAACCAACGAATTTTTCTCTAAAAATAAGACTTACAGAAAGAGAAGAGATGCTAGTTTCAGCATAGCATGCAATATGATCAAATTAGTTCTAGCACATGCCGTTTTACATTAATGACCTCAAATAAGAAAGATTGCACACCGATTTCCCTTTGCTTTGGGCAAAATATGTTCATACAGTGAAATTTACCCTGATATTGATGGCAATTTAGCAAAATACAAGACTATACTTCAGATTATAGGTAAATAAAGCATTCAAAGAATAGCATGTCTGAGAAAAGCAAGAGAGATCAATAAGGCTGTACACAAAAGAATTCGGTGCAGTAAGAAAAACAACACAATGTCATTTCCTAAAGAACAAATGATACAGATGGGCCAGGGGGAGAATCATGAAAATTGTGGTGACGGTGAACCACAATAGTTTGGGTGTGACTTCCTTTATTTAGTAGTCATTCTTCCTTTTATTTCATTAGGATGTTTTTTTTCTTTCTCAATGGACAAAATAAATACCTATTAAAAATAATGTGTCCTAATACAGAACATTTTTTTAACCAGAATATGTATGCTGTAAAAAGGAAGTTTGGAGTGAAACACTGAGCTTGAATGGTCCGAACTGAAGAGCTCTCTCGGAGGGACCTGAACCTGATCTATAAATATCTTCAAGGTTAAGGTAACCATGTGACTCAAGGTTAAGGGAACCGTGTGACTAAGGGAAGGACATCATTCATAACGTCACTGGATAGAAGGACACAGAACAATGGGCTGCACCAAAAGAGGGAGAAAAATCACTTTTTTGGTTATTTTAAAATTTCTTAAGGCTGAGGCCAGCTGGTTTGAAACACTTGCAGACAAAGGCACCATAGAGATGGCGGTTGATCATCAAGGACAGTTTGTTAAAAGTATTAGCAAATAGTAGATGTTGGTAAACAGGGATCTGAATCACAGCTATTGTTGTTGAAAGTTATCTACTATATTTCAACTCAAAGGGACCCTTTAAGACAAAGTAGAACTGCCCCTATAGGGTCACTATGGCTGTAAAGCATCCTCTTGTTTAAGGAAACAGGCTGATGCATCTTTCTCCCTTGGTGCAGCCGGTAGGTTCAAACCATTAAACTAAAAGCCAGCAATTTTATCACTGTAACATCTGTCTCTCTTTCCATTACCTTCCTGAATCATAAACTTCACCCATGAGCAAAATGTACCAAGTGGTAAAGTGCCTGGGAATTATATCTTTAGTAGCAAAATACAGCCCTTTTCGTGTGGGTCGCTGACTTTGCGTTGGTTCCAACTATAGGCAGCAGAAGGAGGCTCCATCCTCACCATGCTCCAGAGCACTGTTGCAGCCACTATGCCAATCCTTCTCCTCAAAGGACCTCCCTGATTTTCCCTGCCCATCTACTACACCAAGCATGCTGTCCTTTCCCAGGGTTGGTCTCTCCTGATCAGATGTGCAACGTTCATGAGAAGACCTTGGGCCATCCTTGCATCTATGGAGCTTTCTGATTTACTTCTTCTAAGGTAGATTTGTTTGTTCTTTTGGCAAGTTGTGGAACTTCGATTATGCTTTACCAGGCAATAGTTCAAATATGTAGATTCTTCTTAGGTCTTCTTTATTTGACAACTAATGTTCACATGCATATGAAACAATTGAAAATGCGATGGTTTGGCTCAGGCACATCAGAATGCTCAAAATAGCATCCTTTAAAGAGGCCTTGTGCAGCACACTTACCTAACCCACGGTGTGCTTTGATTCCTTAACTGCTGCTTCCATGACCATTGATTGTGGATCCAAGCCAAGTGAAATCCTTGACTAGTTCTCCATTTATCATGATGTTACCTATTTATCCAGATGCGAGGATTTTTGTTTTCTTTATGGTGAGCTACTTCATCCTGAAGGGTGTTTCCTTTGATCTTCATCAATGAGTGCTTCCTCACTTTCAGGCTTATTAATAAGTCTTCTTCCAACAATGATGCCTCGCTCCTCTTCAAATGTGGCAGCTTTTCTGATTATTTGCATACAGATACGGATGGTTAAATCACAGTATTCCCTTGTTCTGTTCCAATGACTGCTTGTTGTTCTGTGTGCTGGTTCAGCATGAGCACAATTCTGTGTGCTGAAATTCCCATTTTTCTCAAGGTTATCCATAATTTTTTAATGATCTACGTAGATGACTGCCTTTGCATAGTCAATAAAACACAAGTAAACATCTTTCTGGTATTTGCTGCTTTCAGCCAAGATCCATCTGACATCAGCAATGATATCCCTTGTGTCACCTGGGTGAGCACCTGGCAGCTAGCTCTCTGCCAATATACAGCTGCAACCATTGTTGAATGATCTTCAGCAACATTTTACTTGCATGTGATATCAGTGTTACTGTTTTATAATTTGTACACCCTGTTTGGTCACCTTTCTTTGGAATGGGGACATTATGGATCTCTTCCAGTCAGTTGGCAAGGTAGCTGTCTTCCAATGTCCTGGCACAGATGAGTGTGCGCTTCCATGGCTTCATCAGCTTAATGAAACATTTAAATTGGTATTCCATCAATTCCCGGAGCCTTATTTTCGGACAATGCCTTCAGTACTGCTTGCATGTCTTTCTTCAGGACCATTGTTTCTTGAGCATATGCTACATCTTGAAATGGTTGAAGGTGGACTAGTTATTTTTGTACAGTGACTGTGTTCTTTCCACCTTTTGTGGGTGCTTCCTGCATCATTCAATATGTTTCCCATAGAATTTTCAATCTTGCAACACAGGTTTGTTCTGGAGTTCTTTTCGTGTAAGATATGCGGAGCGTGTGCTTCCTTGTGGGTTTCCTAGCTTTAGGTCTTCACACATTTCACGCTTTACTTGGCTTTCTCAAGCTGCCCTTTGAAATTTTTCTGTTCAGCTCTTTGACTTCATTTCTTTTATTTATCTTAGCTACTCTATGATTAAGAGCAAGTTTCAGCGTTTATTTTGGCATCCCTGTTATATTTTCTTTCATTCTTTATAATGAACTTTTGCTTACTTATTCTTGATTTCATCCCACAAATCTTCATGTCATCTGTCATTATTTTTCAATACATCTTATCTATTCTTCATTCTCTAAGTTCAGGTGCGACAGACTCAAGATTATATTTTGGCTCTAGTGGACTTATTTAATACTAGTCAGATAAACTTGAACTTACATATGATCAACTGATGCTTTGTTCCAAAGTGGGGCCCTGTCTTCATTTAGGCTGATGATATTGAGCTTCTCCATTGTCTCTTCCCACAGGAGTAATCAATCTGATTTCTGCATATTCTATCAGGAGAAGTCCATATATAGTCACCATTTGTGTTGTAGACAAAGTAATTGACTTTGCAAAATTCTGTCATGCAAGATCAAACTTCACTTTTATAACTAATGCCATATTCTAACTACTGGCCTTTCCTTTTTTGTTTCCAATATTTGCATTCCAATCACCAATAATGATTAATGCATCCTGATTGTATGTTTGATCCATTTCAGACTGAAGACATTGGTAGAATTCTTCAATTTCTTCACCACCGGCTTGTGTTTGGTGCATTAATTGGAATAATAGTATTGCCTAATATCCTTTTATGAAGAGAGATATTATTCTATCACAGACAGCATTGCATTTAAAGGTAGATTTGGAAATGTCCTTTTTGGCACTGAGTGCAAAGCGATTCCACTTGAATCCATCATTCTCAGTCTAGTCAACCACATGATAGGCTGATTCAAAATGGCCAAATACCAGTGAGTTTCAGCTCTCTAATGTCTAGGTATTGATCTTTATATATTCAATTTATTCATTTTCCTCATACTTTGTAATTCCAAATTCCATTTTGAGTAGATGTGTGTAGCTGTTTCTTCTCATTTTGAGTTATGGTTTCTTAGTAATGAAAGTCTCAAAGTGGTTACTTCATCCATGTCATTGTGGTAGGCTCTACTTTAAGAAGGCAGCTCTTCCTCAATCATGTTTTGAATGCCTTCCGACCGAAAAGACTCATCGTCTGGCACTATCTCAATGATGCTCTGTTGCTGTTTACCAGGTTTTCAGTATCTGACAGTGTTCTGCTGCTATTTATAAGGTTTTCAGTAGCTAATACTCACAATGGGACAGTTTATTGCTTCTTTGTTGTCTGTTCTTAGTATGGAAGTTTTGCTGAAACCTGTTCATTTTGGGTCATTATGCTGGTACTTGAAATACCAGTGACACAGCTCCAGCATCACAGCAAAATGCAGATAACCACAGCATGACAAGTTGATAGACTACATCTCTTACATAGATGGAAATAAGTCCAGATCCTCTAGTTATTTTAGTTTATGAAGTTCAGTCTCTTTACAAAGCTACCTTTGGTTTGGAAAATGGCATAGGTGTACACATTTGCAATGAGATATAGAATACACATATATATCACATATGTAAATATATATATCATATATATACAAATATACCTATGCATGTAAAAGGTGCTAAATGCATTAGAATTTTTGTTATTATTGTTGAATTTAATATATATACACATACATATTACACCCTTAATACAAACATCCATAGAAATAAAGATTATCAGTATTCTAAGCCTTAACCATACAAGGACAACTGCTATAAACATTTTGGGCTATATTCATTTACATTTTTACTTATCACAGACAGACTCATACTATACATTGCATTTTAACCTAGTTATTTTAATCAATATATCAAGGGCATAATCCACACCAATAAATCGAATACATTTGGGTCAGAGACAGAATTGGCTAAGCTAAAAGTGGAATAAGAATGAGAGAAAGCAGCCCTTCTATTTTCCTCACAGCTGCAAATGTTGGCTCTGAGTAGTCAGTGAGGGAGACTGGAGCATGCATGTTAAGCTCTTGCTAAATACCCCCAGTGAGGCAATGCCATAGTGTATTCCCTTATTCATTCAGCAAACACACTCGGAGTGACAAACAGGTGTTGGCCCAGTGTTAGTAGTTGAGGGATACCAACATGGTGACAGGATTCTGCTATTGAAGACTTACTTCTATTTGCTCCCTCACCCACTATTGACTATGAGGTAGCAGTAAACATATTTTATTCATTTTTATCACTAACACATTGCGGAGTCTTGGCATGTTGCTAAATGACCAGAATTGAAGAGAGACACACATATGAACAGTTATTTGAAGTGCAGCATGTTAATTGATGCAATAGGTAGCTGACTCAAAGTGCACCAGAAACACAAAGGATCTGGGGTATGCATTTGCTAAAACTTTCTCAAAATTGGAGAGAAAGCGAGTGGTTAGGTTAATTTTCAAATAAGAAGATTAGATGCGGTGAATTACATGTTCTTAAATTAATTTCCACATCTACAGTTTTGCTATAAGGCATACCTCAAATACCTTTGAACAATCTGTTTCAATGAAAATGAGATTTCTATCCATTTTAGCAATGGCCTTTTCTTAAGAGATTTAATTATAGTGATGGATATGTAGGTCAGCGGAATGATTTTACGTTCAATGCGAGTCTCTAATTACTGCCATCCAGTAGCTGTGGACACATAGCAACCTTTTAGGACAGAGTAGATCTATCCCTGTGAATTTCTCAGCCTGTAACTCTTTACTGGAGTCGAAAGCCCCATATTTCTTCCTTGGTGTGGCTGGTAGTTCTAAATTGTCAACCTTAAAATTAGTAGCCAAACACTCAACAACTGGGCCATCGGGCTCCCTGATTACAATCATTCATATTATGAATGTGCATGGTGGTGCTGGAGAAGAATATTAGAAGAACCATGGACTGCTAAAAGGACAACTGTTCTGTCTTAGTAGAAATACAGGCAGAGTTCTCCTTAGAGTCAAGAATGGTGAGACTTCCTCTTAATGTATTTTGGATATGTTGTCAGGAGAGGCCAGTCCCTGGAGAAGGGTATCATGTTTGGTAAAGTAGAAGGGCAAGAAAAAGAGGAAGGCCCTCCAGCAGATGGATTGACATCACAGCTACAACAATGGGCTTAAGCAAAAGAATAATTGTGAGGATGGTACAGGAGTGGGGAGTGTTGGTAGAAGCTCACAATGGCTCAGAAATCACTGGAGGGCTCTTAAAAACAACCACAGTGTTCTTACTATTGTCCATTTTTTAAGATATGAGGGTGGCACAAGAGTTAAGCACTTGGTTGCTAACTAATGGGGTAATTGTTTAAACTAAACAGTGACTTTGTAGGGGTGTCATGGGCTAGGGCAGACCTGCTCTTGTAGAGATCACAGCCTAGGAAACCCTTGGGGAGCCTTTCCATAGGGTTTCTAAGGAATTTATTTCATGGGACTCAATAACAACATCACATTCTATTCAAAGGAACAAACATGGAATTATTGATTCAATAATAATAAAAATGAAAATGGCTTTAGCAACTTTTATGTAAGAAACAATACAAAGTACTCTATCCACACTCAGGTAAGTATTAAAATCAAACTTACTGCCACTAAGTTATTCTTTCTCAAAGGAGACAGTGCAACTGCCCCGTTGGATTTCCCAAGACTGTAAATCTTAAGCAGACAATTCATCAATGATATAAAGTGTTAATATCTCAATTTTATAAGATCTGAAACTCACATGTGGTTGTTAGGGATTATGTCAACTAGACACTCTTGGCTAGGGGTGGAGTCAAACCTGTCAATCAAGTCACAGCCTGAAAACAAATAGAGATCCTCTCTCTCTCTCTCTCTCTCTCTCTCTCTGTCTGCCACTTTGTCTGTCTGCCTGGTGGAACTCCAAGGGCTGCTATTGCAGCCATGTTTCCACTGACTTGGAATTCACACAGCTTAACCCACCAGCCTGAGATTTGTGTGTTGACCAGTTCATCATTCTTCATCACTGGCCATGTGGCTACTTGAGTCTGAAGAGAGATTTATGGACTAGCATCAGACTTATGGACTAGTAACAGACTTATAATCTTGAGTTGGACTGCGATAGGATGCCATCATGATGTATAATTACCTTTTGACATAAAGTTCTCTATTTATTGGATTTGTTTATGGAGACAACCTGGCCTAACACATCACACTAAAATAGATTAAATGAATAGATGAATATCATTAAGCTAGTAAATGGAAGATGTAAGATTGATACTCAAAACGATTTCTTCTATCATGCTCCATAGCCTTATTGAAATTGTTCAGTATTGATTTACTTTGATTTACCAACAATATAGGTTTCATATAATTGCAGGGGACATGCATCTAATCTGATATTCAAGCATCTGTTTAAGACTCTTATTACATTAATACTCCAATAAATATTGTATTATATATATATATAAAACATGAGCATACAAGAGTTAAATAACTGTTGACTTAGCCCTTATCAAAATGAATGTAGGCCCGAAAGGTATTCTTTTGAAAGACATATTTGAAATCCAAAGCAACCATAATCACATTAACTGATTATAACAGAAACCCAACAATATGAGAAAAGGCTTTAAGAATAAAGGCTTTGTCAGAACATGAATGGCTGCATTTTAATGACTTCTAAGCTTCAGTAGGGCTTTAGATGCATCTTTTTATGTAATATGGTTAAATACACTATCAAAACAAGACAAGAAGACTGGCAAAACAATTTAGTCAATGAGCATATTACTGGCATTATTGTTTTTGATTATTAACAACACTACTTATTTTATTCAATGTAATATTTATAAAGAGTTTCTAGGAAGATCCTTACATGGTCAGCTTTCTTTAGATTGTACTTTTAATGCTATTAATGGCATACTTTTGTGTATTTTATTTCACTCATATAAAATTGGCCGTATTGAAAGGCATGCTTCTTGATTGTTTATATACTGTAAGAAATATCATTTGATAATGTAAATCATATGTATTTTCTAAATGTTTATATTTTGATAAATCTGTACTACATGTAATCTTTATGGCATTAACAGGTCTCAAAATTCCAGTGAAGACTTAACAGCACCTAACAATGAAAATAACAACAGAAGAATGTCTGTGAAAAGTCTACTTAATCCCACTGTGCGGGAATTCATGAAAACATGAGGCTTGCGTCTTTCGGAAATTCCCCTGAGGCCAATAGAGCATGGGTCCTTGCAAAGCAATAGTTGATTCTCAACAAATGTTACTGTAAGTGTGGTATCATTTCAACAGAATACCTTTTAAAGAGACCTAACAGAATATTTAGAAGCTCTCTAGTGTGCAAAATTTTATAAAATTAGAGGGAATAACATCTTTACATAGTATACAATTGGGGGTAGAGATCTGGTTATGCAAGAGAGTGTAGACAGGAAGGAAATTCTTCTATAGAAGAATTCAAAGAGGAATGTGATAGGAAAGCTGTCGTTTTTCATAGATTCTTCCAGAATATCAGGGCTTGGGGGCGGAAACAGGACATAGGGACCGAAGAGAAGTGTTAGGAGATAAAAGGACAAATGAGAATTCCTGGAAGTGCTCATCCTCAGGTGTTGCGGAATTCCTAACTGACTCTGAGCCAACGTTGGCCCATTTCACGATTCCACCACAGATAACCACGGGGTTGGAGGCATGAGATTAAACTACGGTGCAGAATTGTGGGTGGTGATTAAAAAACAAAAATGTTAGTACATTGGAGATCAGACAATTCATTTTGCTATGACCAACAGTTGGTACTAGAGGTCCCAGACTAAAATGAGCTAAGGGAAAAAGTCTGAAAATCTACTTACAAAAATCAACCCATTGTGCATGAGATTGACATTATTCTACAGCCAAAGATAACATGATTAAAATGAGGAAGAAGTGGTGAATGCTAGTTTGCCCAAGTAGTGATTTACTAATTTGTTCCCCCACCTCTTCCATCTATTTGAATTCACAAACTCCCCAGTGTATTTCAATTATTCCCAGGGCAACAATTTTGTACACCAAGAAAATATAGCTGACTGCCCTTAGGAAGATGCCTAATATACTACAAAAAGTAAATTCTGAGCTGGAAAAAAGTCCATGCAGTATAAATCACACAAACAATAGTCTTGGGGCTAGAATAATATTAAAATTCTATTGTTCTTATTAATCTGTGAAATGAAAGGGATGCTTAAGCAGGTAATTGTCATTTGAAATGGAAGACAGAACAACATATATTTTAATCAATGCACTTATTAAATGTCAATTAGAATTTTCATCAACTAAATTATATCAGACTAACTTGCAATAGCAAGCTTGCCAAATGTTAATTAAAAGAATAAACATTAACTATGAGTTTAATTTTAGTGCTTGTGAAGTTTCCAAAATTTATATTTATGATTACTAACCAAATAATTACTTTGTATATTTTCATCAGTTTTTTAAAATTTAACTAACCTTAACATTCAAAAATGTGCTCATTGAAAATTATCTTTAACATGTAATTGAGAACTAATGAAAGCCTTCCTTATTTTTCAAGCTATTTATTTTATAAACAAATCTAGAAATAAAAAATAATGCCTGAATGTGAATACTAACAATTCAGTTCATATGCTACAGAAAGGAGTCTATCCCTAATTCTGAATGTAGTTCATTTAAAGACATACATGTATTTATATTACAGTGTATCTTCTAACTGATTTAAAGCCATTGAGGAGCTGAGCTACAATCAATTGGAATATGTAATTCTTAGACTGAAATGCAAGTATCTCACACTAGACATTGCATTGCTACTATCAAAATAACATTTAAGCATTCGTCTTACTACAGTGTGTCTGTATTTCAGCACGGCAAAACAGAATTTGTTGTTTTTATATATTCTTAACTTAGAATAATATTTTCCTAAATGTAATATCAAGATCTACTGCTGATAAAATAAGCACTTTTTTTTTTTTTGGCTGGGTACAGTATACTTTATTGATGGTACATGACCAGGTCAGGTCGGGCTCTGTAAGCCCCTCCCCTTCCTTCAGGGGGTCTGGATGGAATATTCTCAGTGTGCTGGGGGAGTGAGCTGGGGGCAAAGACTCCACGGCAGCTGAGGGCCTCTCTTCCTCTAGCACTGTTGCTGGGACTGGTGGTCCAGGGGGGCTCTTACTCCTTGGAGGCCACGTGGACCATGAGGTCCAGCACCCTGTTGCTGTAGCCAAAATGAGCTTGACAAATTGGTCGTTAAGGGCAATGCCAGCCCCAGCATCAAAGGTGGAAGAGTGGGAGTCACTGTTGAAGTCACAGGAGACAACCTGGTCCTCAGTGTAGCCCAAGATGCCCTTTAGGGGACCATCAGCTGCCTGCTTCACCACCTTCTTGATGTCATCATACTTGACAGCTTTCTCCAGAGGACAGGTGAGGTCCACCACGGACACATTGGGGGTGGGGACACGGAAGGCCATGCCAGTCAGTTTCCCATTCAGCTCTGGGATAACCTTGCCCACAGCCTTGGCAGCGCCAGTAGATGTGGGGATGATGTTCTGGTTAGCCCCATGGCCATCATGCCACAGTTTCCCAGAGGGGCCATGACCATCCACAGTCTTCTGGGTGGCAGTGATGGCGTGGACTGTGATCATGAGTCCTTCCACGATGCCAACACTGTCATGGATGACGTTGGCCAGGGGGGCTAAGCAGTTGGTGGTGCAGGAGGCATTGCTGACAATCTTGAGGGAGTTGTCTTACTTCTCGTGGTTCACGCCCATCACAAACATGGGGGCATCAGCAGACGAGGCAGAGATGTTCATCCTTTTGGCACCACCCTTCAAGTGAGCCCCAGCCTTCTCTAAGGCTATGAAGACACCCGTGGACTCCACGACATACTCCGCACCGGCCTCACCCCACTTGATGTTGGCGGGATCTCGCTCCTGGAAGATGGAAATGGCTTTCCCATCGATGATAAGCTTCCCGTACTCAGCCTTGACGGTGTCATTGAACTTGCCGTGGGTGGAATCGTACTGGAACATGTAGACCAAGATCAATGAAGGAGTCATTGGTGGCAACAACCTCCACTTTGCCAGAGTGGAAAGCAGTCCTGGTGACCAGACGCCCAATGCCGCCCAATCCATTCCCTCCACCTTTACCATGGTGTCTCTGGGGTGTGGCCGGGGCTGCACAGGGGGGACTGGAGAGGCGGCTGACTGCCGCACGAGGAGGAGCAGACAGCCAATAAGCACTTTCTTGAGGAAGAAAATGAGGAGTGTTAAATAGACGTTCCCCAACTAGATATTTCTTTCAACAAAGTTACCTGACATTTTGTGTGGATTCTTTTGTTTGAAACCAATAGTCTCATCAGACAGTTATTATTCAGGGTTAATTTTCTACACGTAAGAACGTGCTAGGTAAGCGTGATATCATTGGATCCACGCCACTTGTCATTCGTTCCTTGGAAGCGTCACTGCGACAGTCCTGACCTGATCCCAGGAGGCGCTATTGGGCACAGCAGGACGCCCCGCCCTGTCCTGTTGTGCTGACAGTTGCTGCTGGGTTTCAGCACAGTGCTCCAGCCACAGAGTCCGTTATTGTCACTAAAACTCTCTTTTTTGTCGACCGTCTGCTTTCCCAAGGGGACACGTAGGTTACCAGTTGGCAAGGGCAAGGTCCGCAGTTGGAAACCACCAGCAGCTTCACTGAAGAAAACTTAGGCTTTCTACTCCCATAAATATGCACAGCCTTGGAAACCCACAAAGCCAATTCTCAGAGGGGAGTCATACGATAAGTTCTCATACTATACGTCCGCATCAATTCAATGGCAGTGAGTTGTTGCCTGTTTCCCAAGTGGGATATATTTCTCCAGGGACTGGTCTCTCCTGCTAACATGCCTGAAGCGTGTCAGACCAAGTCTTGTTATCCTTTTAAGGAACATTTTGCCGTGTTTCTCCAGGCAGATATCTTCATTTTTCTGGTAGTACACAATTCAAATGTATCAATTATTCTCTGCTTTTGCTCACTTATGCATATGAGATGATGGGAACACCATGGCTTGGGTCAGGCATATCTCAGCTACCAAAGTGACATTTTAGTACTTTAATGAGGTCTTGTGCAGTGGATTTGTCCAGTGCAATACCTCTTTTGATTTCTTGAATACTGCTTCCATTAATATTGATTGAGGATCCAAGTCAAATACAACACTTCAAACCCTCAATATTTTCAAAATTCTGAGCCACTCTGTGAGAAGAAGAGGAGGCTTATATTCCTGAAAAAGTTACAGTCTCGGAAACCGACAAGGGCAATTCTACTTTGCCACATAGGTCACTATGAATCAGAACCGACAAGATGGCAATTAGGTTTTTGATTATCATGATGTTGTCTATTGGTCCGGTTATGAGGATGTTTGTTTTTGTTTTTGTTTTACATTGATTGTAATTCAAACAGAAGACTGTGTTCTTTGATCTGGGTCAGCTTGTAACTCAAGTCTTCCCTGCTTTCAGCAAGCAAGGTTTTGTCATCTGCTTGTCTCAGTATGTTATGCACATTCCTTCCATTATTATAGACATGCCAAATACAACTATTTAAAACATGTGGAGTCCCGATGGTGTAGTGGGGTGTGTATTGGGCTGCTCACTGCAAGGCCAGCTATTTGAAGCTACCAGCAACATAAGAGGGAGAACTAGTAGGCTTTCTGTTTCCATAAATTACTTACAATCTTGGAATTCTTAGAGAAATGGGAGTATAGTGGTTACATGTTGGACTGTGATCTGTAGAGTTGGCAGTTTGAAATCACCATCAATCCTTGGGAGGAAGATCGGGCTTCCTACTCCCTATAAACAGATACAGTCTTGGATGAGTCAGCATTGACTCACTGGCGGTGATTTTTGTTGTGGTTGTTTTTGTTTTGTTTGTTTCGTTTTTGAGTTATGCTCTGTTCTCTAGGTGTGCAATGAGTTGGAATCAAACAAATGTCAATGGAAAAAATATAAAATATCAAGACAGTCTTTGAAAAATGCTAGACATTTCAAGAATTGTTTCAAAATCTTTAAGAAAGTCAATTCGATTATAGGTTCCTTTATGTGAATTAATCTTCATCTCCATCTTCTACAATGCTTTTTAATCTTATAAATAAGTACCTGGGGGAATGTTTAACATCTGTAAGTATTCTGGATTCTATATATTAAAAGGAATATCTTTGTTAACTTTGGATATAGCTGTATGTATTCAACTAAGAACATAGTTGAATTTCAACATTTAGGAAGTAAATTTAAATGAGTTGTCATTTAAATTTAATATAGGTGCTTTTAATTTCCTGGAACAACAATCTATTATATCATATATGCATTTGTTTAATATCTTCCACTGAAAAATGTATGTTATCATAGATAATTTCCCTGTTTTGTTTACTGTTGCATTTTTAGTGGCACATACTAGGTAATCAATCTATTTTGTTAATCACAAAACTAGTAGTAAACACAAAAAACTAAAATATATGGGATAATGATTATCAAATATTTTTTAAATGCTCATGAACTAAGATATATGGCTTGCACATAAGAATATACTTAAGATGACTTTAGTTTCATTTATACAGCTTTTCCCCCAAATGTACTCACAACGTATCTCTTCCAATGCTATGTTATAACTCACTCACTCATCCCAAAAGACTACGAGTCATGTTTTGAGTCTATGAGAAGAAATTTTATAAAAAATAATTCAATATTGGGAAATTTCTCTAATACAACTTGAAAAATATCCTGGGAGAATCTTAAAAAAAAATGTGTATCTTCTTAGAAATCAGTATAGGTTACAGTAAAAAAGATTTTGATTTAAGACATGAAGGAAAAATCAGAGTTTGTTGAAATGTTTGAGAGTTCATTCCAGGGAAATCATCAAGGCTGAAAGTACATTTTATATGTGGCTTGAGAATCTGCTAATTTTTAATAGCCTTTAATGCAGAATATGTGGAACGAGGGGTGACAGTTTCTAAGGTTATAAAAGGAGTTGCAATTGAAAATTTACTTAAAGAGAAAACAGTGCTTTGGCCATCAACTCTGTTCTTATGCAAGTCCTTTTAAATAGAAATCCATTAAAAAATCAAAACAGAATTTATGACTCCTTAAATGTCATGTCCATAGTAGGTATTATTACATTATCTTGAGCAAATAAATCAGTTATTAAATGGAAACTATGAGAGTTTATCAGAGCCACTAATTCAGTACAAAAGTCTTATCATATTACTTGCACTGGAGGCATGCTAATTGGTTTCTTATCATATAAACCAGCCTGGTGTGTGAAAACCACTAATATGTTAAAATGGTGATAATACTTTAAGTTGCAATAATAACTTCCATGAGCTTAATTTAATTTTATATTCACACACAACCTAAGCCTTTAAGATTATTTATATAACAAAGTGACTTTCATAAAATATCAATTAAAACTGAATTTATGGTATAAATGATTAGATTGAAGATATTCTATGTAGCCTAATAATAATAAATAGTTTTCTCTAATACTGGACTATAAGATACGTTCTTTTTAAGCAACTATGGATATTCATAAAAACTAAATAGATAAGAAAAAAAACCTTATGTCGGACCTCACGTTTGCACACTCTAACTTTGCTTGTGTACTCTAACTAAAACCTGAACCAGGAGATGCTGGAGCTCTATTGCTTGAAGTTCTCAGCCTGTTTTAGATCCCTGGATACTACTGGCTCTTCTTGCTCTTCGGGTTGGTGTTGTGTGTGTTCATGTTGGCATTTGAGAAGAGTTCAATCAGTCTAGGTATTATTTTTCAAAAAAAAATGTTATAGAAAACACAACTCATTGTTTAGTCATCTTAAGAACAAGTCTCAGCTTGTTAAACTTTCTTAAACCTGTTCTATGGATTAGCATTGCTTTGACTTAAATGATATGCAGGAAAGGTCACTAGTATAGGAAGTTTCTATAGATGTTTCTCTCTCGTCGTTTCCCAAAATGGATCTAGTTCTCCCGACTTTAGATTCTTGAATTTTGCTTCTCCTTATGCCTGGATTCTCTCTTCACACAACATGATGTACTAATTTTACCGTTGCGGTGTTTTTCATTACCCAGTTGACTTTGCAAACCAACATAGTGCCTTTATTTCCATTGAAAGCATCCTCATTGTTGACCGAAAGATAATAAAGGTTTAAACCCTTACCCTTCAGATTACTCAGTTGTATAAAACATATGGTTACAAATCTGGTTTACAGCTATAGAAAAATTGAGAGTTTCATGAGCAATTTATATCCATTTTTTCTTACTGATTTCTTCATAATCAATTCTGTACTCTGTAATTTACACCATGTCAAAATGGAAAGTTTGGCACCATCATAGGACTCCAATCTGGCTTCTCTAAAGTGTTATTTGAGTTTGGGGACCAAAAAGAAGTCTGAAGGGGAAAGATAGGATAGATGTGGTAAGGTTTCCCAACAGAATTCTCATAAGACATCCCTTGTTATTCTTGAAGAATGAGCATGTGTATTGTTGTGCTAAGAAAATAAAAAACAAATCACATTATCTGTGTACATTTCCTGATCTTTTGCTCACCAGTGTAGTTACCAATTTTTTTAAAGTTCTTCCTAATAAACCCACCTGATGCCCTTATAGCCTTTGATTAAAAAAAAAAATCTATCACGATGACCTCTTTGGAGTTCCCCAAAGCAATCATAATGCCCTTTCAAGCTAATAGCCCTTCAGCCTTGCATTTAACTGGCCTAACGGATCCCTGTGGTGGCCAATGTTTGACTGAATGAATGTCATTCTCTGGATCGTACTGACGAGTCCCTGACTCATCCCTGGTCATGACTGCCTCCATAAAATCATCTTCATTAGCTTCAATCTTATTTAAAAGACCGATGGAAAGGTCAGTGATTTGAGGTAACTGATTTTCACACAATGCTTTTGACACCCCTACAGATGAGAAGTGGTTGAGGTCAAGTGAAGACACTAGACCACGTGAGATTCCAGTTTCAGGAGTTATTACACTGCCTGGTCATGTGGTGATCTTCTGCCACCACTTTCTGGTGCTTGACCGCAGTTTCTTTATCTATTGAGGTTACAACCTTCCTTCTCTTGACTTATCACTAAGGTTTGTCTGACTTCTTTAAAAACATTATATAAACTAAAACTTTTGTTTTGTTTTGTTTTGTTTTTCTTAATGTGAAGCATTCTTCCTACTAAGCTTCCAACAACTGAGAAGATACCCATTGAGTTTGTCATAAAGGGGATAGTGCCCTGGCCTCAAATTCACTTGTTTTTGTCCCCCTGCCCTCCCTCCATGGAACAAAATTATCCATTTTCCTTCTAAGTCACCCTGATGAGACTAAGACACCTGTACTAATGACTGAGTTTGTCTGCAGTCTTACATTGATCACACAGATACGTTTAAACATGTTTTGTTTGGAAGAAACACACACATGTCTTCATTGGAACCGCAGCAGCTGTACTGGTTTTAAAAACGTACCTTCATATAAATGTAGGAATTATGTACATATGTCTACAGTTCAAATGACATGAACCTAACTGTGACTGGAAGGAAGCTGATAGGCATTTGAGATGAGTAGCCTGTGTGAGTTGTTGTGTTCTAGTTTATGAAAATTAATTGCACTGTACACTTATGCTATGTATACTTTTCTATTAAAATTATTTTTAAAAGCTGTGCTACTCCCTAATATAATAAATGACTTTATCTGAACAAATGAGCATTAAGCTTTTAACCATGCATTATCTACTTCGTGCATGAGTAAAGGAAGGCGTATACCATTTTATTCCTAAATAATTGTTGACAGATGATAAGGAAAAAAAACAAAGACTGGTTAATCACTTGATCAACACATTCAGACTTTCTCCTTTGAATCGAGATACTATTCCTCGCGTCCCTTATTGGCGATAAGAGTCATGTGACAGCGTGTACACTGGAATTCAGATATGTGCATGAATCATCATCTTCAGGCTTAACTCACAAAACCTCACAGACAAACTTCTCTGATTCTCATCCTGTGTCATTAGATTAAAAACCTGGGGAAGAAGTCTAAAACCCACCAGAGACCTTTTGTCACCTGACTGCCAGTGAAAGGAGGAGAAACAGAGGGCTAATGTGTTTACTTCTGGCCCTGGGAGTTGCTCTAGCAGTTAACTTACCCTGGCTAATTCTAAGAGCCCTAGGAGGGCAGTGGAAAAAGCACTCACCACAAGCTTCTAACTGCAAGCTGTGGTCCAAGTTTCCCATAAACTCTTACAGTCTCAAAACCCACAGGGGGTGGCTGTATGAGTCAAGACAGCCTGCATGGTAGTGAATGTCGTCATGCAATGTAAGTTAAAAGCAAATGGGTCCAGTGGAAATCCAAGAACAAAGAAAAGAGGATTCTGAACTAAAAGGTAACTGAATCAGTATAGAATGAAACAATTTTTTGCACCTCTGATTTGAACAGGTAGTTTGTCTATACATTTGGTAGCAATGTTAGTGCTCATTACTGGTCCAACAGTTTATTCTCAAATCAAGGTTTGCCTTAATTCATTGAGTTTATCTGGGAAAATCACTGTTTTAAAATTTTGTGGTATTGAAAAGGCATTTAATACATACAGGAATTACTTACGTCATCTAGGAGATGCAGTCAACCTGTAATAATGTATCAGTTGAATTGATTTAAAAGTAACCTGTATACAGTCTACCTGTTGGAATGCAGTGAGTCCTCACTCAGTGGTCACTGCCATGGTTGATACTGTTATTGAGAGCTTCCCATCGGGCCTTCTTCTTTGAAATTAGAGCTTGTTGTTCCTACTATTGACTCAATATATCCATGGTAAAGTTTAATACTCATGGTATTCGACTTCTGGGTATCTTATAAATTATACATAAAAGGTGTGCGTGTGTGTGTCCCTTTTAGTTCCTTCCTACTTCTAAAGTTATCTGTGGGTCTCACCAGGTTCAGAGTGGTTTGTGTTCCTGAAATACCCACCACAGCTCTATTGTGTTAGAAGGGTCAATAATGGGTAAGAAGAAATCTTTTCCAACACTCAATTATAGTCTGTACCTTAATGGGAATCCATACTTTATCCTTAATTTCGCAAGACTGCATCAGTTGGAAGCTTAAATGGTTACCTTGTACTAACCATTATAATAGATCATAAAGTCAGCCTTAGAGGGAAAAGAGCAAAGATCTTCACCCCCGTGGTAAATTGATGAAAATCCTTTACAGTAAGCAAAAGATGGAGAACAGTTTCTCTCCAAACAATTTCAGTATATCCCCAAAACAGTGGTTATAAAGATGTACTTCTATCAGCTGTATGGAAAACTCTCACTGCTTAATCAAAAGAGAATGATTCAGAAAATGTCCCATATATATTTACATTTTTAATCCTAAAATTACTGCTACTTACTTTTATAGAGAGAATTTCAAAAAGCATTGCCAAAAGAAACCAGGGCATTGCTTCAATGATTAAATTCTGGGGATTGATGTGTGGACGTGCTCTTATTTAGACTTGTGTGTGGAAGCTTCAGGTGAGAAGCATGCTAATACTCACTTCCAATAGTGAATATTACAGTTAACATTTTAACATCTAACATTCATACTAATTTGAAATCACGAGACTTCTACTAGTTAGATACTGTTTCTGTATTCATTATATAGGATATAGATATGATAAAAAAGACCTCATTAGTCAAATTTATAACTGATAGGATACAATAAAATATGAAGTCAAATATAAAACCACATATTTAATTAAAAGAAGGGGCTGGCATCGAGACGGGACCTTCCACAATGTGTGTCATTCAACCTGCCGTACTTCTTCTCTCTACAGTCAACCTATTTGAAGGATGTCTTCACAGAGCAGAGTTTATGTGTGAACACCGTACCCCTATAAAGAAAAACCCTCGTCTTCTTGTTCGGATTGTCTGTGCCTCTCCTTGTAATTGCCCGGCCTTGTCAGCCCTCTGCGCTCCTGCAGCCACCAGACAGCCTTCCTGCCCCTTGTTGGCCAGTGCGGCTTCTGGGAGAGATGCGTATTTCTCATTCACATCTATCAGCGACCCAGCCACGAGATCAACCGCAAGCATAATTAACTTTAAAATGACTCAACTTCCTTCAACCATGATCGTTCTGTCTTTATTGAATTTTAATGTCTTTTATTTTAATCAAACAATATCCCTTCACAGGATACACAGAAAGAAATGAGCTTTCCTAAATGAAATTGCTTTTTTATTGCCATTCTACCATACACTCCATTTACATCTCTAGAACATTAAAACCACTCTTTGGTTGTTGCTTCACCAGCACGTGAAGTGTGTTATCTGTAAGAACTCTGGCGGACGCGAGCTTTCTCTACGGGCACAGACAGAGGAGCTGCGTTAACACGTCTGAATCGCGCCAACGTTTTACAATTTATCCACCAAACCTAGAGACAAATTCTGCATTTCCACAGCAGTGAAAATGCAAGAGGCGCGTGTAGACTTTTCGTTTCATTTTGTCTGTCGCTTGAAGGAATCAGAATTTTTCAAATAAAATCATTGAAAATAATTGAGGTTAAAAAATGATCATTATTTTTAAAACATATGCCTTCAGAATAAAGTATGTATCAAAATCTTCCAGTCTAATAGAATCCACATCTCATAAATAATTGTTTAAAAGTTGGTTCACAAATAAATACATAAACTGGCTTATTTTGATATCCCTAAATGCAAGGACAGCTTTCACCGCGAATAGACTATCTTCACAATGATCATCTTCAGAACGGAATTACTAAAAGGCTGTTCCTTCCATTTGCACATTTTTATTATTCTACATTTTCATTAAATTCATTGAAGTTTTTATTTTAATGAATTAAGAAAATAGTCATAGTTGATGAATAATGGAAAGCACTACAAATTTCTAAAAAACAACTTTAAAAGTGCACGATTTATGACTACTAATAAGACTCAATTTCCAAATCATAAATCATAAAACCATTTCTTTATATAGTCTACCCCACGATTATACCTAGATAACAGGTTAAATATGCAAGTGACACATGCTAATCTGATTATTGAGTTGATCTTTCTGAGTTCTTCATGTAAACTGAAGGGCTTTCAAACAAATGTATCCAGTCATATCCTCATCTCAGATTCATCACATGTTATGTTTCCCAACTGCTCACAGGGAAGGAGGAGAAGTGTACCTCCTGCGTCTACCAGGGCTCTTGTGGGGCACACCCAGAAGAGCAAGCTGTTTCAGAACTCGCTGTTGCATATAGCAGCTGATGTGACTTGCCTGTGAGCAACTTGGAAAGGCTCTCTCTCTCGCTATATTTATATATGGAGAGAGAGAGAGAGAGAGAGAGAGAGAGAGAGAGAGAGAGAGAGAGAGAGAGAGAGAGAGAGAATACATAAAGATGCATTGAATACATAAATAAGGAGGGGAGACCACAATCTAGGCTACTGGAGACTCCCCAGAAAACACCAAAGTAC
>NW_022103908.1:17914727-17975244 GCF_000313985.2 Echinops telfairi | reverse complement strand
GGGTTGGGGGGAATTAAGTCCTGACCAGAGCTCAATTCACTGATGGGTAAATCTATGCACGTGAACATGTTCATCATGCAAGCCCCCAAATCCAACCTCTTGCCATGACGTTGATTCTGACTCCTCATGACGTATATGACATGACTAGTGGACTAATCACTCACACTGAGTGAAATTTTGCCTGTGGTTTTTTGAGGCGGTAACTCTTTATGGTAGTGGAAAGCCATCTTTCTCCAGAACATCAGACAAAGAGTGGTATAAATTATTAAAAATGTGCAAAAAATACTTCAGCCATTTAAAGAAATATTCTAGATGCTAAATTAAGAAAGCCTACTCTATTTGTCTAAAAGAATAAAATCCTCTAGTTTGTTGTTCCTTAGTTTTATTTGACCTTAAGATTTCTGGCACTGACTTTTCTGATAATGTTAGTTGTATAAAATATTAATTTAGGAAGCAAATACCAACACAGATTTGAAAATATACAGGCACCTCTGGCACAAAGTAACATCTTTTTTGCTCATGGTACAATTATTTATTTTGTGGTATTGATATTTAATCATTGACTAAAATACAAAAACAAAAATATACTAAATCTATATGTGATTTGCCTTCAATATTAAGTTTATTAAGTAAATGTAACATTTAAATGGTAGCATCCCATTCTGATCATATCTGCATGAAATTTCCTTTTTCAGTTTACACAGCTGCAGAAACTAACACATTCCATTAAGGAAAGCCAAAAATATGAATATGATGGCCAACTTAGTACTTTGCCTCTTTCTACATGCCAAAACTAAAGCAAAGCTTGTGCTGTACCCATTCAAAAACCAAGATCAACAAGAAATATATTAAAAAACATATAAAGCCAGAGATATCAAGAAATAATTCAGAATATATAGGTTGTGTTCTGTCTTATCTTTTATAGAATAAACCAATATAAGGTAAAGCCATTTGCTCAACCAACACTTTTTTTTAATCCTTCATTTGCTCCTTGGCTAATGAGCTGAAATATTTTTTAGCTGGCACTCGTAATAAGTTTTAATTGGTCACAGAGGGTGTGGGTTTTTAAGTTTGACATAATCTTCAGACCATCAGGACACAATTTTAAATTTCTATTGGTTCTGAAGGAATTGTCTCCTATGCTGTCATTAATCTTGCATTTTGAAATAATGGCATTCTAATACCAACAAACTAGCAAGACAGAAGGAAATTTTGAAACATTCATGAGTATAAGTATGGGGATATGTTAAAACAGTTATAAAATGCTGCATTTGTCATTTGTATTTTTTTTCAATTGTGAAATTATAAATAATTGTAAGTTTGGAGAACAATTTTAGCCTTGTCACACCCTGGCAGGACATGGCTTTGCAGGGTGAATCTTTTAATAAAGAATCTGTCTTCAGTTCTTGGCGGAACTTGCCTATCATATACAAAGTTTGTTTTAATGAGTTGTGAAATTTACATAATAGAGATCTTGGTTAAATATGAGGTGGTTAAAACAATAGACATCCCTATTCTTCTCAACACAGATATACTGATGTTTATTCTACTTGGCTTATACTCACACATATACAAATAAAATAGAAAATAGCTTTTCATTGTTATCAGAGGATTTCTGGGAAATTACTGTAAATGGTGTTTAACAAATTTAAGAACCCTGGCACATTCTTGCTTCCCTGTATAAATTTCAAATTGAAAAGGCAAAGACGTGGTTAAGTCAGCTTAAGAAATTATTTTTCTCCTCTACAAATTCACCTGTTTATCTCTAATCCCTGGGTGGTACAGGGCTGATCCTCTAATCTGTTAATATCTGATTTACTGAGAGCCAGTTGTGCCCCACAGAGACTAAGCCATTCTTGCCCTCCAGCACATTAAGAATTAATATTTACCCTTCCTGGACCTTTCAGTCTCCACAAGAAACTTTAACAAAAGCTGTGCAAATCTCTATCCAACATATACTAGGAGGATTAATAATAATTCCTTTTGATCAGAATTCCTCCGTTGGCCAGCAATGGTTTCCATGGTAATCAGGTGGTAGACAAGGCTGAGACTGATTTCATCACTTGTAAGACATCATTAGAATTATCCTACATGTCTAATTATAACGTACCAGCCCTGAATTCTACTGAGTAGCTCAGGGGCACAAGAAATGAAGTTATGAGTTTTAACTGTGAGAAAGCTTCCACAAGGAAAGAAATTATTTTTCTTTCTCCTAATAAGACTTTTCTCTTTTCCCTGCTAAGAAGGTTATGCGTTAGAGAGAAGACACTTTGAAAAGGATTTTTATGAAACCTGGAGCCAAGGGTTGGTATACCTATGAGAACTTCACTGAAAGTTTGTTGGATTAATAGAAATTTAAAAAATATATATCTAATCACAGGAAGTTCAACTTTAGAAAACATAAACACATATAAAAAGAACTCTAACTGAAAACTGATAAATATTAAGAGTGAAATGCTCAGCTATTGTGTGTGTGTTAGGAAGATAACATCTTTATGTTGTTATTTTTTTTGTAGCTGAAAGTCCATTAGCGAAATTTCATTCCTGTGTCCAGCTGGTGGCCCTAGAAAATGAGTAGCCAGCAGTTACTAAGTGAGCCAGCTCAGCAGTCACTCCTGATCGTAAGGAACAATCCACACCTGGACATTTAAAGGAAAAGAAAGCAGGTGGAAACTGATATCAACGAAATGACAATTTGTCATTTTACTCCAAAATCTAATGATTCATTTGAAATGTCTGCAAAATGGATTTAAAAAAGAGTGACAACATTGAGGTGTGCAAGGGAGAAATTAGAATTAACAAAAGACTGTAAGTGAGGATTGCTATGACCCAGGAAAGGAGCATGTTACATAGGAAAATGTTATGAGCTTCAAACTTTGTAAGTTAAAACACATACTACCGTTAATGGGAGGCAGGAGAGTTGAATTTCCCCTTGATTCCCTTGGGCAGTGAGTGAAGCTCAAGATTTCATTTGTCAGGAGGAAATGAAAGGACATGTTTCTATGGTGCGCAGAAATCTCAAAACTGTTAAGTCAATTAAATGTTGGACCTTTTTACCTAGTTAAGCAGTGGACTCTGAAAATATAACAGACCTTGGTTTTAATGTGTTACTTTTGTGATAAATCATTTTCCTAAATGAATAAAACATATTTATAAATTGATAACACCTTCAATAAATGAACCAGCTGAGTGGTAACCAAACAAAAGTTTGTGAAAACTGTAACTGGGGCCTTGCACAAGAATTTACGAATTCAATGTTTCCTTTTTAAAGATGCTTACATGGTTTATATATTTGAAAACATGGCAATGACCAAACAACTGGCCACATATTTTTTTTCTCTCTTTGAGAGAACATCTTTTCTTTTTCTTATTAAATAAATAAATCTCTGTTCTCATCTTAAATAAATACTTAAAGATTTTTATGAAATGTTATTTTTCTGAACCTCATCAAATAGGTGAAAAGTCTATAATACTATATAATAGATTTTTTTTCATTTGCAAAATAGATGTTATCCATTAGATGTTATCCATTAGAAACTTCTTTTATTAATTTGCATCCATGCTTGAATTTGTGCACTCAGAGTTAACATAACAAGTAGCCTAGTAGATTTGTATTAATATACATTTTATAAATTCACCTGGGTTCATCATAAACCACTCATGTTTTAAGGAAGAGAAGTGGGAATGATTAATTCGTATCATGCTTTTTGTCAGAGGAATCTCCCAATACTAATGTTGCTTCCCCCAAGGAATTTCTTGAGTGTTTTTCTAAAATCTTCTTGCTAATAACAACAATCTTGCTTTTGCATCCATTTGGGCTTAATGTTGTAATATTTGTGACCAATTAAGTTGCTGTGTGATCAGGAACAGGGTTATATGATTAGTTTCCCACTTATTGCTGGCCTTTAAAGAATTCTTGGTACAAAAATAGTGTTATAAAACTTACAAAATATGGTTATTTAGGATAAAATTCATCTATTTAATTGGATGACTTGGAAAAAAATGACTGATATAAAGCAAATTAGTTTTCCCCCTGTAATACAAAACTTGAGTATTTAGACAAATGGAGTTGAATGTTGCAAGGACATAGTAAAACATCATTATGCTCTGGTCTTGGATGTAACTTTATCAAATTGCTACTTCCACTCGAGGTATTTCAAATCCTGAAAAAGTGTCATGTAGTGTGTCACGTGATGTCCGTTTTCTCAATGCAAATGGCATTTGGGGAAACTACAAAATTCTACCTCTTTCTCATTCATGCAAACCTCACCATAGGTATTTATGCTTTCGCCATTTATGTCATTTCACTGTAATTAAGACCTAATGGGGTAATATTTGGCTGAATAGCTTTTCTTTCTTTCTTTACATTATCCAGTAAAGAGAAAATAAAAAAGCTCATGGATAATATACTTTTTGGCCTTTTAGATATAATTCCTCAGCCTGAAATTGATATAAATTCAAGTGTAAGAAAATAGTGAGTTTGGGATGTTTAAAATGTGAAGATGATTAAAAGCAGAGAATTCACACTATTTTATGAGCAGTCTCTACGGACACTGGTTTTTGATGGCTCATAACCACAGACCTCCCCTCACTGCCATAGAGAAACGGCCGTGCCTTGCGCACAGTGGATCTGCCGGCGCCCTCTCAGTGCACGTGTTCGAGAAGCTGAGCAATGCTGCCTATCTCACATCAGGGTCAGGGCCTGATTGGAATCATGTGTTAGCTCCTTGCACCACGTAGTAAAATTATCTTACAACACGTTTAAGAATGGATCATTAGAAGAATAGTTAGGTTAATCCAGGGTTAAAGATACTAAGCTATGCGGTCAGGCCAAAACCTTAGCTGTGTTTAAAAAAAAAATCTTCAAAATTTCATGTACAGAGCTGTCTTGGATATATGGATCTATTCACACACAGGTTTGATGATATTACATCCATAAAGACTGGAAAGATTTTTAATTGTGGGGCACCAAAGTAAATTAGACCTTTCATAGTATGAATGGAAAAGCTTGGGCCTACAGCCAAGAGGAAAACATATTCATTTATAACAATATTTGGCATCTACTGAGTTTCAACTGATTGTTTTCCAGCCACATCACCAAGGACCCAGGTCCTAGATTTGTTTGTGAAAGGATATTAAACCATGTTGCAGGATCTTCACTGAAATCATAAAAGCATGTGAGTTGAACAAATGTGTCAATCAAAAACCTATTAGTCATGTTTTGCTATGTCAGTATCGTTAGTCGTCCAATTAATTGTTAGTTTCAATTGATCTCAGCAGAGGTGAGAAGCCTTTTATATAAATAAGAAAAAACATCTGGGTACTTCTCTAATGGAGGTCAGCAAGAGAACATGCTGTAAAACCATCTCTTACTCCGACTGGGTTTACAGCATCTCCCACCAGGAGATGATCACTGACAGACATGAACTGACATCAACGGGCCGGAGAATACTGTGAGGATGCTGCAAGATGCAACAAGTGTGTCATCTGCTGTACATTTTGTCACTAAGAACCAGGACTGACCGGACAGTCACAGTAACAAAAACATGTATGACATAGTTCTGTACCAAAAAGAAAAACGGAAAAAAAAGCAACTAACTCTTAATGTTCTTTAATATTAATTATTCAATTAAACACTAGTTTTAAATAAGTAATCAGGAAAAGGTTCTCAGAATATTTCAGATAAACAAGAACGTAGAGTGAAATTGAATCTCATTGTCATTAAATTTACCATGCAGTGACAAGAAATGACTTCAAAGTGGTTCTTTCATCTTTTATGTTCTCATTTAGTTTTTAGCGTGTCTGTTTGTTCCCTGTAATTCAAAAATATGAGTATCAAGCAAATGGAGTTGAGTGCTGTCACACTGTCCCTCCACTCCTCTTTTATTCTTCTACTATATTGAGTTAAGAATGCATATTTTGTTTGAGAGGAACCAATAATCTAGACTTGATTTTCTGTTCATTCACTCTTAACTATAAGGCAATGAACTTGTAGTCCGACTTTATTCCATGTTCCTTTGTGTTATGGTTATAATGGAGATATTACTATCTTTGATGCTCACCTAACAGAAGTGTTATGAAAATCATATTTTGCAAATAAATGAATAGAATTTTAAAGTAAATTTAAAAAAAATCAATACATGCCTTGCAGAGTTCGAAATAAGTGTAACGATTAAAATAGAAATATTCAAATGTGTATATAAACCTTTATCCATTTTTATGAACAGCATGTAGAGAAAAACAAGTGAATAATAGCCCCAAACTTATTGCCATCAAGTTGAATCTGATTCAAGCTGTCTCTGAGCTTCAGAGTAGAAATGCTTTATAGGTTCTTGTTGTCGTTGTTTTCTTTTATTTTCTTGCCTCCATAAGGGAAGGCGACCACATGTTCTTGGCTGCTAACCCCAAGATGGGTTGATCAAACTCACCAAACCTTTCTCATGAGAGAGATGAGGCCCTCTGCCCCAGGATGGTTTACCAAGCCCCAAACATGGTCACTGTGAGTTGGCATCTAGTGGTGTGAGTCTGAGCTGGGTTTTCTTCCCCAGGGCCACAGAAATGTGTTCAAGCAAACCATTTTTAGTTGAATACTCAAGGGCAAACCATTTTTGCTACCCAGAAACCCTTCATATAATCCACATTTACATTAATGTACATACCCCACTGCCACTGCCACTGATTCTGACTCAGAGGGCCTCGACAGGATTGAGGAGAGCTGCTCATTATGGTTTGAGATTATAAAAATGTTACAGGAACAAATAACCTTATCTTACTCCCACATGAAGGCATAATACCTACAACATGGCTTGACTAAAATTAAGTATCATGCATCTGTACATGATCCAATTTAAACTTGCCACGCAGTGGCTCTGTACAAGAAAGGGTTGGCAATCTGCCTAGGTACAGGTTGCAGCCAATAAAACGACTGGAGTTAGTTGTGCTCTGTTAAAAGGGGCAGTCCGAATTGGAATAAACTTGAAGGCATGAAACATCAGCTATTCTGAGGACTGGGAGCACTCTGAGGAGATCAAGGATTGTCACTTTCAGTATCGATTACAACTCAATGAAAAGAAGACCAAAGTCCGCACAACTGGACCTAGTGCTAACAGCATGATAAAGGAACAAAAGGTTGAAACTGTCAACGATTTTGTCTTTCTTGAATCCATAATCAATACTCCTGGAAGTAGCAGTCAAGAGGTGAAAAGATGTATTGCAGTAGGTTAATCTTCTGCACAAGACTTTTTAAAAGTGTTAAAGAGAAAGGATGTGACTTTGAGGACTTAGGTGAGTCTGACTCAAACCATGACGTTCTCCATTGCCTTATATGCATTGGAAGTTGGACATTGAATGAGGAAGTCCATAGAAGAATCAGTGCACTTAAATTATGGTGCTACGTGGTGCTAGAGAAGAAAATGGAAAGCGCCATGGACTGCTAAAAAGAGGTAATGGTGACAAGACTTCACCTTACATACTTTGGTCATATTGTCCGGAGAGATCAGTCCCGAGAGCAGGGCATCCTATTTGGTGACGTGGAGAGGCAGCTCCACAGAGGAAGGCCTTCAATGAGATGGATCGACACCATAGCTGCATCAGCAGGCACAGGTGTAGGGACAATGGTGAGGATGGCGTAGGACCGTGCAGTGTTTCTTCTGTTGTGCACAGGGTCCCAAGGGGTCAGAAGTCACTCTATGGCACTAACACCACCACCATCAACGGCAGCCACATTCTGATTATCCTAGTTGTGCATAAGTGGCCTTTGTACATGATAGACAACATAAAACAATAGAACATTATTTTAATTATACTTTAGGAGTCTTACCTACGCTATACAACAGGCAGAAGTATCCTTTTGGAAACTGATAAGTAAACTGAAAATAAGTGGACTACCAGCCTTCAATTCTTCTGATCATTCACCTCAAAAGAATTTATTTATGCAAAGAACAATAAATAGACAAACACATGAGTTGTGGATATGTAAGTGAACCTTAGTTGATTTTATCAAAAATCATTCAAAACTGCACCACTTCTACATTTAGGAGAATTTAGCTAATATCACTAGAAACTAATTAATTATCAATCTGCAACAACACAATAAAATCTATTTAATGAGCACCTACTAGATATGATGTTATAAGATACCTTAGAATATTTTAAGATCAGTAAGAAAGTATCCCTGCTTTTAAAACCCTTTGCTTTTATTTCCATGAGAACAAAAGTGCGTAAGTACTAGCAAGGGACACCACGAGGTCATCTAGAGGATCGGGACCAAAGAACAGCGAGGGCGGGCCATCCTTACTGACTGCCAGGCTCAGCAGAGGTTGTGCAAAGAGTGACTATTTAGAGAAACAAAGATGGGCCATTTCAACTGGAAGCGTTAGAGAAGAAAAGACGAGGAAGAGTTGGATATACAAGGGCATCTATGGATAATGCAAATAGTGGCCAACAGTATTTCAAGGAGAATTGCAATATCATCAATGCTATCAAATAGTAATTTGCATATAATATAGTTTTAATGCCAAATATTTAAATTTATTACAGAAGAAATGGATTATTAGAATTCACACAAATAGCTATTATTCTAATGCTGGTCTAAACTTTACAAAATGAATGAGGAAATAACTGCTACAAATCTATACAAAAAATGCATTTTAATAAAATTTAGATAGCTGTATCTTTTTTATTTTGCACAACAGTCTTTAAAAATATTGTGATAAAATTTACCTGTATTATAATCATCATACTTGATTTTTACAAACTATAATTCCAAAGCAGCTGTTATGGTGAAATGTTGATGTGAATCTGAACAAAAGAAACTGATCAATTTTTATATCCCTTGATATGTTAAATTATTATTTTCTTAATATTGTAAAAGCTAAGCTACTATCTATTAATTATTTGACAAAAACTAACATTTTATAAGGATTTATATATAAAAATATTAGCAATTGCTTGAACTGAAAAAATGAACTTTATATTCAACATAATTTTTGCACCCACACAATACAATTATTTAGAAATGAGGAATCTAAAGTTCAGGTAGACAAAATTATTTGGAATTTCCCCCCCTACCCCATTTTATTTATTACCTTCCTGTTTAAGAGTCTTCAAAGACTTTCCTAAAGCTTTTTAGGTCAAAACCAGAATCCATATCACAGATCTCTGGATGACTCTACAAATACGTTTTATCTTACCTACACACAAAAAGGTTTCTCCTTCCCTAAACATACATTGTTTCAGCCAGAACATTTTCCGCACAGTGACTGCCGTTTCCCAGAGCTATTATTTCTCCTAGGCCTTCAACTACTCCATTCTTTCTAATACATCTAGCCCAATGTAAATGACAGGTGCCTCGTACCATGTAAGACAACATTATTATGAATATTAATAGACGTCATCAAGTGGGTTTGAGCTCATAGCAACCCTATGTTGCACAGAAGGAAACACTGCCCCGTCTGGTGCTGTCCTTACAGTTACTGTTCCTATTTTTTCCTGTTCACTTCCTTGATGGCATTTGAAATAAGTGACACAGCAGGCCACTACAGTGTGACTTCCTGATGGACAAGCAGTTGTGCAAAACATTCAAAACATAAAATGCAACATGTCCATGACCACCAGAGGCTCCCAGTCAATCAAGTGGCAGAAATGATTTAATTACATGGTAAGGTGTGTTACAAATAGAACATGTGTTATGGAAAAACATGGAAGGACTTCTAATTTAGTCAGTAAAAGTCTAGACAAGGAGGTGTCATATAACTGAATCATAAAAATGTCTTTCCATCTTTCTCTGCCTAAAATTATATGTGTATATGTATGTGCATAAGTATATATGCATATGTATTTATTTAAGTTCTTGGCTTGAGGAAATAGCTAAATCTCAGCTACTACCCCCAAACTGGTAGTTTGAATCTCCCTGGATCAGCCTTGGAAGGGAGTCTGAAGATCTATTTCCAAAGTCCACAGCCATGGAAAATCCTATTCACCTCTGTGGGACACCTCCCACATGAGGTCGCCGACATTCAACAGAGACTCAACAACAAGTAGACGTTGGTTTGTTTGTTTGATGTTTAATATGAATGCATTCCTTCTTTCAAGAATAATCTCCCATCTGACTTGCTGCGTAAAGCACTCCCTCACAAAGTGAGTATTGCTACTTCCTCCCCCTCCTGACTGTGTGCCCGCATGAGAGCCCGCACCATGGTGTGCTCAATATTTCCTTCTCCCAAGTTCTCAAAACTGTCATCGGGCCCTAGGATATAACTAACTTCTTCAAGGGCAGATTTTGTCTCTTCTTTGTTTCTCCCATTACCCAGTATAATAATGATGAATTACTTTTTAGTGTGCTAACCTAACCCTCTTGAATTTAATTAAAATTTCTTCTCATTCCAGTAACCCACCAATCATTGTGACTATCCACAGTGACACATGTGGAAAATGTGATCTTGAAGGCCTCCGAAAGCCACATTTCTGAGGTGGCACAGGGCTCATGCTGGACTACTTAGATTTCGGGATTAGGACACCATTGGATTCGACATTGGCCTGGTATGTTTTTCATAATGATTGGTGATGTGGTGCCATTTTCATTAGCCATATTGACAGCATAGTAGAGAGACTGATTGAGAGGACACAGACAAGAGGGGAAAAAAATCCAAAAGATATTATGCAGCAAACATGTGAAAACAGGATTAAGAAATGAGGAAAAGAATCTCTTGAGTATCAGATAGACTTGTGGTTTCTGATACTCTGTGCGGTTCTGCTCCATATGGTGAGACAGCTCTGAATCCTTCGACATTTGTTTTTTTTGTTTAGGTGTTAATTGGTTTGTATTGTTTGTATTATCATTGTATTATCCTTAACCAACATACCACATTTGGCTGGAATCGCTGTCTTACAATACAACTTTAAATATCATAATCAAATGCTGATTATGAACCTATAGATTAAATATCATAATCAAACGCTGATTATGAACCTATAGATTATGTCTACTAAATAAATTGCTTAAAAACAAAATAACACCCCTGGTTGAGACAGGGGTGTCTATGGTGAGGGTTTTTTTGTTTATGTATTTTGATCCCCAGGTTCTCATATTGCATATGGGATAAATTAACTTTTGATATAATGAAAAATTGTTTTTGATTGACTGACTCACTGCCATTATTGAATGCAGAGAAGACAGGAATTTGTACTACTGTCAAGAGCAAGAGGCATGGAAACTGACAGGGGTGCCTGTTGGAATCTGTGCCCATAAGGTCAATGAGCCTCCATGGACGCCCCAGCAGTGAGTTTTTCTGATTAGGTAATCATCTATACTACAATAGCAAGTTTTAGTTGATTTTAGGCATTTTTATTTCTTTTTGAGTTGTTTATTCATTTTATTTGCATATATACCTGTATTTATCCAAAACATGATAACTGATAAGGGAAGCGACTAGCTAATTCAGTTATGTATGTTGGTAATTCAGCTATAATCTATTATACTTTATAATATTAATTTAAGTTCTCTGAATACTTGTTTAAATTATCATTTATATTTGGGCACAGATTGAGATTAACCATATACTTATATTCTTTGAGTTCATTGCTATTTCTGTACTGAAAGGTAAAAAGTTATTATATAAAACAAAATTGTTTTTGTAAGAATTCTTTTACCCAGAAGATAGTTGATGTTTCTCATTATAACATTCTCAAAATAGCTTTAGCAATTTTTGAATGAAAACACCATGCTAAAACAAACCCATTTTAAACATTGTTCTTTGTAGTACAATATATTTCAAAGACAAATTACTAAGCTTCAGTACTTCCATGATATATATGAGTCATACAATAAATTTCCAATGAATGTTTTAAGAATGATGGCATGAAAGAATAAATGAATACAGTCTGATAAATTAAAATTGGTAGTCCTTTAATTGGATTTCTTCTATTTCTAATTGCTTAATTTAACATCCATATTTACTAGGTCTTATGCTTAGAGCAAATTAGGCATGCGATGCTAAAGCTAGTATACCTTTATTTTAATATTTAATTTTATGTTTATTTCATCATGAACAAGGAATACCATCAGATTGGAAATGAATAGTTTATATTTTAAATTATTTTTCTCAAAATATATATGAAATAAAAACAAAATTATCCATACACTATAATACCTTCTGGTAAAAAAATACTCCACATTTTTTTAAAAAAGAGAAAGAGAGAGAGAGACCATTTCTAATATTTTCATTGAGAAATTGCTATCTGGAGTCAATCTGCAGAGGTTCATGCACACTTTGAAACCGTATGAAAAATGTCTTATTTATGTGCAAGTTTCCTTTCTGTGTCTTCGGGGTTCTGTGATCTTCTAACAGTTTCAAAGTTACTTGACAAAGAAAGTTATAGTGTTGAACATTTTTTAATGATTATATCTTTGTATTTTTGAATAAACCAAAGTATTAATAATAAAGTGATTTTATCTGATATTTAAAAACAATCAAAGCAACTAATGGATTTATCTGAGAAATTAAAACAAAAATGTTAAAATTTGCTTTCTGCTGATAAAGAATTATGTGAATTTACAGCTAAATAGTATATATTTAGATCCTGTTGGTTCAGTATTACTGTATTAAAATTCATTTCCGATTTTCATTTTCACTACAAGCTTGAAAGACTCTATTTCTCATAATTCATCAACTAGCTATAATTTTTAGACTACATTTTTTCTTTTTCTTCCCAGTATCACAACTCATTGTTCTTTTATGTAGCTAACATGCCAGTGGAATTGAACAGAACCCTTTTAAAACAAAATATTTTAAGCACAAAATAAACAATAAAGATTAATATCACTCCTATGTAATACCATCAGGCTTTTACCATTTTATCATATTTGTTTGGAATATTTTTCAAATGAATAATAAATAAAACTAATTTGCCCTTCTTTAGTATCATTTCTTTCAGTAGGCAATCACTACTGTATTTAGTGAATTTCAAAATTATTTGTTTCTATAAGTGTATTTGGTGAGCATTATGCCTACAAGACTCTTAATTAACATATATCAAGTATATTTTATTTTAGATTGTACTTTTATTCAACTTTACAAATTATATAAGAAGAAACTTCAAAATTCTATGAAAAATGGAATTAAAATTTAATGGAATTTTCCCCCACAAACTTATTGAAACTCCCTCCTATGCAGTTGCTGAGAAACAGTTTTCTGCTTGACATATTTCAGATCATAAGTTTAGTCCTATTTGCTTAAATATAATCACATCTAAATTAAATACAATCACATAGTATTTACTGCTACAACCAAAAATGTATGCACAAAAAAACCATGGTTTTAAAAGGAATCATCTCCAGGACAAAGGAATCTACATGTTGAATTTAATTTTATGAAGTCAAAATACTTTCATCTGAAGGGAAAGTCTAAAGATAATGGATCTTTTGTATTGCCCACATTTTGCTGTTTTTTACAGTCTAAATCAATTTTCTTTCCCCATCTCTTCCTGACTTTCTCCAATGCTTCCAAAAAGTAAGCAATATCAAGGGCTTAACTTGTATATATTCAATTTAACTGGAAGCTAGGAGAATGCAATCGAGTTCTGTACATCACAAGAATAATAGGACAGCACCTTCTTCCCACCGAAATGTTAAAAAAACAAAACAAAAAGAGATTGCTTTTCTGTCTAAATGACAAGTGGTAACATCCCAATATTACAAAGCTTCCTTGTGCAATAACTGTTGTGCCCTTCCAAATTACACTGCACAATTATTTTAATGACTAGACCTGATATTGCTTTAAATACTCCCAAACCAAACTCACTGCCCCCGCGGCAATTTGGACTCCCAGCAGCCCTCTAGGAAGGGCCCCTGTGGGTTCCCTTGATTGGAAGTCTTGAAGGGGCAGACAACCTCATTTGTCTCTCACAGGTAGTTAAATTCTAATTCTAGAATGGAACCCAGGTAAATCTAATTCAATTTATGTCAACTATCCATTGCCTTTCCCGTAATATATGATATTCTCTCCCCTAATACGATATTCTTCACAAGGGAGCAGTATTTATCTGGCAAAACATCCAAAGTTAGTGATTGAATGGCTCATCTATCATGGACATTAAGTAAAATCAAACCAGTAAAATATTGTTTTGTTTTTTATTTTTTATTGGTAGTGTAGCTTTTATGTTAAAACGAATAAAGCGTGCTGCTTCTGGCTCTTGGAAACAATTGCTTGTAATTCAATGTTTTCTGGTTACACATGAAACTGCAGGCAGAACAACGTTCTGTGTCCATTGGCAAATAGTAAGCCTATTTTAAGTGGTTGCCTGTGTAGAGGGTTTGACCTAGCGGAAAATGATCTAAACAGCTGAGTCACACAACATGTACATTCATAGGGCTCTATGCTAGGGTTGCATTGCAGTATTGGATGGCCCAGTTTCTGACCACAGCTGTCACCCAATGCAGTAGCACAGAGCAATAGAGAACTGATAGTGTTTGTGATAATCTCTGGGTGAAAAATGGATGGATGTTCATTTCTGCTTTTCCAGTTAAATTAACTGATTGCAATGACATGAGGCTTAACTTCTGAATCAAAACCAAACCAAAACCCAGAATCTTATTAGAATTTAATAGCTTCAGAGTTTGCGTTAATATAGTGAAGTTGAATTTCCTGATAAAAATTTCTAGAGGAGGACTTAATATCCTAGGTCATAAAGTAAATGAAAAATAGGAAAAAAAATAATGCAAGAACATTATAAGCGTATTGTCAGAAGAGTCCTCAAAAATGAGTTGGAAGATTGTCACTTTAGAATTCAAATGCTTCGGTGTCAGTTGGCCTCACTTTCCCAATTAGCTTTTAAAAAAATGTATTATCATGCTCACAGATACTCAGTGATGTGCAATATTACAACATCAAATGAATATCTGAACGTCAAATCAGATCCTAGATACAACATGGTTATAACTCTTGGCTGGCTTTTGAAGCCTTTGGCATTTACACATTTTATGGGAATCGTAAAAAGCCTCACATGGAAATATGGTGAGAAGAGATGCATTGTTTGGGGTTCTGTTTCTTTTCCTCTCTCTCATGCAGAATATCATTACCCAGACTTAACTTCCAGTTAAGAACAGCGAGGAGTAGCGACAACAGAAAAAGAACAAATATTGAATTAGTGCTGTAATCAATTGTAAAATCAATATTACCATTTTAATATCTTTATATTAGACTATTTAATCTTTAGAGATCTGGGGGTAGGTAATGACTTCTTCCATTTAAGGTCTTAGAATAGAAGCATTATGTATAGTGTTAAAAATATACAATGGGAATTAGCATGGCAGATAATCAATGCCACTATGAAGTAAAAGTAAACTGAATTATAGACTTAAATAACAGGAGATGCTGAAAGAAGATGGAGGAAAGCAGTCCTGAATAAATCTAATACAAAGCAAAGCTGCTACCTTTTCTAATTTAGGCTAACAGCTGAAGAACTTTATCAGCCTGAAGCTACTCTAACTGCCCCATATGGGTTACTTGACAAGAATTCTGTACATGGTGACATTAGAATGTCAATAATTGTAGACAGCAATGGTGGATATTCAGAACACTGCCAAATAAGGTGAAATTCCAATTTCGGGAGTAGGAGCATGTATATAGGAAGCCTGGACCCTTTTCTCATGGGAACTGCAAGGCTTTGAGTGGATGTTGTACCACCACTACTTACTATGAGATGGTTAAATTTAAATCATCTTCTTGTTTTAAAGGTATTGGGCTAAAGATACCTGGTGATTTAAGTGACTGTGTTCAAGATCACAAAGATGAATGAGTGGAAGCGACAGGTATCACTGCTGAGTGACAGGGACAGGTGCAGCTGTAGTCTTTTCTCACTCAACACCTACAGAACTGCCTAAACTACTCCAGCGCGTACACCGTTCACTGGTGACACTCCATCCGCGCATCATTAGAAATCTCAGCAGAGGTGACAACACTGGAAACTTCTACCTACATTGCAGTTTCTCTTCCGATTTTTAAAATAATACAGGTAAATCATTGGCTTTCACTGAAAGAGCACAAGGCCACAAGTCAATTGTATTTTTTCCCCCACATCTCTTCTAATTGCTGCAGGTTAAAACAAAGTTAATGCTTGTAAATAATTCAGAAGGTCCATGTCTTCTACAGCCATCAAGAAGAAAAGTCTCAAGTTATTCTCTTTCAAGTATTAAAAAAATATCATCTGTATCAAGTTCCTAAGATAGGAAGTAAATGCCCTATACAGCAGGCCATTTAAAAAAAAAATCACTCTTATTCATGAATCGCATTTTGTTATTTTGTTGGCATTCCCTTTGCATAGTTTCAGTCATGTCAAAATTAAATAAATTATCTTTAGTCAGAAATAGATTTTAATCATTCGGTTTCTCAGAGCCACTGCACATGTATATTCTCCTCGGACCGCACTGAGCTGCAGTTAGGGTTCTGTGTTGAGTGCAGAAAAGTGTTTAGAAGTCATATTAATCTTGAGAAAACATTCAGCAAAATAATAGTTTTAGTGTGCTAGTTTACATTTTTTATTTTCAATTATTTATATATTGATTCATTCATTTTTTAGTTTACGTTTTTCAAATGCACATGCCTTTCGGTGATTTTGTTTCTTTTCACTGAGTTTGGCAGAGTGAAATTTCTTAATATGGCTCTTCTACCCGTGTCTCCTTAGGGTCTACCATTGGCGGGGACTATGCAAACAGGGAAAAAGTAACACCAACACCACATGGGGCTTGGGCGATTTTCATTAGCACCTCTCTGTAATAAGGATGAGTCTTAGCAAGAGCAGGAAGCGAAATCTCAGGACCCTCAGAGGAGTAAGTTCCAGATCTCTGTCTGAAGTGCTGGAGACTGAGAGGGGAGATGATGGTGCAGAAATGATGGCGCAGAGGAAGAGAGCAGCCTGAGACTACGAGACTGCGCGGCAGAGCCACAGGGAGCGCCTTGGTCCAGGAAGGCAGACGCCACAGGGCTATGTGGCTGCGAGGCTGAGGTTCAGAGGGAGACACAGTTGCTGACAGGAGATTGATGACTCTCTCCTTACTGTTTGTGAGTCCTGACTTTTGGTAACCTGCTATCTCTTCTAATCAGCCCCCTAATGCATGAGTATTGTCTGCCAGGTCTACGTGAGCAGTGCACTCAATTGGGAAATGCTGGGGTCCAAAGAGGTAAAGAAAGATGGAGCTGGGAGGCCTGTGTTGGAAAGCCAGAGGAGGTCAGCTGTGGTCACCTCCATGCCATTTACTGCCCTTAATGCCCACACCATCCGATAGAGGGAAAAAAGGTAACATCACATTTAAATTGGATCACTATCTTAATTTTATAGAAATACTGTATCCATAGACAAGCGGAAAGTGAATTTTGAGAATGACGAGGGCAACAAATGTATAAATGTGCTTTACACAATTGATGTATGTATGGATTGTGATGACTTGTATGAGCCCCAATAAAATGATTTTTTTTAAAAGAAGAAAAGAATTATCCATACAATGTGAGTTTTTTTTTAACTTTAGAAGGTTGTTTTATGCGTAGAGTGTTCTGCTTTGCTTTTCTGATAAATTGTGTTAAACAGTATGATAAGGATTAAATACATGTTTTTTTAATATACAAGAACAATTAGGAAATATGTGATTTCTAGGTAAATTGTGATGAAAAATGTGACAGGACTAAGTGCTACATGTTCTTTAGTTACAAAGTACATGGCATTATTGAATCTGTAAAATTTAACATTTTTTTTCATGCAAGTGAACAGGTGTTACTGTCACAACACGATGTAATTAGAACGCTTACTCTTTTTTGTTTTCCTTTCAGAATCCTTACTCTTACTTAGAGTGATGCCATTCCTGACTTAGTGACACCATTCCACACAGATTGAACCAGCTTGCCAGCATCAATTTAAAAATATTCATAATTGTTGAAAGCTGCCGTGAGCCTAAATTTTATGTTGGGGAAATATTTACACCACCAAAATTGGCAGGGGATACAATTATGATTTCACCCACCAATGTCCCATCCCCTTTACTAGTGAACTACTGTCACTTTGTAAAAAGATAAAACTAAATAAATAAAATCTGTGCAGGGTGCTATCCAGAAAGAAACATACATGCATACAGTTACAATAAACAGAAACAACTACAATGCAGCCCCACTCCACAATATGCATATTTGAAATACGGAGTTGGAGAGACAACTAAGGATTCAACTCTGAAAAGAGGAAGAGCTGACGGTGACTTTGAAATACCATATGTACCCGTGTGTAAGCCGAGTTTTTCAGCACGTTTTTATGCAATTTTGTGGTAAAATTAGGTGCCTCGGCTGATATTCGGGTCGGTTTATACTCAAGTATATATGGTACTTAATTATTTTGCTTCATGTATGGAAGGGCAGTTGTCAGAAATAAAAATGTCAGGAAGGGACAATTTGGAGGGATGTTTTACTTGGGATTGTTGTTTGCATTAGGATGAAATTCAATGAAAAGATCCAGTGAGTTCAATATCAGTGTTATATTTATAAATAATTACATATTTGTCTGTGATAAAATCCTCCAAATATTCTGCATGTTGGCATTAGCAGAGGAACTTTAAAAAAGAAATCACACTCATCATGTCCACCCCAAGATTGTGATGCAATCATTCTGGGTTGTGGCTAAACTTGAAAGTGTTTTCAAGATCTCTGGGTGATTCTCATTTGCCTACAATTTGGGAAACACTTATATGTGATGTGAAATTTTAATATTTCGAACCTTCAAATAGTTCAAAACCATAAACTCCAGAAGCTGAGAAACTGAGATATCACAGCCTTCCCACCATGTGAGTGCCTCAGAGCACACACACTTTCAGAACGGAGGGAGACTAGATAAGAAGAGCTTAATCAAATGGATCCAGTAGCATGGCGGTACCCAAAGAGTTTTAACAATTGTTAGGACAAATTGAGAGGAGAATATGAACAGAAAACTAGTTGATCTTAATATAAACTGAATTGTGATGCCATCACTTACAATTATCCGACGTAGGACATGCTGTGGGTTGTTATTGATCCTGAGTTGGATTCACCTTGATGGCCACTAACAAAAGCAGCATCGATACAGGTGCAGGCTTCAAAAAGTTCTTGGAAAAATTAGATTTCTTTTAGTTCCTTTTTCCATGAGATTTTTGTTGTCAGCTGGTATTGCCCATGTCAGCAATTATTGTGGAAAAAGACAAACAATGAGGATTCTAAAAACTAACTCCTAAGTGACACTGTTATTTGCGAAATGAGGACTCCTTCCTTACACTCATCCTCCTCCTGCAGAAGAAAGCATTACTATTACAATCGACTTGGTTCTCCTTTTTGCATTCACGTGAGTAGAGGCATATTTTCTCTCAACAGTCAAAATCTATTCCTACCCTATATTTTAAATGGACAGAAACATTCCAGCGAGTTCAAAAGACCATCAGTCTGTCGTAAGAAAGTCTGTAAAATTTTAACTGTTGCTAAATCCCTGACGTTCTTTCAAAACAAATCATGTCCTGCCTCACATACCACATAACTCCCAAATAAAAGAGAAAACATGAGCTGAGTCTTCCAACTAAACTTCCCAACATTAATGGAATGGCTCCTCAGTCAGCCTGGATGCGTGGTGTCTCCATGCTCCCCAGTGTGACAGTGTCTGTTCAACAGGACACTGCCAAGGTGCTCGTCCAAGGTATCGCTGGGTAGACAGGACCTGTCAACCTTTCAGCTTAGCCCCTGGGTGTTTGCCTCACTCAGAGACACCATCAAACATTTAGGTGCATCTGAACAATGCAGATTCTGATTCAGAACTACCGGAATGTGGCCCGAGATTCTGAATTTTCACTAGCTCCCGAGTGATGCCTGTGCGGGGGTGGTCTGCTGGTGCCTGGACCTGACTTTGTGTAGCAAAATGATAAACAGCTAAGATACAGAACTTATTGGCTGCATTGGAATCACTATTTTCATTTCCTTGCAAGATTCATGGAAACACTATGCTCAGATATATAAATATTACCAAAGCGAGGAAACTACCTTCTTGCGCACTCTTTGCCCAAAGCACCAGACTTCCTTTAGCCATCGTTGTTAGCAAAGGATCTTTTATGAGCTACATGATGAGTTATCTATGCATCTACAAGTCATCTTTAAAGGTTTTTGGTGTGAACAAAATTCCTATGCTGCTTACCTTAATGGTCCAATGATTTTGAAGAATACATAGATAATATTATTTGAATTGTCACAAACATTTACATTTTACTAAAATTAATTTTATGTGCTTCACTAGCATTTTAATTGTAATCCACAACTCAACTACTTAATTGGAATCATTTTAAATACATTTTAAGTCAGATTTAGCTTCTGTTCAGGTTTATATGACTGCTAACGTATATTTTAGCATCAAAATTCCCATACTTAAATTTCTGGATTCATTTTTTAATTGAGTTCTCAGAAAAGGTTTTCACTATTTGAATTCTGGTAACATCGAGATTGTATTAAGATCTTTCAAGGTTATGACCCTAATACTTTTCTCTTGACAGGCTGTTGTTCGGTTAATACTGCCGTATAAATCAGTTCTTTCCGTTCTTCCTTTGCTATTAAGTCACTCAAGTCGCATTTCCCCCAAGATGGTACAGATGTATAAATTACCACTCCTGAAACTACACTGTCCCCAGCTGTGCAAGACAAGCTAATGTGCGTTCACCCCAAAGTTGTTCCTTTCTATGGAAAACAGGAGTAGAAAGACAGCATCCACACTGTGGGTTAGTTCGACGTGATGGAGGAATGAAGATGAAAAGCTGCCTGCCACCAATCCTTTTGCAACTGTTTGAGGCAAAGAAGGAGCAGGGACTTTTGAATGGAGAATCAACTGTTGGAAAGACAGAGCAACAGTTAAGATATTTACACTCATCCCTTTCTAAATTCCAGCCTTCTTCCAAGTGCAATCCAAATACAGTCTGATTCCACATATCGTAAGCTCTGCCAGCTTCTCTGCTCCAAAGAGTTCACTTGCAGTCTTCGATCTGGAGGAAAGGCAAAAGTAACGGCTTTGTTCCTTTAGGCCTGCCCAAGTCTCGGGTTACCTCTCTCACTCCACAGACCCAATATCTGGCTATAAAATGGCACAATTTTCCTTCATCATAGAGTTGGTCTGCTTCAGGTTGAGCACACTGTACTCTCTCTTCTAATTCCTGTAAAGTCGATTATATAAACTTTCTGCTTTTACAAAATGCTCTTTAGCGCACTGTTTCCCTCATAGCTGGGAGAGCTAAGCAAAAGAGATTTGTGGAACCTTTTCAGGTACAGCTGTGTTCTGCCCAGCAGGTACATTTATTACTAATGGGTAAAATAGTCTCCTTTTTTAGCTACATAATGCTTGTGAAGCCTTCCATTTTTTGGTGTTGATAAGCATTCCAGCTACACTGAGAAAGGCAGGTGAATACCATTGATCACACCATGAAGCTGAGGCAGGAGCACTTTTTGAAAAAAAAATTAATCCCCTTTGCTTCATAAGTCAGTTAAGGTATTTGTCTTAATGGGATGATTTCTGAAGGCATTTGTCTTAATGGGACGATTTGCATTGCATCCTGGGCTGTTTCTTGGCTGAAACACTTGAATCTAGCTTCTGTGCAAATACTAATAATGAGAGGAGACTTCAGTAGCTTGATAGCAAGTTCGCAAGTAATTGTCTAAGGAGAAAAGGTGCCATCAATCTCTCTAATGTATGAAGGCAGTAAACACAGACATTCTTCGTTATTCTGTTGGTAAATTGTTTTGCAGCCCCCGCCCCAGACATCTATTCCTTTGTTAATATGGAAGTTGAAGCTAGCCAAATTATTCTGAAAAAAGGGATTTGAACTACGTTCTTCCTCTAACGCGTTTGCTGTTGTGGTGGCCAGGTGTCCGAGAGCCAGTCCTGACTCAAGGCACCTCTGTGTGCAACAGAACCAAACCCTGCCCGGTCGGCGCCATCCTCACAAGTACTGTCAGGTTGCCGCTACAGTGTCAATCCATTTCATGGACTCTACTATTGAAGAGTCTGGGTCTCATTGCTCTTTGAGCTCCTCATTCGTGAAATCAATATACCTACGGACTTTGATATACTATCTAAATGATAAGCCACAGAATTCTACTTTAATAGCATTGTGTATATGTAATGTTTTTGTGTTTGACTGCTAAGTGACAGCTTGGCAGTTTGGGCAGTTTGAACCATCTAGGAGCACTGAGACAGCAAGCTCTCTCTTATGCTACAGAGCAAAATCATATTTCCTTCTTAGGCAATGTCCTTACACTGTGGTAAGTTGAGGAAGGCTACCTCCAATCAAATTCCATAGGCTTTTCAAGAAGCTCCAAGTCGACTAAGAAAAATAAAGAATTACAGCAGCACTAGAATATACCAGAGTGAGGCCCAGCAGACTGCGGCCCTGGCTCCAGTTCCTAGTTGGGTGTTATTGTTGGATGCCATCAAGCCTGTCCCGGCCCCTCGTGACTGTAAGCACAACAGAACAGAACGAAAACGCAGCATGGCCCCGCGCCCTCTCACAAGGTGTCCTATGTCTGAGCCCATTGTTGCTGCCAAGGTGGCCATCCCTCTCCTCAGGGGCCTCCCTCACTTCCACGGCCTTTCTACATTACCAAGCATGATGTCTCCTCAGGGATGAGTCTCTCTCAACAAGTTATGTACACATTAGTCTCTCTGTCCAAACTATGTTCCTTCCCGCGAAGGAACACTAGCACTTCCAAGACAGAGCTGTTAGTCTTTAGCAGTCCGTGGTACTTTCAATATTCTTCTCCAGCACCATAATTCCAATGCAGCCACTCTCCTTCAGTCTTCTTATTGAATATCCAACTTTCACATGCATAGGAGGCAATTAAAATGGCCGTGACTTGCACCGGGCACACCTTAGGCTTCAAGGTAACATCCTTGCTTTTCAGTAATCTAAAGAGCTCTTGCGCAGCACATTTTCCTAATGCGATACATCTTCTGAGCTGACTGCCACTGCCGTGAGCATCGATTGTGCATCCAAGCCAGGTGAAATCCTTGACCACTTCAATCTTTTCTCCATTGATCATGATGCTAACTATTAGTCCAGCTGGGAGGGCTTGGGTCTGCTTTACATACTGAAGGTTGCAATCCTTGTTCTTCATCGGCAATTGTTTCAAGTCCTCCTCATTTTCAACAAGCAAATGTATCCACGGCATATTGCAGATTTTTAATAAGTCTTATTCTGCTCCTGATGCCAAATACTTCTCCATATAATCCAGTTTCTCTGATGATTTACTCTGCGTATAGATTGATTTTAAACCCTGCAGGATATGCATGCAGGTTTGTTTTAAACAAAATGCGTTCAAGCATTTTTCTCTGCTCGGTGGATTCCAGCAGACAAATGATCTCAGGAGGATACTTGTTTCAGTTTCCTTAGAGTGCCATCAAAAAGAGGTATAATCACAACAGTGCTCTGAAGGGGCTCTGCTAAACCAATTCAATTTATAATCTCAGGGATACTAATGTCGGTTGTCATAACATAGACTCAACGACTAGGTCCTACATATTTGATGAGCAGTAAGTGGGGGTCTTCAAAGCTCATGAGTAGCCATCTAGCATGTAACTATTTGTCTCTTCCTATCCAGATCAAGGGCAACTGAAGAGAACATCTAAGATTCATGAAAATAATTAGCTCAATGGACTAAAGGACCACGTGAATGTCAGTTTCCACAATGCAGAAGCCAGAAGAACCAGAGGATACCTGCCTACCACTACTACCAGCTCCGCTGAAAGAGATCAGAGTAAAACGTCTGGATAGAGTGGAGGTTTCCCTGGTGGTACAGTAGATTAAGCATTGGCTTACTAACCTCAAGGTTCATGCCGTGGTTCATATTCATCAGCTACTCCCTATGATGAGGTCACCTGCTCCTTTAGAGATTAAAAGTCCTGGCAACCTTTGGGACCATTCACTCTTCTTTTAAGGTCACTATGGGTTGTACTCAACTTGATGAAAGTCATTTTGGGGGGAGAGAGAGTGGAAGAAAAATGTGGGGAAAACCCTCAAAATCATCAAAATAAAGTAACTAGGCTTAATAGTCCATAGAGACTGGGAAAACCCTGAGACTGTGTCTCTTGGTCATCCTCAGATTTGGACTGGAACTCACCCTGTGACTGAATTTACAGCCAACTAGTAGATAGCTAAATAAAAGAGAAACAATGACATTAGGAAGATATCTGGTCCTGCGAATTCTCAAATAGCTGAGATCAAAAGGGCAGCATGCATCCAAGTTCCAAGTTCAGAAGGGTTAGGAATTTAGGAGAAATGCAAATGGGATGCACAGGGAAGATGTGAAATAAATGATGTCACTTTGTGGGGATCGCCGGCAATGACATGAAACAAATGTACACAAATTGTTGAATGGAAAATTGATTTGCTCAGTAAACCAATTCACAATAAAACATTTAAAAAGGAAAGAATTTGGTCAGCTCCAAAGGTTAAAGTGACTGTTATTTAAATTCCAACTCTTGATAGAGTTTGCTCAAAGGACAGGGACGATATTATGAAGACGTTTAAAGGACATGGAAAACTTGATAAAAAGTTGTGCTGAAGAATTTTTGTTTGCTTGTTTGTTTCTCACCACAATGAACCTTTTCATTGAACAAGTGAAGCAAGGGCTATCTTATCAGAGTTTCCTTGTAAAACCTTACCATGTCCACCTTACAACCTTGAGTTCAGACCTTCGGGCTTCTTGTTATTTCCCAGACTCAGAGAACTTTGAAAAGAAGCGCAATTAGAGTCCCTTTGAAGATTCCTAAACTGTCTTTTTAATGTGGTATAAATTTCAAGTTGCAGAATTCTTTAGGGAATGATCACAGATTTGGAAATATAGCCTTCAGCAGTGGATAATCCAGATGGAGGATATTTTGAGAAATAATAGCTTCATCTTTTGAATCTTTCATTTGTTTGTTTAATCTAGAATTATGTGATATAGCAGAGGTACTTTTTTGTCTTCCTCACCTGTCTGCAGCAACAGAAAACTATCTAGCAAGTCTCTCAAACATTCCGCACCTGGGTGACTAAGATACACTTTACAAACACATACAAACAAAACACCTTATACACAGAAGTATGAAATACAAGTAAGAATGGTTCAAATCCTTCAAAATTATATTTAGGTTTGATTATTCTTCAGATGGTTTAAAATGGACTAAACTCCCCAAAGGACTTTAGGACCTATCTCCCAGTCATTCCCTACGTGTCACCTGCTCTGTGACAGGCATTGGAGTGGGTACTGGGGGGAAATGCTAAATAAAAAAGAGTCATCTGGCAGCAAGAATGAAGGAGACCTTCGACAAGATGGGTGGCCACAGTGACTGCATCGAAGGGCTCGAACATAAGAAGAACTGTGAGCGTGGCACGGCACCAGGCAGCGCTTGGTTCTGCTATACATCGGGTCGCTATGAGTCAGCATCCACTCAAGAGCCCCTCACCACAATCTGGAACAATTCTTAATTCAATGAATAAGTAGACTTCAAGTAATATAAAATGTGATGCTGGATCGAAAACAAAAACAAAAAACGCATGCAATTATGGTAAAGAGTAAACTTAGACCACCCAACTTCCCAAACGAGACAAAGCTTCAATTAGAGGGTCTTTTCTTCTACAAGTTGGCGGTGGTTCTCGTTTGATGTTACTGCAGCATTTCTGACCCATCGAAAGAAACCCTGCCGACCGCTGTGCCACCTTCACCGCTGTGAGGCCGGAGCCCTCTGTCACAGTCACTGTGTCAGTCCATCTTGGGGAACGTCTTTATCTTTGCGGTTGACCCTTTCTTACTTCCTACAGCGTGATGTCATTTCCAGGGCCTTGTCCCTCCTGATCATGCGCCCCAGCATGTGCTCTTAAGGAGCGTTCTGGCTGCACTTCAAACACTGACGGGTTCGTTCTCCTGGAAGTCCTTGGTACACTCACCATTCTTCAAATTCACAGTTCACATCCATCACTTCTTCATATAGTTCATGTGCTCAGGCATGAAAAAATAAAACCGTACGAGAAGACAAAGACTGCTAGACACCATGTTGATTGCTCTTTAAACTGGATGCTCAGACTCACCAGTTCTGTCCTCAACTTAGATCCTCATCTTTTCCCCTGGTTCAACAGCTGAATGATCCACTGTTTATCATTGTTGTTAGGTGCCATCAAGTCAGCACTGACTCACTGAGAGCCAGTGGATGACAGAATGAAGCACCACCGGTTCTGCAGCAGCCTCAACATTCTCCTGTTTGAGCCCATTGTCGCAGCCAATGTCCATGCCTTTATCTGAATACAACTACACTGGGCTCTAGGTCCTGGCACCGACTCAAGAACATTGCTCCAGAAACAAACCTCTCTCCAGCACCTCCATGTTTTCTTCAAAATGATTACAATCAATTAGAAATAAAAGACCACCAAGTCAGAGAGCAACAACAAAAAGTCTTGACCATTCGGTTGACTCCATTCATTATTATTGTTGATGACTACCACAGTTCTCTGCTCTCCTTTGTAGTAACAGTCCTAAACGTATTACACTTTTATCTCCACTTCATGTCTCTTGCCTCAGAAGTTATTGCTATAAAATATCCTATATTGCTATAAAATAACCTACATCATGAAGGCTCTCTGATCTAAAGGGCCATAAATCTCACAACTTCTGAACATCAAGTCAATTCTCAGTGCCAATCATGCTTTCTCCTCTGCCTCTGTTCTCTGAACGGTCCTGTTTGTACCCCCACTCGGCCCTCTCCTGATTTGTTTGTCCAACTGTCTCCTCCATGTTCTTCAGTAACTATCTGGAGGCTTTTAAGTTTTACACACCCGCAACTGTACCATCAACTGTCTTAAGCACCAGTCCGTCTGTCCTTCTCATCCTAATTAAATGGCATCACCAGTTTTTCTCAGAGACAAAAGATACAAGGCTTGGGATTATCCTTCGCTTAGTTTTCTTACACCATACCTCTTATTGCTCACCAAATCCTTTACCTTGAAAATCAGATCACATTTCACAGCTTCTCCAGCCACCCTCCTGATGCACAGCACCAGTAGAGCTAAGGTTTTCCTAACCGCTTACCCTACTGTCAGCACAAAATGCAGAGTACTCTTAAATATAGATATGGGAAATGAATATATTTTCCTTGATTCACATAGTGATAAACCTGTTTGAACTGCCCCAGTTTTAGTAACCCACTCTGAGTTTTTACAAACAAGATTCACTGTCACTTAAATATAACAGGATAGACGATACTGTGTTTTGGTGCAAGGATAATGGTGATATTTTCAATTAAATGTGTTCCAAATCTGAGTCAAAGCCAGTGACATATTTGTTTAATCGGTTTTATGATTTACTCATAGATATAATATGAATGATAAAATAATACTTTATTCAGAGGTTTTCAAAGCTCAAATTTATGTGAGGTTAATAATTGGATTGTATGCATTACATCTGTGTCTACATGTATCCACCCAGGTAGCAATTTAATAAATGATATGAGACATTATAAGTCTACCTCTACTGTAGAGCTATTTTCTATGTGTTCCTGAACAGGTTTAAATACTTGATGTCACATGTATGCTCATCTAGATTAAGTCACACTGTACCTGAACATGGGTAAAAAGGTAAAATTGAAATAAATATCCACAAAAACCTATTTCTGGGAACCTAATAGAAGTAGAAATAATTCCTAAAAGATTGAATTATGCATTTGCATGTAGATATATTTGGGGAAGGTATATGTTTTTGTGTATGTTTGGAAAGCTTGCATTTAAATTGGCTAAAAAATATGGCTAGGCCCTGTGATTTGGCTAATATAATTTTTCTCATAGTTAATATCAATCTGAGATCGCATTATGTTCATTTTATTTAAAGCCAGTTATAATTTCTTTCACATTCATTTGAGAATGGATGTTAACTTATAAGTTAACTACTTAGTTAACATCAGTGACTGATGGCAGTCTAATTTGCATTACTGAGGACAGCAGCATGTCTGTTTGTGCAAAAAGAAACATTTTACCATGACAAAATCTCACTATTTTGTCCTTACAAGCACTACCATATACTCACACATCGAAACACTGATTTCAAGTTGCGTGTGATTCCTGGTGATCTAATCAGGATAAAACTAGTTTCAGAAGCAGGACCAATAGGGTTTCTAAAGCTATAATTCTTTATGGAATTAGACTGTCGCCTCTTTCAGTACTCTCCCATGGAGTGACTGGTGGGTGTGAACCACTGACCTTCTGGTTAGCAGACAAGTGCTGAACCACAGTGCCTTCAAGGTCCACTGCCATCCAGTCGATTCCATCTCACAGGGACCCTATATAGAGTTTCAGAGACCATACATCTTTACAGGATAGGATGGGTTTGAACTGCTGACCATTCAGTTTTCAGGCTGATCGCTTTGCTGAAAGCACAATCAGGGCTCCTTTAAGCATATCTAGAATGCCTATTATTTTACATAAGGCAGTATTTCAAGGGGGTGGTGGGGAGAGAGAAAGAAGAAATGGAAGGAAGAAAGCCAAGAAGAAGAAGAAAAAGAGACGGGCAGGAGAAATGGAGGAAGGAGAGAAATTGAACCAGGAAGGAAGAGAAGAAGGCAACTGCTCACGTTGAAACCAAACAGTCTAAACTGATTCATTTTCTCTCCTGGCTTATAAGTTATCTGTGATCAAATAGATATGGATTCAATTGTTTCAATGTCAGTGAGTATTTTGAAAATGACATTTTTCTTTCAAAAATATAAAATATTCCTTCAAGAAGTGATGATAGTACCTCAAAAATATGACTTCTAGTACCTCAGATCCCATCTTATTTTTACAGGGAGTTCTGTATCACTACTGTTTGCAGCCTTCTCATTCCCTAATGGATTGCTCCTTCCTCCCAAGCTCTTTAGTTTCACCTTTTATTGTATCCTTCTATCACGGACACTTTATCTGTTGTGTCTGAAACTGATAAAGGAACTCACAGCATTTCATGAGCAAGCCCTTTTAATCTTCCTTCACAGCCGTCAAAACTAATGACAGAGTGATGATCCCGTCTACCTGTGTCTGGACTTTGTCTACTTGTGCAGTGGTCTCGGGGGAATTCCTGAACTTCCCACTTCCTCTGTCTTTCTCTCCCTCTCCACATTGGTTTCTGCTGTGGCTGTTCACAGGGGTGTTTCTGGTCTCTGGGGGGCTTAGGGAAGTGCTATCCATGAATAGAGTTTCTGGCAATACAACATGGTTCTCTTTGGTCAGTTTGAGTGATGAGATGTGTAATCATGCGCATGCATGTATGTAGATAAATAGATAAGAGAAAAGATAAGGCAAGAAAATATCCAAAAAACAGTTTGACTTAATGGAGCTGTAAGATGCAGAAATCTCTACCTAAGAGCTGTTAGACTCTGAATGGTATTGGTCCGTCAGCTAAATGTCACTATGCATGCAAACCCAACACTTGGTTTGCTGCATTTAACCACTGCCTGCTCCCTAAAATACACACTTTTTGATAAGATGCCTTAACTCAGTTATTTAAGTACATTATCACCAGATACTATTTTACTCCAGAAAAATGAGTTCTCACACGTCTTCCAAAGCGCAATATTCCTAAAGATTTTTTGTGGCTTATAAGAACCTAAGTCCATCTAAGTGTGAAGAAAAGCTTACTACACAGGTCTTCACTCAATGCCATTCACAAATATGTCTCTATATGTGTCTCCCATGATGAGACAGAAACATTGTGCAACTATCAGGGGGAAATGCTGAGAACGACAGCAGATTGAACTAGGGGAAAGAAAGTATGTTTCTTCAAACATAGACTTTGAAACCCAAAAGAATTTCAGAAATTCATATAGAAATTAACATCAAAGATACATGTATATTTGTATCGGGTTCAAATGCTACTTATTCCACTTTCAGCTACCTGAAATCGGACAAGTGGTCTACTTCTTCAAGTCTTACGTTTTCACAGCTGAAAAAATGAACCCAATCCAGTGTCTGAGACCTAGGGTTTGGGGAGAAATATCTATGCTTTCTTTTTGATAAGTTCAGGGGAAGTACCTAAGTCAAAGTGGGTGATAAAAAAGTAAGTACTAACTGAAAGGCAGCTTTTATTAATGTTTGTTAATATTTGGTGTGAAGACCACACCTATACTGACTGCCTGGGGGAACCCTTACCTTGTCAACAGCACCCTCCCCCCACAGTCTTTGCCCAGAGCTAGAAAAAAATAAACACATAAATAAATAAATAAATAAATGAAACTTGCAACTTGAACACAAAATCAATCTGTTTTCCGCTTCATATTTTTAGCTACAGTTTGAAAAGAGCCGATCAGTTAGTACATGCCTTCTCTTCAGGTCGGAGGGAAGCGGTGAGGAAAGGTGATTGTTAAATCGTTACCTTGACGACAAAGAGAACCAATTGAGAAAGAAGCAAAAAGACATTCTTAGCAGTTACTCAGCTCCTACATGTTGAGCTAAAAGCAGTCCATTCTATTTAATTGATCTTATAGAACTGCTGCTAAAAAAAAAGGATTACTGCAGCAGAGATTTACTAAAGGAATCCACAAAAGCAGAAGTTGGGAATACTTTCCATTCCAGTATGATAGATCCCAATTCCATCAGCCTGTGCATGGGGAACTCTGGTATGACTGACGCAGTGACACCTTTTCATTTTTGCATTGTAACTGCGAACATATGTGACATCACTCTTTATTATTCAGTTTTAAGAATGTGTATTGAATTACTGTTTTCCTTAAAAGAGCATGGCATTGTTGAAAATTTCCACACAAAGTAATTTAATGAAAGAGAAAACAGACATATTCTATTTAGTCACACTGTACTGAATTTCTGGAGTCTTCAGTCACACTGTACTGAAATGTGTGTTTAGTCTCACTGTACTGTGTATTTATTAGTCACACTGTACTAAAATGTGTGTTTAGTCACACTGTACTGGTGTGTTTAGTCACACTGTACTGAATGTGTGCTTAGTCACACTGTACTGTGTGTTTAGTCACACTGTACTGAATGTGTGTTCAGTCACTCTGTACTGAATGTGTGTTCAGTCACACTGTACTGTGTGTTTAGTCACACTGTGCTGAATGTGTGTTTAGTCACACTGAAATGCTGGAGTCTTACAACTTTAAGAAGGATCCTTTACACAGTTGATAAAAACCAAGGCAGTAAGACAAAGTAATTCGCTCGATTTTAGATAGGCATTAAGTAGCAGGCTTGGTATTTGTATCAGGGTATGCTCATTCTAAAGAGTCCTGGAGATACTACAATGAAATGTTTGGCTACAAACAGAAAGATGGACAGTTCTCTTGGAAGAACATACCTAGAGATATGCTTCCATAAGGACGACTGCCTGGGACACTCCATGGATAGTTCTACACTGCCACATAGGACTGCTGTGGGCTGGATCTGCTCATAGCACACAATAGAGAAAGGAGTGGTCTGATTGGTCAAGCACTTGATTAGTAAGTAAAAGGACATAGGTGCCCTGGAAGAAATGCCTGGTGTTCTATTTCCAAAAACAGAATTCTTGAAGCTCAACCCTACCCCGGCATTCCTGGAGTCAACAGGAGAGGGAACCACTTCACGGCGACTGTTGTGGCACTGGTTTTCATCTGGTTCCAGAACACATTCTCCAAAACACCATCATTATCAGAGAAAACTGCAAACTAGCTAAAGAAATAATGATATGGGATCAAGAACTGGGTTATATTGTGTTTACCCAAAATTATATTACTTCTTAAAACATAGTTACTTGTCAAAATAGAAATATAGCTCATCCTTGTCAGGAAGAAAAATGAGTCTGTACTATGACACGTTTGCTGTATTCTTTTCTTTCTCAGTTTCATGAATGGCCATGTCCTAATACAATAAATGGCTCCAGCTCTCTCATCTTTGAAAACGGTATTTTTTGTGCCTATTTTTAAGCAAAAAAATGGAACAGAAACTTGCTAGTAGATTTTAGGTACTTAAAGAGTCACTTGTTTTATTTTTTAGAACATTGTTAAATTTGAAAAGATGAGAGAAAAAAATGTGGATATGAAAAGAGATACTCTTTTAAAAGAACCATCTTCCTTGATAATTCATAATGTACTGTATTTCTTAGAGACTTAAAGATTCAATACATTATTATTGGTTATTAATGTCAACTCATTCTTTGTAGTCATATTATTATTTAAATAAGAGTATACAATTTTTGATATCACAAACCATTGTTAGACTATTGTACAGATAGATCTTTGACTTTTTTTCCAATGTCTTTTGTAATTGCTACCTAAGCAGCTTTTAGTTGGCATTTACAGTCAAATACAGAATTTAATTTATTAAACTGTAGCAAAAACTGTCTTTGGACTTGGCAGAAATGCTCAATCTTAGAGAAGTGATACCGTGTATAACTTCTATCCATGAGAGGACTTCATAAAATTCAGAGAAGATTTTATTATAATTTAATTCCATTCTCCACTAACTTTGCTAAACCTCTTTGTTTAGGAAGAATTTAAAAAGTTATCTTGATTGAACTTTTCATAGAAAATCAAAGTAGACACATCTCAAATAATAAAAATAAAGAGCAAACAATAGTGAAGATTTTATCAATATTTGTGTTCCCTTTAAAAATCTTTGTGAAATAAATATGGTATCAATAAAAATTGATAATAACTGAAATAGTATGTAGCCTTTTTATCTCCATATTTACATCTGTATACACATATATATGTGCCAGTTAATAGCATAAGTTAGAATTATTACAATGGATACTGCTAATAGAAGCATACTGAAACAAAACTTGTATATCTCTATTAAGATTCTATCAATAACTCCTGAATAAGGCATTTATTAGGATTCATGCTGCATTGTAAGTACTAATTTAGTGCACACAATGTGATAAATGACAATGGATGAGCTCTTCAGAATCATTCTGTATGTGTCACATTCTTACCTCCACAAAATAGCTTAAACCACTTAACAGCTTTCTAAGGAGAGCCCTAGCTCGTTATTAATATCTTTATTTAAATTCAGATGGTGACTGATCCTTAGTGAATAGTAAAGCCTCTTTCATAATTCTGCCAAGAGGAAAGTAAATTTTGATTTACATAGAATCCACAAAATAAGTGTATCTGACTCTGTATCCCCTTTTGAAAGAGATAAATGCTTGTGTAATGTTGTCATTAATTGTGTAACATCTATTTTGGTCAAAGAGGAAAAAGTCAGCAAACCTTGAATCTTCATATGGCCACATCAACCATGAACTTTAAAAAACATTTGTTTTTGTTGTTGAAAATGCACATGGCACAACGTACACCAATTCAACTATTTCCACACGTACAATTCAGGGATACCGCCTTCTTTGAATTGTGCAAACATTGTCACTCTCTCTTCTGAGTTGTACCTCCCTCATTAAGATCAACTTGTTATTCCCTGAGGTTCCTATCCAATCTTTAAAGTTATTGCTATAATTATTATCCATATATTCTGAGATAACAATTCCAGCAATAGCCACCAAAAATTCTTTAAATATCAAAATTAAGTTCCATTAATTTAGTTTTATTTAACAGTTATATTCCTGGAATTTTAATAAGTGCCAAAAATAGATCCAATATATTACAATAACACTAGGCATAAATAAAGATTTCCAAATAGGTACCAATGATTTAGTGCTGGGGTCAGATCTGAATGTTTGGTAGTCTAGTGCACCAAGGTAATCAGATGAAACACTCATGATCCAAAGGGTCAAAATGATGAAAACCCTTTGGATAATCGTTCTACTCAGAAACACATGGATAACCATGATTCAACACTGACTCAAAGACCATTGGTTACTGGTTAGGCATGAATATCTTAATAACCATGACCAAATTTAGTCCACCTAAAAGTTAATATCCATGCCTTATTCTTTGCTTATTTACCTGCATAGGCAAATCACAGTGCCAATCTGGAACTAGGATACCTTTACACAAAGAAGATAAAAATTATTTCCAGCAAAAAAATTTGTTTTTCTTTCTGAGTTCATTTTGGGTCTTTCTTATGGCCTGAGCTTGATGAGTGAAAAGAGGCCATCACTGACAACACAGACCAACTCACTCCTCCTTCCTAATCCACGGACCTAACTCAGTGTCTAGTAGATTCAACTGAAACTAATAGCAGTAAACACTAGCAAGCAATGCATAATTGTTGGATGGCATCTTTGGAAGGAACATATAGTTAGTGTTCCATTGTAAGGGCATGTCCTATTCACACAAGACAGCTATGTAACACACCTCAATATAAGCATATACTAATAATGGTTATTGAGTAGGATTTGTATTTCCATAAGTTTTAAAACTAATTTTTAAAGTATAGATTTACCACTTAAAGCGTCATTTTTTGTTTTCGCAAAATTACTGCAATTCCTAGAATTAGAAACAAACAAACTCAAAAATGAAATTCTCTGCTAGCAAGTCAGTTCTGACTCATAACCACCCATAGGACAGCGTAGAAACGCTCATTGGGTTTCTGAGGCTGCATGTCTCTATGGGAGCAGAAAGCCTCAACCTGCTCCAAACGACTGGTGGCTTCCAACTGTTGAACTTGAAGTTAGCAACGAACCTGCTCTGCTGTGGGGAGGGGAAATGTTTCTTCACAATTAGCACCGTGCATCACTGATTTATCATGTGCTTCTCAGTCTAAGTGCCCTCCATACCAAACATCTCCCTTTTCCATGTATGAGGTTGAAACTCATTAATGGGTGGTCCCTGAACTCATAAAGTGTCGGTCCTTATGATTTTTGCCCTTCATCTCAGTAAAAACTAACGTGAAGCCGAGAAAAAAGTGTTTAGAATCTTCTTTAATGAATAGCATTGTCATCCTAGACAAACTGATTGTGGTAGCAATTGTACAATACTGCTTGATGTGATTGAACTATGGAATAATATGATATCTGTATGAACTCCCAATAACATGCTTTTGAAAACAACAAAAAAGAGTAATTCAGACTTTGTCTACAGGCCCAGCCTTCTAAATATTTTAGATGTCTTCTTGGGACACGGTTTTTACAAGAGTGGCAAAGTAGAATGAAATACTTAAAACTAGGCAATATATGAATATTTCCAGATTGTTGAAAGCAGTAGGCTCTCCATGAGGTCACTGAATATGAGAGTGGCGTTCATGATGCTGGTGCTTCATGTGTGTCACATTGAAGGGCAGCATTTGTTGTTGGTTGTATAGACTATCTAGATACAAGATTAGCAAATATCTGCCAATTTTGCTAAAAGAGACCATATGTGTAAAGCACACTTGCTGGCACATAGTAGATGCATACACTATGCTAATTACCTCCTAACACTTCTGCTGTCACTGGGATTTGAAAATAGCTTTGCAGAAAATATGCTTCCTTATAAGGGGTTTTGTCATGACATTTTACTACACACAATTCAATTTAAAATACACTTACTAACTTTTAAAAACTTCTATATTCTTGAAGATTTAAGGTGCTTCATTTCATCCATTCTACTGGATCCATTTAGGACTGTTCTGGAAATGTTCAGATTTTGCTTGCAGGAATAAATGCCTGTATTTACAGATAATTCGGATTTTGCAGTTATTCTACCTCTTTTTTATGACTACTATGTTTGATTTTATCTTCATTCTTTCTCTGATCATACCAAATGGAAGAAAAAAAAGTATGCGATGAATATATATGTTGCCTGTATTTATTTGGTAATGAACCCCTCAAATGCTCTCCCATTGAAAAAGAATAATGTTCGGATCACTAGAGGCAAATGACTTACGTCCTGACGCCCCTCGAAATGAGGTCTAAGATCTGCTGTGTCAGTAATTAAGTGTAAGTGTTTGTCAACTTTAATGAGATCATGGTGCCTTTGTCTTGTCCCACTTCTCCCACCTGCCTTTGGCCCTTCCTCACACTCCTGTGAAGATCAGCATCTGAGGAACCTCAAGTCTCAGGCCTCTTGCTACCCCATCTTATGCCCCCTTATTAGTCTCCAAGTTGAGGCTTCCCCCCAGTTTTAGGGTCCATGTTTCTTTTTCTCATTTTGGGAGAAAGACCAGGCTACCGATTCCCGTCGAGGAACAGGCCCAGCACCGAGGGCAGTTCGCCCGCACTGGAGGCTCGCTGTGAGTCGGCCTGGGCGCCATGGGAGTGAGTTCGGTTAGTTTTTTCCCCATTTTGTCCTTTGGTGATCTCGACTCTCTCTTTTCTTTTTCAAGGTCTTCTCAAAACTAGTTTCTCTTCGGATTCTCTGGAATCACACCCGACCTCACTTAAAACACCCTCAGACCTTTATTACTTAAAAAAAAAAAGAATTATTCAAGATCTCCTGCTGTATCCTGGATGCTTGTTTTACTTTGTCCACTAAAAGGAACACCTGAAAATTATTATCACTACTTATCTGAAAGTTTACAGGAAAAAAATGTTTTAATTCAATAAAGTAAGAGTAATAAAATTATTAATATTTATTAGCGAGAGATTGAGAAAACATTTGTTTTTTTATAAACATCAGAATTCCTGTTACAGGTGTCCAATCAGGTATTCTAATCTTCTTGTTGCATATGACGACTTGTAGTCATAGTGATCAAATCCTAATTATCTGTAAATACATTGAACGTTTATCATAATAACTGAAAAATATGATTTCAAATATGAGTAGATGGGAGATGTGTATAAATTCTCCATAGTGGAAATGGATCCTGAGCTTGATCATTGAAAGCATTTTAGTAGTGTTTCAGTGGCAATGTGGATTTCATGTATATTTCTGATATGTCTTAGTGATTTAGAACCCAGCCACTGTCTCTCTCTCTCATGTAACTAAAAGACAAATATCTTTCCAGAGCTGATGATGCTGTTTTGTTACCACAACCAGGCCTGTCCTTCCAGACGCGGATTCAACATTCCGTTGTCAAGATGGAAGAAAAAAAATGTAATGATCCTGATGTATTTCGATGGTTGGCTTGACAATAAAACAACCCTGCTTTAAATAGCACACCATAGGTAATAAAAATACTTAAGCTATGCCCACTTAAATAAACAGGATTATTTCATGAATAATTCATTGTTGATAATGTTCTGAATAATTAGATCTTATTCAACAATGTAAAAAACTTAATGAATAATCCAATAGTCATTTTACTTACCTTTTTCCTGATCAAATTATTTTCTGCTTTCATTTTTTCATGCCACATGTTTTGGTAAAGAAAGGTATGGTAAAAACAAGAAAAAAGTGAAATAATATAGATTTTGATGCAACTATGGGGAATATAGATGTAAGGCCTGTTGCTTCAGATGAATGCAGCTCTACCGGTCCATGTGGTGGCGGCAAATGCTACAACTGTAACAGCAATTTCATCAGGATCCTTAGAGGCAGAAAATATTGCTGGGTGAATACATATATAAATTTATCCAAGTCACAAAGGAATTAATCAGATCTAAGTAATTTATTTTAATCCTTAGGAGGAAAACAGAGGATGCATTTTGACAGGAGCAGAGAGTGTGGAGAGAGAGAGAGAGAGAGAGAGAGAGAGAGAGAGAGAGAGAGAATGATAAAATATACTGTTTTTAGAAAAGATTAGTAGAAACTGTGTATTCTGTAGCCCGGCACATCTAAGAGGTGCAGACAACTATATGGTTCCACAACTAATTCACTGAACCTTAGTTTACTAATCTAAAAAAGGGAATAATGCTGATAATATCTAAATTGGAGGATTACTGTAAGGATTAATTGGAATTATGCATGTCTATGCAATTAACAGTGTCCTTTATAAATGTGAACCTCATTGTTAGCTATGACTATGGTTTGTTTTTTGAGGGATTTATGCTTACTTGAATTACATGGAATTTTAAGTTGATTATGGGAAAGCTACAGACTTGAAAGAACAGAAAACCAACTTTTTAGGGTGAATTATTTCTTGTGTCTGCTGGACGAATGATGCATGACAATTGGGTTTACTTTTTTTGTGGGGGGGTTATTGAGTCTTTTAATTTTACAAACAGAGACACTGATAGTACCTAATTCTGAAGATACTTGTGAAGTTCGTGCAGTTAGTAATTGTTCCATAAACATTTACTATTATTAATCATATTTAAAACAAATTTGAATCTACATTTCTTCAGAGAATAATTTTTTGTTTGCACCAAGGAAAACTAACGTGATAAACCATGTTCTATATTTCCTGATTAATTTCAAAAACTTGGCTTATTTTGTATGAACTCATAATTTTCTCTTGCATGACCTTTCATGGTCACATGGTCCACCAATGTGATTGTTATGTGCAACTATACTGTCATTTAAAACATCTGTTTTGTGAAACCAATTTAAACAGTGAAGTGCAGTGTTGAATTATTCAAAGTTAATTGTACATCTAATTACAAATGTTCTTTCTTAGAAAATATAATTGACAATAATAATCTGTCTCCTCCTACCCAATTGCTTAAATTAAGGCAAATCTAAAATCTCCACTTCTTTTAAAGGCTTGAAAGATACTCAAAGCAAAATCCATCCAAAAGTTGTTTCAGGAAATACTGAAAAATATTGCAAATGATTCATCTGAAGGTATGTGTATCCATACACACCCACTCTCTCTATATTATATGTACACACACATCATTGCAGTTCTTAGTTCTGACTCACAATGACTGTATGTATATCAGAACAAACAATTACATGACCCTGTACCATCCTCACAATGATTCAATTTGAGCCCAATTTAAGCCCCTTTCTTAGACCCGTCCGTCTCTACAATGTATGGCTACTGTAATTCCATAAATGACAACCAGAGCAGAGAAAGGGTCATCCTTACGTACTGCTGTTCCTTGTGCCAGAAAGCCAGCTCTCAGCAGTCTTCCCAGTAGGTTCTGCTTCAGTTCTTTTTTTTAAATCATATTATTGGGGGCTCATACACCTCAATACAATCCATCCATATAGCCATTGTGTCAAGCACATTTGTACATTCATTGACCTCATCATTCTCAAAACATTTATTGGTCAGAAGTGGGTCACTAACTGCAGAAGAATTAAGTGCCTTACAAAGTGAAATCAACTTGTTATGAGACAGGTTTGACAGCAAGGAAGGGAGAAACAGAGTGGGATGAATATTGATGGAAAAACTAGAAAGATATTTAACAAGTCGTCCTTTTATTACCAGTCAGCAAAAGCAGGACTTTTATTACTCTCCAAATATTACTTTAATTCTGCATTTTCTTCACCGCTTCTGGGTAAACAGTAAAACAAAACAGTTCTGGAAAAGTCAGCATAAAAACCCAGCCTGAATCACGGATGAAAACAATATGAACAAAGTTTGAAAACTCTTTTGATGACATGAACAATGAATGGATGGTTAGGTGATAACATTATTCTGAGGACTTTCTGGCTCTCTTATGTCTACCAACCCTCAGTGTGAACTTCCTCTTACATGTACCAAACCCACCAGGTTTTACTCTGAAATTTGTGGACTCTGCCAACATTGCTGTGCAGGCAAGAATAACAACCGGATGATTGATGCAAGAACAGCTGTTCATTGTGTCTTGTGTTCTCTCTTGAACACTGTTAATTCGCTTGACCTGTGCAGAAGAGTTGGACAGATACACCTGCGTGCTTGCTGGGAAAGTGTCTCTGACTTCCTCTCCTAGGAGAACATGCTCAAATCTATCTGGGACGAAGCCTGCATAACCCTGATAAGATAGCCTAGAAAAGACACCCCGGAAAGAGCAAACTATACATGGACTATATCCCTCACGAATAAAGACACAAATTTTAGACAATGGAATAAAATATCATATCAAAAAACAATACACAAATGAGATTCAAACCAGGGGTACAAGGATGATTCACCCTTATAAAAACAATCAACTTAATCTACCACATTGATAAAACAAAGGAAAAGTACCACATGATGTTCTCAATCGATATAGAATAGGCATTTGATAAAATTCAATATCCTTCCCTGACCAAAGCTCTAAGCAACATAGGAAGAGATTGAAAATCCCTCAACATAATTAAGCAATATACAAATACCTATTGAAAGCCAACATCTAGCATTTATTTCATTGGTTTAAGGTTGAAAGTATTCCCCTTGAGGACAACAAGGCCCAGGGTTCCTTTTTCAAGACCCTAATTCAGGACAAGACTGGAAGTCCTATCTAAAGCATTAAGATAAGAATGGGAAATAAAATGTATCCAAGTTGCAAACAAAGAAAGGAAACTACCCCTATCTGAAGACGACATGATCCTGTACACAGAAAATCCTAAGGACTCCACCAGAAAGTGATTGGCTCACACTAAATCCTAGCGCCAAATGAAGAACAATTAGTTCTGACATCCTGGCCCCGCTCAGAGAAGGGAACACAGAAGATGCAGGTGCTGTTCCAAAACGTGACAAAGAAATTAGATGGTGCCCGGCTATCAGCATCTGGGGTTTAAAAGCTTGGCTCCAAACAACTGAGGTGTCAACTAAGTTCACATGGAAGAAGCACACCATCATCAGTCACCAAAGGATTGGAAATCATATAATCTGAAGTCAAAGGAGGAATTATTATCAGAGCCTAAATTGTGAGCATCTGTTTTGCAGAAGGCTATGGATAACAGTGGGAGCCCAAGATACATTTTGGGGAACTACATAGGAAATACACCTTCCTTTATCCAGAATTGGGGGATGGGAGTAAAGTGGTTACTAAACAGAATGCAATGGAAAGATGAGTACCGAAGATGAAAGGAATAAACTTGACTTGAACAGTTGAAACATTTTTAAATTAAAAGATAATTTTATTGGAGACTCTTACAACTCTTATAACAATCCATACATCAATTATATCAAGCATATCTATACAGATATTGCCATCATTCTTTTCTAGATATTTACTTTCTATTGAGCCCTTGGCATCAGCTCCGCTTTTTTCCCCTCCCCCACCTCATGAGCTCTTTATAAATTATTTTCAAATGTTACACTGCCTGCTGTCTCCCTTCCCCCATGGGTTCTATTGTTCTCCCCCTGGAGGAGTATTTATGTGTGTGGCTATGTGCTGGTCATTGAAACTGACTCCCCCTTCCTCCCCTCCCCTCCTCACTTTCCCCCTATCCTGCTGGTATCACTATTCCTATTCCTGTTCCTGGATTCCATGAGCCCTTATCTCTTATTTGTACTTGTGTACATGCTCCGGTCCAGCCCTCAGTGAGAGGCAACACTGGGGTCATGGTAGTGGGGGGTGAGAAAGCCTCAAGGAACCAGAGGAATATTGTATGTTCCCTCTGTGCCCTGGTTGACTCATCCCCTCCCTCTGTGAGGGAAAAGAATGTTAGGAAACTGATTTTAATAGCAATTGTACAATTTTGCTAGACGAGATTGAATTGTTCAAAGATATATGTATTAACTTCAAATTAATAATAAATTATATTAAAAAAGCAAAAAAAGAAGTGATTGGAACTAATAATTTTATCATTTTAGTATGATTTCCTTTACGAAATCCAGGATAAGTAAATCTATAGATATAGTAAATCTATTAATACTTTCTTAGTGTTATAGCAGGGAGTTTGGAAATAGCTGGTAATCATATGCACAAGAATAAAGCAACTGTTCTAAAAGCAATTGTGGGGATGATTGCACAATTATGCTAATATTTTTAAAATGCTGAATTGTACTGTAAATGAATTACATGTCAATAATTTTTAATATTAAAATTTATTTTTAATATATGAGAGGATTGGCAAATTTATTTTGCATATTTTAAAGTTTGAGATAAGCATCATTTTATGAAAATAATATATACATGGAGAAGCAATTTGGGGGGAAAAATCACTATACACATATAAATTGTCGTGGAACTTTGTACTTTAAATAGGTATCTTGTATGTAAATAAAGCTGTTGCAAAATTAATTGTAAAAAATCAATTGGGAACCCAATGCGGTCAGTGCTTCACCCTGCCCTACAGGTCTGTCTGAGTTAAACAGATTCTATGGCAATGCCGTGGTGGTGGTTTCTTATTGAACCACAGAGCTAGGGCAGGAAGGCAGAGAATCACTTTATCAACAGCCTGGCTCCATGTGATACTGCATTTTCCTGCATTGTGTGATGAAGGAAGTCCAGGGTATGCCACCACCAGCTTTGGGGACTATACAGTGAGCACGGCATATGACAAATTACCTCCACCAGTATATACCTGTCTGTATGTACAACAAAGGAAAATGCAACATATTACATTTACAACAAGTTTTAGTATCTCAGTAACAAGAAAGGGCACTGCAGGGTGTAATTTCTGACCAATGTTCACCTCACAGGGAACCTTACCATGGAGGTGGCAGAGTAAATGATGGAAACACTCTACAGAGTCCATCAGCTATTATCAGGTGGATGTCCCATGTGAGCCAGTGTAGAACTACGCTCCCTTGGCACTTCTGTGACTGGTTTGTCAGAAGTGGATTGCCAGACTTGTCCTCTTAGGTTCTACCAGGGGCCTCAAACCAACAACCCCCCAGTTAGCAATCAAGCCCATTAGCTATTTGCACTATTTCTGGACTCCAGAAAAAATCTGGAAGACTATATTTCTTGCCATTCTTGTGGTTGAAATAAATGCAATTAAATTAATGTTTTGGTGAAATAATTATCGCTTGCTTTTAGTGTCATTAATTTATTACATGAATCTCTCATGCAGACATGTAAAGAGGATAGCCATTGGTAAATAGAAGTATTTTAAAACACGAATATGATGCATAATGAGATGGCACAAGCTGCGTAGCATCTTATTCGATTTCAGAGGTTTGGGAATCAAATCTTCCCCCAGATAAAGGCTCTGACACTTGGTTTTCTTATCTTCAAATCAAGGACAGCGTGAAGCAACCTGACTCACTGACTATTATGCAAATCAAATGGAATAAGCCCTACACTAGTGCTCGTAAAAGGGGACTAGTACTACAACTATCAGTAGGTGATTGATAAAAGACATATACATATAGCCTTTACAATTCTGTGTGGGTACAAATAAAATGTACCTGAAATTTGGATTATTTATGTGTTTACAAAGTCAAATTTAAAACAATGATGTCTTTCATTATTTTATCCTGGTCCACCAGACAGTGAAATAGAAAGGTTTATAATAAATTCTCAGGACTGACAGTTAAATTGTATTTTTGAAAATTTGAAGAATAGCTTGGGGAAATTTTTAAGACTGCTTTTGTTTTCTGATTTTTAAAAGTAGAATGTTATTTTTTTAATGTAGAGTGTTATTCAGTGGAATTATGATGATTTCTGATGTAATACTCCTGCTCTCATCCAGGCTAATTCTTTACATCATTTATTCCTATCTTGTGTGGTACAAAACTTAGCTGTAAAGGCTATGTGATATTTCCTGGAGATTATTGTTACTTTTATGCTACTCTTTCTGTTTGGAACCTATGATCTATTCAATTTACAAGATAACTAAATGATTGTTTGAATGGAATTGATACATGTCTTCATTCAGGCGACATCTCCTGTATAACTATCAATTACATGTATCAGATAGCGTGGTATAAATCAGACCTTACAATATGATATAAAAACCTGATAAGGAGTCTTACAGATTCACATATTACAGATAGAAATAGGGAGGGCAACTGAATATGCACATATGTCTGCACACACACAGTCACAAACAAGCATAGAGAGACTGCTATGAAACATGGCAAAAGAAGAGTTAGAAATTTATTTTATCTCATAAAACTGGCATTCTTCAAAGTTTTATTTGAAAAATGGTATAGTAGGTTAAAATATATGCACTTTACATATGATGTCAAACACAACATGCTATTGAACAAATCGGGTTTTTTAATATTTTCTAAATCTTAAGACTAACGGTCATTATTCAGAGAGGACTCAATAAACAGTTTTTAACCTACTTTCAGCATCTGTGTAAGGTTAGACATACTATAAAAGCATTCTAATTTTGGGCATTTGCCCATCTTTAGTGGCCTGAGTTTAGGGATAATTATACTGCATTCTCTCGTCGATCTCCCAGAGGTTACCTTTATCCAGACAATCTGGCTAGAGGTTTGTATCAATCAGTCTAGTCAGAGAAAGCACCATTCAATTGTTAGCTGACAGTGGAATTTCAGAAATCATTGGAAATTGCCTTATCTACCATTTACTGTGCTTCGTTTAAAAAAGAAATGTCCTATGGAACTTTGAGCAGTGTAGACATACATAAACAATGTTCAGAATGGTGGAGTTAAGAACTGATTAAACTTACTGTGATGAAGTTGCATTTAAGAGGATCATGGAACACGCTGCCATCTGTGCATGCTTATATTAATATATAAATTAGCACTTATGACATAAAAATGTTTTGACAAATATTCTCACAGATATCCTTTTTTCAGATCAAGCACTCTGATTAGCAGAGAGTTTTAGTTCTTCAACTTATAAATGAAGCTTCTCGTTTCACTGCATGAGACATTTGTGGCCTGCGATGCTTTCTTTAGGCATTGTCTAAAGTTACGTGTCACTTTATATGATGGAGGAAGAAGAGTCACCCCCACTTTCTGCTGACTGGATTCCTACAAATGTCTCATTAAAATTTCTCTTGCTGGGTGTTTCCTGTCCATAGTCACCCTGCCTGTAAGTTGGGTGTGGCCACAGGATAGTGAGAAGATTGGCACAGCGGCATGCTTTTCCAGGATTTGCTTAGCATACTTTGCTCAATATCTATAGTAGGAAGTGTTTAGGAATGCCCAGTTACTGAATGGGCATGATCGTAGGGATAGATAAAATATGTTCTACACCCTAAGAAAAATGAGTTACTTTTTCAAATGCATGTTAAAAACAGTTTTATTGAAAGACTTTTAAAAACCTGGTGATCTGAAAGGGTCCTGGGGTGCTATCGGCCAACTGATGGATTGCTAACTGAATGAACTGAAGTTGGATTGCTAACTGAACGACTGGCAGTACAAAACCACCAGCTTTTCTGGGGATGAAGCTGTTTGCTACTGGAAAGTCTCACAACGCCTTGGCAGCATTGTCACTGTCTGTTGGAATGGATTTGTTTGGGGTTTTTCTTGGCATGTATACATAGGTACAGACACAAGGGTGTGTATGGGGTGATTCTGAAAACAGCCCATGTATAGGTGAAGAGAAGGTAGGAAGGGCCACTGCGTAGTTCAATCAGTGATGGCGGGGTAGGAATGGAGCCCAAAGAAAACACCTTAAAGGAGAATTTGGAGATTCTCATGAGCATTCAGAAGAAGACAGTTACCACTTTCATTTTGAAAGTTCACTTCACATTACTTGACTTTGAGGTATGGAGCTGGTTTGGGTAGTCAAAAGGATTGGCACTATTCCCAAAAAACAAAAAGAGCAAAAGGCATTGTTTCCTTTTTGGCAGCAAACCATTAAAGAGGTGCACCTCACACCTGAAACACCTAGGGTGACAATTCCAGGTAACTTCCCCAGGAACCACCGTCAGCAGCAAGCTGCCAGTACATTGAATTGTGTCTGTGAGCGTCTTTGCTGTTTCTGCGGGCATGTGGGATGCCCCTTAGCTAGCAAGATGTGTCCTCTGGTATCAGAAAGCCTTAAGGCATCTCATAAAGATGTTATGCATAACCCAAACCTGGAGTAATTGTTTACTGCACATATGTTCAAATTGTCTGACTACTACCCCTGCCAACAAGCAGAGGAAGAATTGTGCGCCTCACTGAAATTGTTTTTCTCTCCCTCGATACTCGCACGCTGTTTTTTGTGTTACTGGGTATGCTATGGTAAGTAATTTGGGGGGTCTGGAAATACTCAAAAAATGTCTCCCTATCAATTGATTATAATTGCCTTTCCCTTTACTCCATTTCGGCTTATAGACGTTTTCATGAAGCACTCTCCTTTCATTCATGGGAGACACCTGAATACATCTATGGGTCCCGTGACTGCCCTGTGTAGGGTAAAAACACACCTACATATGGCCATCAATGTACAACACTGTTGGTTGTCAATTCTGTGGGAAAGGATCAATTCCTTAATCAAAATTGCTAGCATAAATTAGAACTGCATATGTAATCTCAAAAAAAACCAATATCTACATTGCACACATACATTACATGTAAGTGTATCCCACATGGGTTAAACACAAATAGAATGAATCAAGTAAGAGCTACCATAGAAAAGTGCACTATGTAAAATAACTAAATATGTACATGTTTAGTTGCAACTGTAGTTGGACTGAAAATTCTTTGGTATTTTCAACATGTTTTTTCTCTTCTAATTGTAGTGACTTTCAGAGTGTCACCAGGCCTGCAGGCACTTTAAAACATAGAGTTAAACTATCTTTCATTCTCTTTTATTGTTTGCTCTTTGGAATTAGCCATAAAATTAGCCAGAGTGCTTCTGACTTCTTTGGGATGATTGACAGCTGCTACTGTATATTACTTATTAGTGTGAGATTTCACTGAAAACCTATACTGTCCACTCTGATTATATGATTATTATCTCTTTACAAATCTATTTTCTTCGTTTTTAATTCCTTCTCTGAATGCTAGGGCTTGGCATAATTCTCTACATAATAACATGCGGAGAACATCAGTGAATAATTCTCACCAATGACGTAGTTGCATGCTCACACATTTGAAGTTTTCCAGTTTCATTATGGTGGGAACACAAAGAGCTACTGTTTAGAAGTTTTCCCTTCTTTCTTGTCTGCAAAGTGAAAAAGCACTTCCCTTTCAAAACCCCCTGTAACTGAGTAGGCTAGGGATTTCTTGATTCCGTTCTAAACACAAGAACTCAAACACTGGGTGGAATTCCTTCTGACTTCTTAACCAGCCATGTTAAATCTAATAGGTAACCTAGGGTCATTTTTAGGGGTAGAAATGCCTTTCCTTTGCTGAAGGAATGCCAGCCAGGCCTCCTGATATTTTGAGCCTTTTTTGCTTTTTTTGCCAGAAGTCCTGAGAGAGCTATTTTTTTCATTAAGTTTGTGTGAAAGCTCTGTCTGTAAATTTGCTAGATCCTGCAAGGCTGTCACGCTGGCAGGACATATTAGTCTCTGCTCTCAGTGTGTCACTGGAGCTATTCCTCGCTCCTTCCAATTTGCTTCTTTAATCTTCTGAGCACATGAAAACCAAAGAGCTAGGCTGGAGTGAGCCTTGGAGGATCATTTCTGGTTGGCCCTAACAAGATTGAGGATACGATGCATTATTATTATTATTACATCTGTTGCATCTTTTCCTATGGTTTATATATTTATGTTTGGTCAGATTAGGATGGTATACAGTTCATGGATGATGTAAGGGTCCGATGCACTGTTTTAGTGAGGAGACTTGTCAACTGAAAAATCTATAACTTACTTAATTAGTTCATGATAAAAAAACTCAAGCACATGCATTTCAGAAGAGTTTCCCTAAAACCAAGAACTATAAGCACAGCTAGAGCAATTCTTTTCCAAGCACACGTCCTACAACGTTTCCTATTTCTTCTCTCCTAGACGAAAGTCCATCTGAATGGACGGTACTACTCGGGGTACAATGCTCCACAACGTGTCTCTGTCCGCCATGTTCATCCTTCATCAGGCCTCCGTGGAGAATCACAGCTTTTCTTAAACTGGGTCTACCTGGTCTTTTGGCCCATTAAGTGCTCAGTTTATATAAAAAGATTTTTTTTTCATTTTGGGGGTATTAATCTTGCAGACATCTTCTCATCTTCTCTTCAGTATCCATTAAACCTCACAAACCCATGTGCATTGCCTTTAACCAAAGGGAGGCTCCATTTTGTGTTTGTATCTCTGCTTAATGCAAAGCAACCTTGCACAGGAGCAGGTATGTGGATTATGTTTGACTAGTCTTTAGTTAGTGCTGTTTAACCCGGTTAAGGATCCTATGGCATCAAATAAAATAAAGAGATGTAATGGGATCCTCAGCTTTTATTGAAACTCTCAGGTAGGTGTTTGTGACCTAGTGATCAGGCAGTTTGAAATCCCCAACCTTCGAGGACTGGAAACATTTACAGTCCCAGAAACACACAGGGCCAGTTCTACCCTGCCCTAGAGGGCCGCTATGATTCAGAAGTAACTCAATGATGTTGACGATACCGCTAATCGTAAGGAGTTCAGGTGGGCTGCAAGGTTAATGGCTCAAAACCACCAGCTGTTCCACAGGAGAAAGGAACACTTTCTGCTCTTGACATGATTGACAGCCTCCCACAGGCCAGGGTCCAGGTCCTATAGGGTGACGGTGAATTGGAGTCAACTGGATGGCTGTGAACTGAGCTGTTTCTGTGATTGTTTGAGAACTCAACTGAATAAATAATGTGCGCATGTGTGTTCCCTTATTCAGTCAACAAATATTTAGTGAGTATTTCATGTAATCCAATCGAGAATATATTCAGTTTCAGTAGAGCACAATTAAGTCTACCAAATGTGAAATGTCATCGACATATGTAAGATGTGAGCTTCTTCCACATGCAATGCTTGAGAGACTTCTTAATTCACTCTTCTTTCTGGATGCTACACTTCTAAATAGGAAAGTACCAAAAGGACAATGGTTTCTCTGTGAGAAACAGACCTACCTTTGAATTATTCATGTTCTTGCTCAGATGTTTGTAAGCTGAATTTTGAGAGTACAGCCATGAAATAATAAACTTTTTGCCCCATTATCTCTTGTTCAGTTCATTTTAATATCTCTTTTGACTTAATGATGGTATTGTTTGCATAATGGAAGATAGTTTTTAATATAGTATTTTGCACAATTTTAAAAATGATTTTCCCAGCACTCCTGCTCCTCTAAAGTCTTCCTGTAGATATGAAGGCCCTTCAATGAGTTTATGGGGAAAAGGGATTAAAAGATAATAGAATGTGTCCAAGAACATTTTGAAGGTCCCTCGTATAGTCTCTATTTTCCCTCCTTCTGTCATTCTGCACCTACCTGTCTGTGTTAAGCTTTACTCCCTTCTGCTTATATCCAGTCACTAAAGAGGCCGACAATTTCCTGAGGGTATAGAGAGAGATCTGGTTGATCATTCTGTCCTTAGCATCACATAGCTATTCAATAGATATTTGCTGAGAGATGTGTTGAAAAATGAACAATGAATGGACGGGTGGATATTTTGCAAGTAGCACTAGGAGAAAACATGAGGCTGGGACAGTGACACTGCACACTGTCAGGACAGATAGATGACTTTGCTGGTCATGCTATAAATAACCACCAGGTGCCACTCAGCGCTGGTGGAAGCCTCATTCCGCATGACAGTCATTGATCTGCTACGAGACTGAGATGCAACCTTTTGTGACACCACTTGAGGAGAAAAGGTTATGTTTCACATTTTAGCTTTGAATAATAAGGTCATGATCAAATTAAATGAATTTCTCTGGTGAATACATGAAATATATACAAATTAATACAACAAATGAGATACATTTTTGCAAAGAAAAGGTGAGCAAACCGGAGCTAAGCGTGATCCTGGTACTTCGTTCTACTGAATGTTTTATTAATGAAGTGAAAATCCTGCCTCATTAAAAATATCCTAAGTGTTCTCACCACATATGCGGTGAGGCCCCTCAGCTGTAAACCGAGACTACTGCAGAATAAATAAAAATATACGTGTATGTTGCCAAAGTGCAGATAAAGTTACTCCAGTATTTTCCAGTGGGAAGGAAAATTTCACAGAAAAATCACATAAAGAAAGTGTTTACATACTCTTGCAGACTTGAAGTAAATCTCATATTTGGTGTCTCCTTAATTGTGGAAGGAAGCTTTTATTAAATTTATAGTATATGAGTCTGGCAAATCTCTAACAGCAGATATTGAGAAATAGCTGGAGTCTATGAATCAAGGCAACCAAATGCATCCCGACCTAAACTTCCCACCATTCCCATACTTTTCCTCTTCTGAGAATAAAGAAACTTCTATTGCAATGACAATTGTATTAATTAACTCAGCACTTGGCTATAATTGATTTGACATATTTGAACAAGAACCAGCATCATCAACTCATAATTTTAGTTAAAAACAAACAAACAAGTTCACTTCCATTGAGCCGATTCAGACTCACAATGACTCTCTGCGAGATGGTAGAATGGCCCCGATGGGCTCCCAAGACTATAACTCTTTAGGGGAAAGAAAACCTCATCCTTCTCTCCATAAAACACTGATATTTTAATAAATTATTGCAAAAATAATTGTAGCCCTCAATATATTGGTTAAAAAATACTTCTTGTCTTCTCAAATGCAAATAACCAACATTACACATATTTGCAATTGCGAAGGAATTGAGAAATAATGTTTCTGACCGCCAAAACCTATGCTTAAATATATGTGTTATCACTAACATACACTCATCCATTCAATATAATTTCATTAATTCTGCTCTGCAAAAGGCCTGATTTAAGAAGCTGACAAAATTGTTGATTTTGTTATCATAATAAAATAATCTGAGGACATGACTGGCCTCACATCACTTAATAACAATGGTAATTGACTCATGCCAAGGTTTGCATTAAATTATATTTTTAAGACATATGAGCTAGGACATAATTTTATGCTAATTCATAAGAGAGGAAATAAATTATCATAAATGAAAGAAAATAGAATGTACATCTATTAGTGAAAATTGAGAAGTCTGAAACCTTACTAGAAAAAAATAACCCGGTTGTCTAAAGAAGAAGAAAGCATTAAGAAAGCTACTTATTCAATACTCTTCTATTACAAGCCTTGCATGCTTTGTGGTGATAACTGTTCAGGGACAGTATGCTTTCAGTCATCAGGTGATAAAAGCACAGGACTGATAATAACTGACAAGGTAGCAAGGCGATGCATTATGTAACAAAATACTGAGGATACACAATGCTCATGTGGACAGGAAGTCACCAAACCTGACAACCAAATGAAATGGAAACTCGATGGAAGTTGTTCTTAATATTGTAAATCCACCAATCAATGACTTGAATAGTCACACATCTCAGGAGACGAGTGGATGCTTACTGTAATTCAGAATTATCTGGTAATAGGGTTGGTTTTCTGGTGATTGTGGGAAGGTAGAACCAGCTAGCTAGCTATGGACCTCCCTTACCTACCCCATGTCTCCCTCCGCCTAACCTGAATCAGAAAGCAGAAACTAGTTGTGAGAAGACATTAAGAAATATGCATATTAATTTTTTTTTAAAGTTAAAAGCCTCGATCCAAAGCAGCACAGTGAGACCTTCTATAAGAAATTGACTTTTTTTTTTTTACAAAATCAATGCATAAACATAATTGGCTACCTTTGGATGTAGAGAGAAGTGTGAGACACAGGCTGCCACGATGGGCTCAAGCACGGGAACAGCTGTGAGGCCAGCGCAGGCCGGAGCGGTTTGCGCGGTCGGGCACGGGCAGGAACAGGCTCATGACGCCGGACAGCGATAACACCCTGGCCATTGGCGTTCCTGCGTGGCCCAAAGATTCAGCTTGACTGCTAACCGAAAAGTTATTGGTTAGGGTAGAGACAGAGTAGTCACAGAGGAAAGGCCTCATGATCTAATTCTGAACAATCAGTCACTGAAATCCTTATGGCGCACAGGTCTACCCTGACACACACAAAGGGACAACATAAGTAAGAATCTACTGAAGGGCAACTGGCAGATTAAAGAACCCCCAATGCACGCTGGGAACCTCACTTTGTTCTTGATTAGAACATTCAACTGGACAGAGGCTTTCCTTGGGACTGCTGTGGGCATTTGAATATGGGGGAGAAATAGTCACTGCTAATTTTGTTGCATGTGCAAATGTCATTGAGTTATAAAAGAAAACGTTCACATTTTACACTACAGAACTGGGGATGGATAAGGGAAAATGACCAAGTGTCTAAAACATGCTAAAACTATGTCAGTGAAAGGACTAGAGAAGAAAAACGTAATATGTAGTTTCATATTTGTTATAACCTTTGGACTTCAAATAAGGATAGATGAAAATTGAGATCACACAATTCTTTATAATTGTGTGCCATAAATGCTTATCATTTAAAGGCAAAGAAACAAACAAGTAAAAAATCCTTTGTCACACCAGTGGACAGTCTTGTATAAAAGTCCACAGTCATGTTTGCCCCGGGACCCTGCACTGGTGCATGACATACGGCGTTTTCACATTGGTGGTCGGGCCCTTGGCTGGTTCGGGTGCTTAGCCACGCTAACTATAGCAGGAGGAAACACGGCAGCATGGCCCCGTGCCAAGCTCATCTTTGCCCTGACGTTGGAGCCCAGTGCCGTAGCCACTGTGCCAATCCTTTTCACCAGGGCCTTCCTCGTCTTCTCTGCCCCTCCTCCTTATCAAGCATGGTGACTTTCTCCAGAGGCTGATCTTCAAGATAATTACATTTGCCCACTCTAGAAGAAATCATCTTAGAGAGAGTATGAAATGCTGCCCAATACTTTGAGCTGTCATTTCATTCAATGAGGTCCCCTTCAAGTCCAAGGAGGGACTGAGGAGTCAGGCCTTGACAAGCCATGGTCCAATCCTCACACTATTTACTTCCATGATGAGCTAGAATCAATAGGCATTCTATCACTGTTTTCTTACCAAGAAAAATTCTGAGTCTATTGGGGACCAGTCTAAAATCTTTCTTTCCAAATAGAGTGTGATAAAAAGGTAAAAGTGATTAATTTGCCAGAGGCTAGGGATGGCACTAAGGAGCCCTGCAAGGTCAGTGGTTCAAACCTACCCACCAATTCTAACAAGAAATATAAGGTTTCACCTACACCCTGTCTGTACGATCACTATGAATCTGAATTGATTGTGGCAATGAGAGATGACACTGACAAATCTTCTGTTGGCCACATGGAAACCTCCTAATTCCAAACCATGCATGCAACCTACATAAGGTCTCTTTAAAATTGACCACAAACTTATTCTTGGTCATAATTCAGACAGCTGTCCTAGGTTTATGTCATAGCTTTGACACTCAGTGAGCATTCTTGGGCAAATTATTCTCTCTCTCTTTCTTTCTCAACTTGCTTTTCCATACAACAGGAGTACTAAGAGTGTCTATCAATGTTCAAATAGAACAAGGAAAACTGCACATGCATCAGGGTTATAGCCTCTCGCAACACTTACTCAATCTGGATGCTGAGATAATATTTGGAGAAACAAGACTAGGTGAAGAACTCGGTATCAGAATTGGAGTAAGGTTTATTAACAACCTGTAATACGCAGACAATACAACCTTACATTTTGAAATCCAACCAGGCTTGAAGCATTTGCTGATTAAGATCAAGGATGGCAGCCTTCAATATGGATTCCACACCATGTACAGAAAACCAATATCCTCACAATTGGACCACCATATGATAAACAGAGAAAGGACTGAAGTTGTTGGAGAATTCATGTTGCTTGGATCTACAATCAGTGCTCTTGGAAGCAGCAGTCAATAAATCAAACGATACATTGCATTGTGTAAAGCTGCTGCACAGGACTTCTTTAAAGAGTTGGAGAGCAAGGATTAGGTCTAGAAGACTAAGGTGTGCATCATCCAAACCATGGCATTTTCAATTGCCTCCTGTGCATGTGAATGCTGGACACTGAATAAGAAAGAGCGAAGAAGAATCAATTCATGTGAATGATGGTGCTGATGAAGAATATTAAAAGCAGCATAGACTTCCAAAAGAACAAACATATCAGTGCTGGGAAAGATACACAGACAGAATACATCCTAAAAGTGAGAATGGAGAGAATGTGTCTCAGGTAATTTAGGCGTGTTTTTAGGAGAGAGACCAGTTCCAGAAAGGGTCCTTATGAGTGATAAAGTAAAAGGCTTGCAAAAATAAGGAAGATTCTCGACGAGTTGAATTGACAAAATGGTTGCAACATTCGGCTCAAAGATGACAAGCGTGATGAGGAAGACCCAGACGCAGGCCATGTTTCCTTCTGTTTTAGGAAACCCATTGGGTTGCTGAGTTGGAACCTCCTAAAAGCCAACTAACAAGAGCAACAGCCCACATGGGGTTGCAGTGTGGATTAAATGGTTTAATAAGTTTAACGTGCTTGTGATTGTACCTGCTGGACCCACAATAAACACCTGTACACGTTCAACACTTATTATTATTACTCTACAGTAGTGGTTCTCAACCTTCCTAATGCTGCGATCCTTTAATACAGTTCCTCCTGTTGTGGTGACTCCCCAACCATAAAATTATTTTTGTTGCTACTTCCTAACTCATGTTGCCACTGTTATGAATCAGGTGACCTCTGTGAAAGTGCCATTTGACCCCCAAAGGGGTCGCCACCCCCAGGTTGAGAAGCACTGCTCTAAAGGGTCCTGTTGACACAGACATTAAGTGTGAGGCTAACAGAAAGGTTGGTGGCTCAACTTTTGTCCTGGTCCTCACGAGAAAATCCCCGCAATATGATGTTTTCCTAATTATGAAAACAACACATAAATAAACCAACAATGCCATTGAATCAATTCCATAAACATCCTAGCCTGGTAAACTCTAAGTGGCCCCACAGAGTAGCATTTCCCCCGACACCCCCCCCCCCCACAAAAGTGCAGAGTGTATCAGTGTAAGTTTTCCTCATCCTGTTAATGAAGAAACATCGATCTCTGATATTGCATTCATTAACTAGATAATTGTTCTTTACACCACATTTCATAAACTGTTGACTCGGTTAACACTGTTGGGCCACTCAAGCTCCTGAGCTACACATCACCCCTCGTTACTCACCCATGGCTTCTATGCAGCGCATCAGCCCTCGGAACACTCAAGAATCATTAATATATTTTTTTAAATTTTAAGTGAATGAATGTCTTCTCTGTCTCAGTTATCTGTGGTAAACATCTGTCTTGCTATGACCTATACATGTTTACAGAAGTTAAAACTTTGGAAACAACACAGGGCATAATGTCAATAATTCCTCAGTGAGGAACAATTACACACTTGTATCAACAATTAGTTACTTGTCCCTTACTTAATAGTGAGCCTGGCCTCATATCACAATCAATTAAGTTCTTAATAGTGCAATTAGTGACAAGAGCCAAATGCAAGCAGAACAAAAGGGCGTTTTTATTATTAAATTCCCAAGGGGGTGTGTGATCTTTTTGTTAATCTGTGATTTTCTTTTAAGACTTCATAGCCTTCGCATTACTAGGAGGGATTAGTTCTCTATTTGCATCAGACTTTCAGCTTCATGCATTATCTTTGCTCCTTGTTCTTTGTAAAGCAAAAGCCTATCTTTTGCTTCAACCATTACAATATATATATTTTTAAGTTTTGCTTATTTTCAATAAAGATATTCAGGCCATATAAATAAATGACTGGTGCACGTAAATTATCTCTATTTAATAAATGCTACAGCTTTGCATTCTGTCAAACCCACTCACTTTTCTGAGTTTGATATCATTTCAACTGAATTTCTCATTTGCCAAGGAGGCAGAGAGTCGATGTAAATTTGCATACGTGCAACCATCTCTCCTCTTTGTACTCATGCTGACATGTTTACATCCGAGAAACAGTCTGTGTTTCAACGGCCACGTGTGAGCAATGATAAATCGGGGACCACAGGCAGAGAGAAGCCATTTGTCAGTATGACAGTAGGATTGTGCCCCTGGGTGGTGCCAAAGGTTAATGGGATCCCTCCTAATACAAAACTTGGAGGTTCAAGTTCACCTAGAGGTGGCTCGGCATAAAGCTCTGCTGCTCTGCTCCTCTCAGAGCAGTCACAGGACACCTTGGCGGGAGCAGAGTTCACTTATGACGTGCATACCTGGGAATCAGCTTCCAGGCAACTGGCAAGTGGTTTTAAGAGGGCCAACAACAGATCTCTAGGCTTGTAACAGAATATTTCTAACATAGGGCAATCTCTGTCCCACTAGTGGTTGATAATAAGGAAACTGCACAGACAAAATGAAGGGTAACTGCTGATTCACTCTTTTTGACTTTCTACTGTCCCCAAATCGCTACATTTCCACTTAGCTCCACCCCAACCTCCCCCCACGAGGTTGATAGAACAAGGAGAAGAAGCACTTTCTTAGGGAAGACTGGCTACGGATGTATATTCTTAATTGTCTGTAGAAGGCCCTTAAACTTGTTGGAATGGCTCTCCTACTGAGGTTTCCTTACCACATCAGATCTCACTCTCAAGGTTGCTAGTTGTCCTTGAATGGATCCTAACTCATGGTGATTTCATCATTTGGGGAAGAACTGCTCCACAGGATTTGCAAAGCTCTGACACTTCTGAAGCAGCTCTCTACGTGCATTTTCAGGCCTTTTTCAGGCCTTCCTCTGGGTGGATTCAAGCCACCAACCTTAAGGACTAGTGGTCTAGTGTGTAAACAGCTTGTACCACCCAGAACATCAAATAAACCAAGACGAGTATCACGGAACGCTATTATCTTATGCCATGTGAAGAGGAGCCCTGGCGGTGCAGTGGTTACTCGTTGGGCTGCTAACTGCAAGGTCAGCATTTCAAAATCACCAGCCACTCCACGGGAGAAAGACGAGGATTTTCCACTTTCGCCAATCTCTGAAACCCAAAGGGGTGATTTTATGCTGGCCTGGATGGTCGCTATGAGTCGGCATTGACTGGGTGGCAGTGAAATCGCCATATGATGGTGTTGGGGAGCCACAGGGGAGGTGGAGGTGAAAACAACAAATTGGTTAACAGAAAGGGAAAATAGCTTTCATCTTGCATTGGATATATTAGCTCTTATCATTCACCCTTGAATTTGGGTCTCAAGCTTATTGGTAGCTACTCCAAAAGTAACTTCCCATCAATAGAATCACAATTCATGACAGGAGCAGTTTTTAAATTTAAATATTTAGAAGACCATTTTCAAATGACACATGGCTGTAATTTGCTTAGTGAACAACACACAGCATGACTATCCAAACATCTCTATAACGCAGCCATAATTGATAATATCTCATGATTAGAGATGAAAAGAGTTCTGTTGTAATTGTATATCAGCATCACTGGGTGGCCACGTCAAACTGTTTAGCACATGGGGTTTGGTTGTGGGCTAGGGCTGAAGTTAACTTCATGCCAACTCACTGAGCCAAGAATACTGGTGGGAATATGTTGTTCATGTCAATACAGTAGGGAATTTCTTCTCTCCTAATTTTATTGCGACGATTGACAACATATTAAATGTGTGACATTAAAAAGAGAGTAATTACACCATTATAATAATTGTTCCCTGTGCAAATTCTCTTTTGTGTCTCAGGAATTAAATTTTCTTCCCTTATAAAAGGATACAACATGGGGAAAATAATTCCTCAAAAGGTATGTTTTAGCAAGGTACCGAACTCTTAGAAATACTGAAAACATTTTGGTTACTGTTATTTTTTTTATAATATTTTAGATAAAAGTAACATGACAAGATTTTAACTTTATTACCATTACTATTTAAATACATTTTATTGTTCAGAAAGAGTTAATCCACTTACAAGAAATACTACAGTGCATATTTATTATTTGGATTTTTCTACCTAGTTTCTACTTGTACTTTCTAATTTATTTCTGTGATCCACATTTTCCTAATACCAGAATTAATACTTAAATACTGCCACATTCAATACTAATGAGAGACACTCCTTACTTGACAGGGCAATTACTTGCTCTTTATTCTTCTCTCCAAGAATCATATTATTTGTTTGGTTGGGATTAAAAATAACAAAAAGTTCCTGACATATCTCCTATTTGAAATGTAATGATTCAAATTTCCAAAACCTTTATTAAGTGTAACGGTATTTCTAATAGCTGAGTTAATTGATTAGCTGAATATTTCCCTGGGAATAGAATTACCCTGAGCTTGCAAATTCATTGCAAACTGAAAGAAATCTCACCCACACCACATTAGACTGACAGTTCACTATGAGGGACAAACTTAAAAACTGGTAAAACATAAAAATCTTTCTTAATTCCCAGCTTAAAAGAGACATTATGAAGAGTACTTCATGCTGTGATATTTGAAATTAATACTTACGTTGCTTGTCAAGAGTGTTCCATGATTTCTTTCCAGAGAGGCCCACAAACCTCTAGGCTCACCCTATCACTTCTCCATCAAGGATGTAGCAGTTTTAGACTAATGCATCTCATCCCTATGTGAATCATCATTAAACACTTTGCTGATGTCAAATGTCAAATACTCCCTTGTGTCATAAAGAATTTCATTAAATAGAACAGGGGAAAGAACAGAGTGATTATAGGAATTTTCCTCTCTATTAAGAACTTTACTATTTCTCTCCAATTTCATTTTCTCCAGCAACTATATATCAATGATTTATCCCTCATCAAAATGCTTCTATAACAATTTTAGGTTTTTATATTTGACTAAAATTTACTAAGGTAGAAAAAAGGTGAGTTCTCAATTATCACCAATAATATCCATGCTTGTAATTTCTAAGTGGATAAAATATACTGTTAACTATGCCAGAAATGTTAATCATTATAATAATATATTTGCTAGTGAACTGAGTATTGGGCTGTTAACAGCAAGGTCAGCAGTTCAAACCCACCGGTAATTTTGAGGGAGAAAGATGAGATTGTCTGCGCTCATAGAGATTTCCCCCTCTAGAACCCTCCATTAGGGTCAGAATAATACAATAGTCACTCAAGACTGAATCTTTTAGTAATAATACATTTTGCTAATAGTAAATAAATTATAAATTTGCTAATAATAGTAGTGACTTTTTATTTAATTAACTAAAAACATCAAAGGCAACCAAAATAGTTTCCCCTCCAAGAGTCAATCGATAACTTACTTTTGAGGGTCTTTTACATTAGGTGTGTGAGCTCTATTTATAAGAGGACATGATAGTCTCTGAGAAGTGTAGGACGCTGGCTGTGAAGTCAGTTCTTCTGTTAAAACCCGCTCACCTAACAGGAAACGCGATAAAAGGATGAAGACTATGTCAAGTAAGCACTGGACTCCTGACAGCTACACTGGCAGTTCAACCCTGCATGTGGTTCCACAGGAGAAAGGGCACACTTTGCTCAAGATTTACAACCTCAGGAATACTACTTAGCATTGCTTGGAGTCGGAATTGACTGGATGGTAGTGGGTTTGGTTCTGGGAAACTTGCAGTATTCTTCAGGCTTGATGGTAGTGCATCAGACTGGGATACAAGGATTCATTTGCATATGGGTGAGAAACAGCAGGTGCTTTGGAGATGTACTCCTGGTCCATTTGATGCTGTCTCTGTGCCTTCCAATAGGGGAGCTACAATCACATGCGACTACTGAGCATTAGAAAAGTGCCCAATGGGTAATGCAATGAGCTCAACTTTAAATTTAAAAACTGAAGCAGAGTAAGATTTTGTTCTCTAAGCACAACTTTGTTGTTATAATAGAATTCTATTTATCATCAAATGTCCATCAGAAAAGATATTGCTGAATATGTCCTTTTCTAACATACATACTAGAAAATATGAAATAACAAACATGAGACTCACATATTTCTATTGGACAATTCTACTCTACAAAATGAACTACTTGTGAAACATTATGGTCTATTTTTTATGATCAAATTATATATCTTTGAAGCTTAATTTACTATAATTTTTGGAGTACACAATAATTTATTATTTTGTAACATTCAGAAGTAGACACAACATATTAAGTAAAAATTAAAATCTCCTGAAGTTGGAGATATTACCTGCCAAAAATGTTAACAGCCCCTCCTTATATTATTAAAGAGTGTGAAAAAATGTGAAAGTAGAAATCACTAAAAGTTATGACTAGAACACTAAATGAAGAATACCAATTTTTGTAAAACAGAAGCAAATGTTTAAGACAATTTGTTGAAATATTGGTAAGATGGAAATTTCACTGTGAAATAATTCTTTAAAAACCAGCTGATTTCTTACACACACCCAATTTTATAACTTAGAATCAAATTGAGTATTAGCATTAATTTTTCTTCATAAGCATGTCTTAATCTTTTATATCACCTAATTCTTTAAACCAATTAAAGAAGTTTAGTTGACATTTAATGCACATAACATACAACTCAATGGTTTAAATATACTTTTTAAAGTTGTGAAGTGGGGGGAGTTGTGCAATGATCACCGCAATCAATTTTAGAACTATATTACATCATTCTTAACCAATGGAATAACTCCCTTGCCAAAAGTTTTCAGAATAAATATGCTTACTAAAGAAAATATGTATTAAAATGCTATTTTTTCAAATTGATAAACTGAGGAAAGTTTGAGGCTGTCAAGAATTTAATCTTACTTGGAATCACAATCAGCGCTCCTGGAAGCAGCAGTCAAGAAATTGAATTCCATATTACACTGGGGAAATATGCTACGATAAACCACTTTAGCGTCTAGGGTCTTAAAGAGTTGAAGGTAAACAAGCGGCCATCTAGTTCAGAAGCAAAAAAGCCCACATGGAAAAAGCACACCAGCCTGTATGATCATGAGGTGTTGAAGGGATGAGGTTCAGACATCAAAGAACGAAAAATCATATCATTGCGTGCTCACCTCCCCGATATGATTGCTGAAGACAAATGGGTACATAAGCAAAAATAGTGAAGAAAGCTGATAGTTCCCAGCTATCAAAAGATATAGCATCTGGGGTCTTAAAGGCTTGAAGGTAAACAAG
>NW_022103908.1:17911996-17914124 GCF_000313985.2 Echinops telfairi | reverse complement strand
GGAAAATGAGGAGCTGATACCAAGGGCTCAAGTAGAAAGCAAATGTTTTGAGAATGATGATGGCAACAAATGTACAAATGTGCTTGACACAATGGACATGTGTATAGATTGTGATGAGTTGTAAGAGCCCCCAATAAAATGGTTTCAAGGTGCAAAGATGCCATTTTAAGAACTAAGGATCCTCTCCCCACACCATATTATCAGATCACTTTATCTGCTGGTGAAAGTAGGCAATGAATGAGGAAGACTGGAGAAGAATTGATAAGTTTGAATGATGGGGTTGGAAAAGAAGTTTAAGTAACTTGGGTTGCCAGAAAAACACAAGCAAATCTGTCTTGGAAGAAGTTCACACTGAACGCTCCATAGAAGTAAGAGTGGTGACACTTTGCTCAAGTCCTTTCCTCTTTCTGTTCGGAGAGGACCTTGTACTTGGTAAACAGAAGGTCATTGCAAAGGAGCAAGATCCTCGAGGAAACTGACAAAATGGTCACCACAATAGGCTTACGCATCACAATTACTAGGCACAGGTGCATTCTGACCTAGAACTTCTTTAGGTTCTATGAGCTGGAAGGGACTCAGAGGCATCTAACAACAATAATATCCGTGTGCTAGGGGTAGGGGTGAGGTGGGGTAAGTACTTCTTCCAGAACACTCCTGGGAACTGTTGATTTAGTAGGTCTTTAGTGGAGCCTGCAGTTGTGTTATGAGATGGGCTGCTGTCTGCAAGCCAGCAGTTTGAAACCACCAGCCATCCATGGGAGAAGATGACACTGTATGCGCTTATAAAGAGTTACACTCTTGGAAATCCGCCAGGCCGTTCTACCCCGTCCTATAGCATTGTCATGAGTCAGAATCAATTTGATGGCAGTACATTTAAGTTTGGATTAGAGTTTGGAAATGTGGATTTAACCAACTATATCACAAAACACTTCCCCAAGGCAAACCTATCTAATGTTTTAGAAATAGCATTTTAAGAAAACCCTAGTTGGGTTGGAAACTTTTGGAAGCACTTTGTTATGTTTTTAGTTGCTGGCCTGTCAATGCCAATTCCTGGTAAGCCTATATATGTCAGAGAAGAACTGCTCCTTGGTCTTTTATGATTGGGACTTTACAGAAACGGGTCTCCAGACCTTACTTAACAGGTGCTTCTGGGAGGCTTTAAATAGTCAGTCGTTCTCTTCATAGTCCAGTGCAGGAACATGTCTACCACTTTATCACTGACCCTATATGTAAAGAGGAGCCCTGGCGCAATAGTGGGTTACAAGTTGGGTTACAAGGTGAGCAGTTTGAACCCACCAGTGGAAGATGAGACGTTCTAGACCCAGAAAGACAGCCAGGCCTTGAAACCCTCAGAGTCCACAGGTTCGCTGTGAGTCACAATGGATTAAGTGGGAGCGAGTTTGAATTTATTTACTGATACATATCATTTTCTATTATAATGCAAAATAACACTCAAAGAGGTATTGTGCTAGATCATGTAACTAGATCCACCAATAAAGTCTGAATGAAGTCAACTTGTAGCTTGACTGGAGTTTCATTTTCCTCTTTACAAAAAGGGTAATAATGCTTTTCATGTTATCTAGTATGTCAAAAAATTACGGTAAGATCTGAGAGATAATAAAGTGAAATTCCTCTGTAAAGAATGTACGTATATTAATAACTAATTTTAATTTCCATATTTCCACAATTTTCTTTGCTGTCTCTTTCCTTCTCTACCTTTTTTACTCATATTTGAGCATTTAATATGTAGACAAATTAGGTAGGTCTTTGTTATGTAAGAAAGCATTGAGACCATCTCATCCTTAAGAAATGTTTTTATATATAATGGTTTTAGTGACATATCTTACACAGTCTACTACATCCAGGCACATACAGTTCTGTTGTTCAGTCCTGTCAAGTGGAGGTATACAGCATCAATGCTATCGGCTCCCCATGCCCCCAAGAACTGTTCAAACAATAGTGGAGACCAATGATATATGGAAACTATCAATGCAGAAGTTTAACACTCTCATGATAATCTATAAGATTATGTTCCTAGATGACGGGGGAGGAGGAGAGACTGGAGCACATCGTGACCCACTAGGCCAAATAGAGCAGCCAGTCCACAGAGAGGACCACATGGCCAACC
>NW_022103908.1:17864938-17910054 GCF_000313985.2 Echinops telfairi | reverse complement strand
TCCTTACTACAGTCAACCTTATTTCATGATACTATCTCCTTTATTTATTGTTCTCAAAACTTGCTGGCCTAATTTCTACTCTTTAAATGGTCAAACTTGTCCTCGCTTGTCTCTCCAAGCCAGGGCAATGTTCTTCCTGACAGGTTTTAGTTTTCAGGTTGCAACAAAAGATCTCCTTCTTAGAAACATGTTGGCTGCTTACGCTTTCTAAAATGGTCTGATAGACTTAGCACTCTCAGGAGCTTGTCTGTTTCTGTAAATGTGTTTGGTGACACTTGGGAGTATTTTTCATTTGGTTTTAACTCCCCCTGTGGTATAATCTACATGGCCATAGTTCTACTCAACTTTCCCCACTATAGGTTGGAGCCTGTTTCTCCACGGATGGAATTTGAACTGGTCCTGTGACCCAATTTGATCAATACAATGGAGTGGAAATAAAGACCATGCTTATCAAGCTCTGTCTTTAGGGGCTCACAGCTTCTACTCTTGAAATACTTCTGCCAGCAAGTGAAGAAATGGGGAGAGCCCCCTGTGCTCCCCCAGCTGGGACAGCGAGGGATGCTACAGCAAAGAAAGAGCTCCAGCAGACTTGCCAGCTGATGGCAGCCCAGTGATGACGGCCAAATGAGGTCTGTAGGATATTACTCAGCCCACCACAGAAATGTAAAAATGAAAATAGTTGTTACTTGATGCCTTTGTGTGCTTGGGAGGTTTGTTATGTGATCGTGGAGAATTCAAGTACCCTTGGTAGGCTGAACCTTTAAAAGCACAAGAATACCCTACATTGTTTATCCCTATATCCTCTGACCCAAAACCTATAACAAGGATGAGGGATACTCAGTAAATAGAGTTCTAAGAGGTGACTGGAGAGAAACTTGGCTTTATAAACTTTACCTGCTTAAAGTTTGCCTGGTTAAAGTTGCCAGCAATACCTCACAAAAAGTCTGCCATAAATACCCTACTCAGTAATGTTTATGAGTTAAAATATTCTCTGTGTTAACATCGGCTCCCATACTTCTTTTTGTCCAAATTAGCTTTAATAAATCATACCCCTTCAGTGTCTGCCAGTCGCAGCAAGATCAGTTCAAAAACTTGTCCAGCATTAGCTTGAGTAATCCCACCTTTTCACACCCTACATTTGAGCCATATTTTATTATACATAATTTCCAGACAAAGTGTGAGCTTTGACTTTGATGCACTGCTACTAAAACTATTCCATCTATTTTCTTCTTATCTGTCATTTTTACCTGAATTGTGCTATAACACCATTCTTATTTCATTCAACTTTTAGTAGCAGTGAACAATCCTTGGCCTTCCTAATCTAGTAGATTCATAAGCCCGAGTGCACCCATCCCTCCTTTGTAGTTCTACATGGAACCTATTTGTGAGATTACCATATTTTATTATAGAATGTACCCATGTAGATAACATGCACACACCTCTAGAGCAATTATAAAACATAGTACATATAGGACACTAATACAAGAGGGTGATCAGTCCAAAAAAACATAACTTCTTGCTTATTATGTAATTGTTATAGGTGTTAGGAGCCCTACAGACTGATCATCTCAGAAGAAGCCTGTGCACACGAGAACAGAACACTGTCAGGCCCTGCACCATCCTGAGTTCTTGGTATGTTTGAGCCTCTCATTGCAGCCACTGTGTCAACACAGCTCAGACTTACCACCGACAATGTCCTTCTTCAGGGATTGGTCTCTACCGATCACTTGTGCAAAGTATATACGGCAACGTTTTCTTTCTTCTAAGGGGCATCCTGGCTATACTTTTGTCCTTCTGGCCATCCAGGATATCCCTTATTCTTGGCCAATACCATAACACAAAGGTAACGATTATATGTTGCTCTCTCTTATCCTCGGTGCAGCCTTCCCATGCACATAGGTTGATTAAAAATGGCATCTTCAAAGTGAATTTTTTTTTTCCTTTTTCAACATGTTAAAAGTTCTTATACAGCAGATGTGCACACGAAAAATCACTGTTTGATTTTTTGACTACTACTTCCATCAACAAGGAACCTTGGGGACCTTTCGTAGTGTAGAAGGATATATTTGTACTACTCACAGCAAGGTCAGGAGTTGGAAATTATCTGTCATTCTTTAGGAGAAAGATGAGGCAGACTTTTTACTTCCATAAAGAGATACAGTCTGGGAAGCCCACCAGGGCATTTCTACCCTGTCCTTTAAGGCCTCTATAAGTTAGTGACTTCAATTAACATAGCAGGGATGACCTAATCAACATAAAGGAAGATAACCCCTACTTCTCAATAGCATCATATACACTGTTGGAGTGGCTAGAATTTCAAAATAACTTCAAATGACTTCAATCTATAAGGCTACATTCCTAGCATATGGAACGTATACTTATAGGATACTTATGCTCCTCATTCAATGCCACTTATTTATTTTGGTTAATCTTCCATAGAATGGTACACTAATTCAGGCATGAAGAATAACTCCATGTAGTTTGTGCACACACCCAGAGTACATCTGCCATCCTTTGTCTTATAACACCAACCCAGTGCTATCAAGCCTATATTGACTCACAGCAATCCTACATAACGTTTCTGGGGCTGTGGATCTTTAAAAAAGCAAATGACCTCATCTCTTTGTCTTTGAGTGGCTGGTGGATTTGAACTTGCACCTTTTTGTTAGCAGTGCAACATTTATGGGACAGTGCCATAAACTTTACCCGAGGTTTCTTTTCTTCCGTACTCCATTATGTGTTCCTTAAAGGTAGGCATCACACCCGGTTTATGGTTCTCCTTATCCTGGATGAATGGAGCTTCACCATTCCTCTTGTAAAGGAAACAAATCCCACCCAGAATTGTTTGGTGGGTGACTCCCTCAACGCTCACTGTCATGGAGTTTATCCTGACTCATTGTGACTCAATAGGACAGGGTAGAATTACCCTTGTGGGTTTCTGAGACTATAAATCTCAGCATTTTTATGGTGGTAGAAAGCGTCTTCTTTTTTCTACAGAACAGCTACTGCTGACCTGACAGCACCGAACACATAGCCCACTAATCCAGGGATCCCATTTTCACATTGCCCTTTTGGGACACAAAGGGGTCTGATGGGTATGATGTCTATACTTTGGGCTGCTAACCACGGGTCCTCAGTTCAAACCCATGCATCTCTCTGAGGGAGAAAGATGAAACTTTCTGCTCCCTTAACATTTGATGCCCACCCCCGGCCCCCTGACACCCAGAAGGGCAGTTCCTACTCCTATAGGTTGCTGTGAGTTGGGATTGATGATATGGCAGTGAGTTTTTAGGCTGTGGAAGTTTATAAATGCTTTCATGCTTTGTATATAGTTACATTATCCCGTACCACAAGCTTGAAACATTTTGATGATCATTTTTCCTTGGCTCAAAAATTTAAAAGCTGTAAACTACTGCTATGTTTCATTCCTCCCTCCCAACCCAGAAGACAGACTTAATAACAGAATATTTCGAGGTTCCTTGGTAACCGAAAAACCTGTCAAAAATGAGAAAATGCTTGTGGATCATGATAAGAAAGAAGATCAATTTATAAGCATCATTAATAAAGAAGATCAGACCCTTATGGTCATCATTCTTTAACTCAGTAAGTAAAGACACTGAGTGGGTGGGCGTCCATTCTGCGGTCACTGAGCAGGTTATAGGCTGCACCATTCTAATGGACAGAGACCATATCTGTCTTTAGTCCTGATAATGGCGCCATGCGAAGGAAAGCTTAATAAATGCTTAATGATGATAAGATGCTATCTATTACATTTAAGACTATTTGAATTTAAAATAAAAGTGCACATTTGTTTAGAGGCTCACCTTAAAAGTGCTCCTTAAAACCACCTTTGCTTTAATAAATAATAGCCAAAAGGAAGAGATCATTTCTCAATATCTTGAAATGTCTTGAGCCTTGCTATGTAACACCAGATTAAATGCATAGGAAACACTCTGTTGTGTCGAGAAACCTGGAAGTCTGTAACAAATGATGGACAAGTTCTCATTCTTAGGCATTGCCTAGAGCGAGGGACTTGCATAGTTTTATTGTTATGATGGTATTGATTGTTAAGTCAACAGAAAGCTATCTCAAGGGATTGCAAATTTCTATACCAATACTATGTTTTGTAACATTAAAATGTCATTACTGAATCACCAACTTTTCCCCCTGCTGTAATATTATTCTCTGTTGATTGCCTGCCTGAGCTGAAATTTGAAACTGTCACCCTCAGACTTGCAAAAGTGATTCAACTTCACTTATAAGGAAAGTGAAATTAAATATTCATTCAGGGGCTGCATTTCAAGTTCAAACTGTCTGAAGCTCCTTAAGGCAAAATGTATTTAAGCTGAAACACATTATTCTTCATTTCTATGCAGCAAATATCCAGAATGGCTATCACAGGTGGACAAATTTCAAAATAATCTTTTATTTTGAACTTTATACCAAAGGAGGGCTGGGCTTTCCTTTGCCTTCAGGCCACACATCTATCTCTTAAGGCTAATCCCAGGAAGCCTGTAGATGTGTGTTTGTGACTGTTGTTTATTGTTTTATTTGGGATGAGATGTGTCATGTACCAGCATACATAAAGCTGTAAAATACCTAAGTCTTCGATGACACTAGAGTTGTTTCTCCGCTAACTGCAGACATATAGTATCGCCCCACGATTGAGTATGAATATTAGTGTCAGAATAAGTTCAAACCTACCACGACCACATTTCAGCTGTGTGACCTTGAAACAGTTGCATTACTTCTTTGCCTTTGATTCATGTTATAAGGATCAAAACCGTTGTTTGACATAAAGCATTTGAAATGGTGCCTGAAACAGGATATGTTCTATATACACGCCGTTCCAAATAAAGGAATGATTTAATGGATTAATTACTTAATGAGAATAATAATTAGCATCTGCATAAAACCAGATCGTTGAGCAACTCCTCATACATTATCTCATTTCATCGTCTGCACCTTCACATGGTCACAAAAGGAACAAACACTGTGCTCCCGCGTGAGATGTAAGTTGTGGACTGATTTCAACAGCCATCCTGTTTCCTGTGGTGCTTTCTTGCTGCAGAAGCCAGAAAAATAAAACCACATTTCCCAGAGTCCTTTACAACCAAAGCAAGTCTCTCACCAATCAGATGTACGTCTGTTTGATTTATATCCATAACTGCACTAAGTGGAGGACAGGCAGAGTGCCCTGAATCAATTTTGGTGGTGTGGATGTTAGCAGTGCTTTTCTCTGTTAGCAGATTTTGTTTCAATGGCTTTTTACAAAGGCAGGAAGAGCTTCTTCAATAAAGGTCAAGTGACTCAGGATTAGGAATGATTCCATGAAGCTGAGTTTACAGTCCACCCCTACACTTCTTTCAATACATTTGTAACCCTCCCCCTTTAAGAAAAACACCAGAGTGGGGATTAACTGAGAGTTTTAACTGCTTAAGCAACGATTGTCCCTTTGATCTTCTCTATGTATCTACCCAATGCACTCTGTCTAGTAACCGCTTTCCTCCCGTCCCTCAATTACCGATAGAGGGAGATCACCTGAGGCTCATTTCCTGTGTAGATCCCAGAAATGGATCTTGGGCACCGGCTGTCATCCATAGCCTTCTGCAAACTGGATTCTCACAATTTAGGCTCTGATACTAATCCCTCCTTCGATTTCGGAGTGTATGATCTGATTTTCAATCTTTTCTATAGCTTTGTTCTGTTTGGGTTTTTGTTCATACATATTAGGTTTTATCTCATAGGTGTTATGTCATTGGGGGTCATGTTCTTGAAGTTGTATTATATGATTTTTCTGGTTTTAAGTCTATAAAACCCAAGATTGATGAAGCAATAGGGACAGCAAGTAGAATAAGGGCATTTGGGGGTGGGGGTACAGGGGTTGGGGTTGGAGGCAAAAGGGAGACAATGTCAAGGAGTCCAAGAAGAAAAAGAATGTTTGGAAATATTGTGGTGGCAACTGAACAATACTACTTGATGCAACTGAACTATGCAATGATATATATGTATTAACTCCTGAGATAGTTAGGTTACTTGTGCCAACCTGGCTGATAAACACATGTGGGGTTAATTGAAGGGCAGAGGGATTAATGGCTCGGTGAGCCTCACCTTTCTAGTTCTCGGGTCTCTTGCTTTGTGATGGTCAGACCAGGGTACAGCTGCCTTAGCCAGTTCCCTGCTTCAGCTGACAAGGCTCACTTCCTGCAAGACATCCCTGAGGAGAAGCCACATGGACCTACCCTGATGCAGCCCTGGGTGCTGGAGCAGTCGTGTGGAGCCCCCGCCAGCACTGAGATGCTTACACGTTCACTGACTCGGCTTTCCTCCTGCAGTCGGTAACATTGCATATGTTTTGTGAGATGGCAGAGGACTTTGTGGATTGGTGTCGGACATATGGGCTAATGTTGGACTTGTGGGTTTGGGCAGCACTGGGTTGAGATGTTTTCTTCATGTGCACTTACCCTTTAAATAAAGCACTCTCTTATACATATGGGTTTCCGTGGATTTGTTTCTCTACTGTACCCAGACTAACACAACTCCAAATTAATAATAATTTTTTTAGAATATAAGGAACCACCCCCACCCAAAAAAAGTAGTGAGGCATCTTATTGTCTTCTTCCAATGAACACTATCCTGTTCAGCACTGAAACCAATAATGTGTCCACATGAAACGCTGTCTCTACTACTTACTTAAAGTATGACCTTGTACAAATTACCAAGATGTCTTCTGCCTCAGTTTTCTCATGTGTGACATGGGGTTAAATGCTCATATATGTACGTGCATTATTGGAATATTCTGTATGTAGTTACATATTTAGCTTGTTAGCTTTTGGGCTTTAGTTTATCTACATCCATATCTATATCCTCCTCTGTGTCTATATAGCACCCAAAAAATGGTTCATAAATCATGTCCAAAGAGAAGAGAAGGGACTCAGAGTAATAATTGGCTTATCCAAGTTTTCATGATTTTGTGGGACATTTAGAAGGAAAATCTGATCTATAGATACCTCTACCTCGTCAAAGGAAATCGCTTTAATTCTCATAGAATCCAAACTTCCGAGTCCCTGGAGTTGGGTTTCTACCACAAGCCCAGCAGTTTGAAACCAACAGATCCTCTATGGAAGAAAGATGAGGCTTCCTACTGCCATCAAGTCTTATTGTCTCAGAACCCCACAAGGGCAGTACACCCTGTTGCTATGAGTCTCAGAACCCCACAAGGGCAGTACACCCTGTTGCTATGAGTCTCAGAACCCCACAAGGGCAGTTCACCCTGTTGCTATGAGTCTCAGAACCCCACAAGGGCAGTTTACCCTGTTGCTATGAGTCAGAATTGACTCAATGCCAGAAAGTTGGGTTATTTGGGATTTTTGGAGTTGGGGTAAACTCTCCAGGCCATTTACCCTTTAGATGTCCTTCTCAACCTTGAGCCTTTAAGGAATTGTCTTCCTAAAACCATCTTTCAGTCAAACAATAACCCTGTAAGCTGTGTATTGGAGATTAATTGGCCTAAGTATGGGACTCTTTGAGAAAACAATGTATGTGCAGCCAGTTTGAAGAGGAGAAAACACATCGCATCTCTTTAGTGACTCTGTTTCTAGACACACTGATCCTGAGTCTTGCACATGTTCAATGCTATTGCCCGAGAAATGAACGTGACAATTAGCATGACCGTGACTTATATTATAATCTGGTTTCATACTCCCTCTCACAGTAGCTCTCTGATATTTTTTTCAGGTTGGTGGTGACCTTCTTTTAATTTTATCTGTTCACAATCAATATATTCTGATCCACTTCTCTTTGGTGTTTCTCTCTATACTGAGGTTTTTGATAGTGTTCTGCCTCTCAGAAGGACTAAATATCGAACCACATTTTCTTTGTTTCTAGAAAAGACTATAATATTGAATACAAGGTGTTGCTTTTGTTGTTTGTTGAAAACTATAGATTGTTTTTCAAATTGAGAAGAAAGATTGTATTCCTGACTGAATAGAGCTGAGTTAGTATTTGTTTTCTTTATCCATAAATGATGAGGATACAGAGCAATGGATCTTTCATCGGCCTGGATATTAGACTCCATGTGGGCTCTTATAAAGAAAATTGATGCTAGTCTCCATCCCACACCCAGGTTAAATTAATACGAGTCTCAGAGGAAGCACTCAGATGTCTCTATTTTTAAATGCTCCTCAGGTGAGTTTAAACATCTTGGGTCATGAACTATTGGTATATTGTGTGAGAAGTCACTGTGATCCGAGCGCAGTCATTTGTGTACATAGCTTCTTTGCCCTCCCTTCTGAAAGCTAAGGTCATTGTCTTCAAAAGGTTTGAGTGATAGAACAATGGCAGGTCTTGCTCCTCACCTTCCAGTGAGGGAAGGTGAGCCAAATGGGTTCCTCGTGCCCTGCCTGTCAGACACATGCCATAAGGAGAAGCAGTTTGGTCTCTGGGCCTCAGTTTTCTGAGTAATGGCTTATACGCCTGTCAAAAGCATATGAACGGTCTCTCCAATTTCAATATTCCTTTCTCAAACAAAACATTTGATTGGAAAGTGTGCTGGTCAGATTGAAACACAGGATGCTTCACTTTGTGTTGCTTCTTAGCACCCGTATTGTGGAAGAGTGTGCAAGTATGCTGAAATACAGATGGTTCCAGTTAAATACCAAAACTAACAATCATTTTTAGCCAATTAGCTCTTCATAAGCATGTTTCCCATCGTTACTAAGGGCTCATAGCGCCCCACCCGCCCTAGTCTGACTTCTCTGGAGACAGAAACTGGTGAAGTATATACGAAGGGACTTCAAAAAGTTCACATATATTTCACTTATGTTTTTCCATGACCTTTTGGAAGTCGTTTCATCTATACAAATACAGAGACAGATGCATAACGACAGACTTAGAAAGAGTGAGATTGATTTATCGAGAGGCAAAGGTTCTGTTGGAGGCTGGGTAGTCCCAATGTGTTTTTGTGGCTCAGATTGGAGGTTGCAGGGTCTGGGAAGCCCCCATATCAGCAAGTCAACTGCAAGCTGTTGGCTCAGAGAGCTGCAGGAGGGGCAATGCCCCAATCAGCAGACCCAGTGGAAGAGGTCAGGTGACAATGAGACACAAGGCAGGCTCAAGGGCACCACGTGAGTATTGCCAGAACATCTGTGCACACTGGTCACCCTCATGAGAAAATTCCACTTGCAGCTGACTGGCTGATCACCTCAAAACACATCAAGGACGGGGACGCAGGCACCACCAGGCCAATGTCTGCGAACCATGGAGTGTTGTAACCCAATCCAGCTCACGCATAACGCTAACCATCCAGAGGCCCAACGGGGTCCAGTCCAAGTCCGCCCTGATGAGCTTTCCTTTGTGCCATCCCTCATGTGGCCTAATGTATTGTCTATCCATGTCCTTCTTTCCCGTTGCATGGTCGGGCAAGACAGCGTGACCAAGGTAGCGACACCCAATCGACTTTACGAAACCATGCTTATGTGTCAAACTGTATTGCTTTCAAGTCACAGACAATGTCATAAAACATAAGTATTACAACACGAAGCGAATGTTTCTTGGCATAGCCTCCACCTGGGTTTACATACTTCTGAAGGTGTTAGGTCCATCTCTCTTACCCCTCCCTGAAGAAAGTCGGGGCTCCTCCACTCCCCCCACTGAAGTGCAGCCGCTTTTGCGTTCTCAGAGGACACAACTGTGCTCCTTTTCAATGCTCTTTGAGTTTGGGGAGGCTAGAAGCCCACAGAGACTAGGTGAGGGCTGTCGTTTGGACTGAGGTGCAGTTTCCCATGACATTGGGTAGAACCCTTCCTGCGGTGCTCCACGAAGGAGCGGGAGCTTTGCTGACCAGGGGAAGTTGTCCTGAGTGCAGGCGTTCTGGTGTTCGTCTCATCCATGCAGTTTTCAATTTTCTCAAAATGCCTCCATAAGAACAGTAAAGGTGTATCTTGTATCTTTCAAGAGAAAACATAAAAACGACACTTCAAGATTCCAACACCCTCTCACCCCTAACACCACCCTCTCACTTCTTTGTATTGAATCTCACAAGCCCAGCATTCCTGGGAAGCCACAAATTTGTTGAGATTTGTTTTTGAAGTCACTAAGTCATTCTAATGAGAGCAAGACAAGTCTGAGTTGTAAGCTTTTTATATATGTGGTTATTTCTCTATTTTCAATAAAAACACTTTCGCTTAATGAAACACTTGAATGTTTCCCTTTAAATTTTTTTTAATTAAATTGATTTGCATTGTATTTTCCTTTTAAAGAGACTAGTCTTGCATATTTTGGATTGTTTAAAAGTTTAACATGTTTACTGTATCCTCTGCTCACAGAGCAGCTATATTTATAATCTTTCAGGAAATAAAAGCCTAGACTGTTTGGATGGCCTCTGAAATTTCTTATCAAACATCGAAGTTTAGTCAACTATAAATAAACAGGTAAACTTCGAAAACAAGAAATTTGTTGTGAGAATTCTCCCTTGCTCATTAAAGAGAGCTACTCTTTCCATAAACACACAGGATAATTGGTATCACTGAGGCTTGACATTGTGATGCGCTCTGAATGTTCCCGTGTTCCTCAGTCTTAATATCCAGAAAGATTCTGATATTAAACCTGTCACATTGAAAATCCTGACGTATTTATGAAACTCCCAATCCTCATAAACCCAAGCATTCCTCTGAATAAATATAAAAATGTTAATGCCAGCTTTGCATACTGGTTGTTGTTTTCATTGTGGTACAGCACATGTTCAATTCTCTTCGATCCTGAGCCTGTAAATTTGGCTGAGGGTTTATCCCTTCTGAGTCTTTGCTGCCTGCCCTCTGGTGTGTCACTTAACCTTCGTGAGTTTTAATTGCTCATCTCCAAAATGCAGACATGAAGATGAAGCTGGTTGTTGGCAGAATTAAACCAGATGATTAAAGCCAAGCCCTTACACAGCCCATGACATGTTCCAAGTTTTCAATAAGTAATGGTGATGATATTAGTATTTCCTGGTGAGGGCATCATAACCAAAGTTTTTTCTATGTTTGATAACATTTGTTTTAATCATTTCCATTTTTAAAAGAAACAAAGACATAAGTTTACCATAAAGTCAATGGAGCTTAATCTTTAGGAATTCTCACTTGTATAGGCTGATCCTAAATAAATATTTACTACTTCATATAATATTTGAATTCATGCAAATTTTATGAGCTTTAGACCCATTAGAAGGGGGCTTCAAAATATCCGTGAAAAAAATTAAATTAGATAATCAATATTTTCCACTAACTTTTTCAAGTCACTTCAATATCCTGGAGCCATATCTGTGCATTTTTATAATAAACTTTCACAGAAATATAAAAGGCAATGAAATGTATTCAAAATTAATATATATGTATACACATATATGAATATATATGTATATATGACTACATGTATATATATTTGTGGAGTATGTGTGTATGTATATATACATATAAGGAAACTTCAAAATTTCCTGGGAAATAGAATTAAATGATAATGGAATATTAAAGAATCAGATAAGTTAACTTCTAAAGAATGATAGAATTATATGTTAAAAAATTACACATAAACAGTAATCTTTCATAAGATAAGAACATTGTTTATATTAATAAATGTTTTCTTAATTATAAGAGTATGTAGAAATTGTACTTTATAAAACATATGCGGCTTTTAAATCACTTTCTTTTTCAAAGTGAAAGCTCTCTTTAACTGGGGAAATTCGAAAGCACCAGTAGCGACATGAGTTACGTGTTTGAAGGTTACAACTAGAAAGCACTTCAAAGGTGGGCGATGAAGATCTGTCCTCCTCCTGTGGTCCTGGCCGAACCTCCAGGAATGCTGCAGAGCCTGTGCTCTGGGCTTTGCCAAGACAATCAATCTGTTTCCCCTACTTTGGACGCTGGCATATATTATTGCTTGGCAATTGTAAAGAAAATGCGCACACACACAGGCACACATACCTCCAACACAACACATACTCTTTATATTTGCAAAGATATGAAAAAGAATCCTATTTCAATTGGTAATTGCTTATGTAATAGGAAATTCTAAATTGAAGCTCTAGAGACATTAATTCAACCAAAAAGACACATTCTCATACACACCATATCAGCAAAAAATATATATATTCTTGCCCATTAAATACAAATTTTCTTATCTGTTAATTACAACATTTCAAATGCCAGGATAAATGAATTGTCCCTTACTTTGCATTTTGATGTCATTTTCTTCAGTAATGAATAAAACTGTTAAAAATTATTTACCAGAGTAGTAGTCATTGCACCCCATAAATTAAAACCTCATGCTTTATGATATGTGTACCCTATTTTAATACTTTCCATGATCTTTTTCCCTAAATGTTGCAACTCTTTACATAATCCCACCCACTAGCACTGTACTTATGTCCTTGTTCTGTGCTGAAGACAAAAGAAGGAAGCTACGGGCCCATCAATCAAAAACAACACAGTCAGCACCGAGCCCAATAATGAAAACCATGAGTCCATAAATCATCTCCCACAGGTTGGGGTCATCTCTAAAGAAAAAATGTCTTATCAGGTACAGCTGAATATTCTCATGGTCTTTCATTCCTCAGTCTTAAATGAAAACAATAGACTGGCTGTCAGAATACAAATGGGTAACCTTTCTTAACTTAAAAAAAATGCAGAACCTATGCCCAGTCTATGCCTTTGAAATAAGGTGAAGTCAGGGCATTTTTTCCCCCTCAAGGTCCAACCATTACTTTCTTTAACGGTTTGGCAATGAGGTTACTCCCCCCCTTTTTTTTTCTTTTCAGATATGTGTGTTTAATTCAATCAAGTGGAGATTAAATTTAAGAACTCACTTTCAAAAAGCTATTTCCTGGCAGTGACTAGCACTAACTTCAAAGGAGGTTTGACATGGCATTTTTTCTTTAGCTGAATCAACAACTCTTGGGTAAATTCTGGTCTGTGACCCTGAACCCACTTGCACATATTATGAAATAAAATAAGCAGCTGGTGATCACTCCGTAATTATAGAGCCAAGGTATTTTCAATCATCTTGTATGCATATGGAGGCTGGAAAATTAATAAGGAAGACTCAAGAAGAATTTGTCTTTGGATTATGGTCCTTATGAAGAATATTAAACATGCCATGGACTACTAGACAAATTAACAAATCTGTCTTGGGAAAATAACACCTAGAAGAGAGGAGGGTGAGACTTCGGTGTCACGCACTTTGAACATGTGTTCAGGGGGGTCAGTCAATGAAAATACCAAAACAAAACACTATGCTTGAAAATGTAGAGATTCAGTAAAAGGGGGGAAAAAGACTCCCAAGAGATGGGTTGATACAGTAGTTGCATAAAAATGGGCTCAAAAATAGCAGAGACTGTAAGAAGGGCACAGGACTTGGCAGTGTTTTATTCTATGTACATCGGGGGTGCTCACATTTTTTCAGCATGCGAGCTACTTATAAAATGATCAAGTCCAAATGATCTACCAACTACAAAAATGCAAAACATATGTTTATTTTTATTTATTACATTTATTCATAAATTCATCTAGAATCCTTTATATGTACAATGTATGTACATATGTACAATGTACCTTGCATAACTTCATGAGTCCATATTGCACAACACAACACAATGAACTATGTACATTTTTGTCATGACCTGAGTTTACTCTGATGATTTGCACTGAATGGAATGAGCCAGGGATGCATAGTCCCGACAGTTGCTGCTGACAGCCAGCCTCAAGCACACTTCCAAATGATCATCAGTCATGGTGGAACATACTTGGATTAATGATCGTTATGTGGGAAAAGGCTGACTACATAAATAAGTAGAGCGGAACCATACAGTCAAGGAGGTAGCATACTTTCGCACATTTGGGTACTTTCCCTCTGCAAGTAAGTTCCAGGACTGTTCCTGCGCTCTGGACTTCAGCTGAATGTTACAATCTCCCATTCCGTGTGAAAGTGGTACGCTCTTGTCTTCTTAATTGGTCCAGCTCCCCCACTCATTTTAATACCCTTTCTTATGTTTATGAGGAAAAAAACAAGGTCTAAATATTAGCGATAATTTAGCCTGTCAATTTTGCTGCACTTAGCACAGTTGTTTGTGCATGCGTTTGACACCTAACATTGTATCTGATTGGCTGCGCTGTATATCAATTAAGTGACAGCATTGATGTTTGGCTTACGTCTAGTTTTTTATGCCATGCGATCTACCCACACTACGTTTGCGATCAACTAGTAGTTCGCAATCGTGTATGAAGCACCCCCGATGTACATAATGTCCCTATGTGTTAGAAGTGACGGGGCCGCTCCTAAAAACACAATAGCTTTATTTCTTTAAAATATGAACTTTATATTTGAAAATCTCGTTAAGTAAAGTTTGATTCGGCACACATAGTACGGTATACTTAATCAGACTTTCCCAAATTGATTGTACTAAGACATTGCTGCCTAGCGCATCCCAATCCCCTGATGGGATTCAGTGAAATTTGTTTCACTTTTGGACTTTAATTAGCCACACTTCTTGGGACCTTCACTTTGTTTTATAGACCTCGTCCTGGTTTGCATACAATGAAATTTGCTTAGTAGCTGGACTGAGATGTGGTGCTGGGACACGCCCCTGTCCACAGACAGAGCAGCATGGCGTGTGAGGAAGAGATCACTTGAGTTCCCCCTTTAATGAAGGGAAGATGGAAAGGGCACAGAAAGAAGAAAGGGCTGTGAAATGGGTTGCCGAGTGCTGGCAGGAGTACGCTTTGGGGCAACACTTCCACTAAATTTTGAAAACGTGTTTTATAGGACACATTTAATGCCAGAAGAATTTATTCTTCACATGCGCTTTTGTGACTGACATGAGAAAACCAATTGATTTAGCAGAGCTGTCTTATTTAGTAAGCATTCTGGAATCCTCTATTCAGAGAGGTTGCTATTTACAGGCGTTTTGAATTCTTACCAATTTTCTTCCTGCTACATAATGTAAAAGCAATGATTGGCTACACTGCATCGTTCATACTTTCAACTATATGTGATTATCTGGTCCACTGGTCTACTGTGGTGTATTTCTGAAATGAATTGAAGATAAACCCATAATAGTCCATTTCAGACAAAGACATTTGTCTCAGTTTAAATCCAGGGCCCAAATATCTAGTTATTTCCATTCAGTTTCATAAGCACAGTGTTTTCATCATCATAAAACCATATTAGCACCCTGATTATACTTGGAATTCTGCAACTTCTGTGAGAGACATAGCAATTCATTTTTAGCATTCTCATTCTAAAATAAATAACACGAGTCTTGAATAAAGGAGAGAAGATTCAGAAAGGGCATGTCCAGGCTCTCCCTCTAGGTACTATATTGTATCCAATTGTACATACATAATGATATCTCTCTCTATATATATATGCATATATATATAGAGAGAGATATCATTATGCATATATATATATGTATATCCAAACTACTTCGCGTAACCATGCACAAGCAAATTGTACTGGAATAAAATAGCAAAATATATCTGATATTTGAACAAGTTCAACTGTATTATTACTCAATTAATTCGAAATGTATTGTTTAATGACTATGTTAGTGCATACCTAATCAAGTGCTTTATTATTAAAATAGTCTTAATGTAATCTGATTTTAAATAAAATTTTCAAGAGAACTGCTTGTTACCACTTAGGTAAATGTTAAGAAAGGAATTGCACATGTTGTCCGGGGAGTACATGTCAGTAGAGGAAAAGCATAAAGCCATATATACAAATATTACTTCAGGGCTGGAAGAAAAGCAAGAAAAGGTCTGTGTTTTATTTTTACTCAATAAAACTATCATACCAAACCAAAACAACAACAGCAAAGCCCGACAAGCACGATGCTATGAAGTAGCTCCACTCATAGAGGCCTTCGGGACAGACCAGAACCGCTCCCTCGGGCTCGCCGAATGCAGTCTTCAGGCAAGCAGATCATTCTTCCTCAGAGCAGCTGAGGGCTTTGAACTAGAGGCCTCTCAGTTAACACTCCCATGCTTTAACTACTGTGCCTCCAACAATGACCAGTAAATAAATAAAATGAGACCATAACCTGCATTCTTTCTCGGCATTGAGTCAATTCCAACTTACAGTGGCCCTATGTCAGGTTTCTGAGACTGGAAATCTCTCCAGGAGCAGACAGCCTCGATGTTCTCACCTTCCAGCTGGTGGGTTTGAACTTGAGATTAGCAGCCCCATACTTAAGTGGCATCACCACCAGAGTGCCTAGTGAATGCATGGCCATCTCTTATTGCTCCCAGAGAGGTCATTTGTCATAATTAAAATAGGGGGAAAATAAAAATAGTTTCCAGCAGAAGCACAAGACGGTGCAATTTATATCAAACTATACTTCTCTAAGTAAAAGCTTTGCAAAATGTAAATCTGTTGTTATTTTCCTCAAACCATAATAAGACTAATTTACAATCCTTCCTCCAATGCATTTCAAATTGATAACAATAAAAGGGTTTTTTAAGAGAATGTGGACTCAGAGTGAGAAAATAGTACTTTTCTGTGTGATTAGTAAGAAATCCAATTGTGAATTTCATAGAATGCGTCTTTTAGTCATGCAATTAGCTTTTAAATCATTTGCATTTTTCTGGAGGTTGCCCTCATTTTTCTTTTGTTTTTAGTAACTAGAGAGTAGCCCTGCTGGTCTTGTGTTTACACACTGGGCCAGAGCTGAAAGGTCAGCAGTTCCAAACCCTCAGAGCTGCCCTGCAGAGAAAGAGGAAGCGCTCTACCCTCGCAAGAGATGGCATCTCTGAAACCCCTCAAGATGGCATTTCTACCCTGGCATCTAGGCTCACTCGGAGTTAGAATGAACTTGATAGCACTGAGTTTGGTTTTGGTATCTGGAGAAGGACTTTATTACACTTCTGTTATTGCAAATGTGTCTTGTCTGCTAGTTTCCCTCTGGCTGCAAACCAAATGTTGTTTTGTTTTCGGGGGTTTTTTTTGTTTTGTGTTTAGTTTCTTCTGATCATCATTTGAAAAAATTCCATTTTTAAAGAATATATTGTACCAGTTAATGTTCTTCTTATCAGTGATTGTCACCAACCTGAATATAGCATCATAGTTCCTTGGTAGTGCATCTTTACAGATGTAGCATGTGTTAACTTCAGGAAAGCAAGAGTCCACAGAATATAGATGGTACTCGAGGGATCTCATTGGCAATAACTTTAAGACAAAGGCACAGATTCGGTAGTTCAGTCTGCTCTAAGAGTCAGTAGGCATTCACTCAAAGCTAAACATTGACTATCGTCGATGTGATAATACTGCCTATGCCAAGCTCGAAGACATGCATAGATTATTATGGTCTTCTCCCTCCAAAGCAAAAAAGACAAACTGCTCTACTAGCTTTTAATATTTGCATTGCAGTATCTGATAACATCTAAAAAAATATTTTAACATGTACACCAAATTTTAAAGGTTCTGAAAAAAGCAACATTTTGATATAAAATACTATTGAATTATATTTTTACATATATCCTTTGTGAACAAGTCAGTATTTTCGCTATTGACATGCAGAGACTGTCCAATTTGATCACTTGTCTTTACATCTAAGGTGCCAAATTGCTATCCACTCAAAAGTCCTCTCCCAAGCCTCCGTCCAATTCCAAATAACAGTCTCTGTCTCTCAGTGCGGGGTCTCTGCCTCTTGCTCTCTCCTCCATCAAAGTCTTCATCACCGTTCCCTACCAACACATCTCTATTCCATTCAAATGTAGATGCATCTATTAACAGTGGCATGCATTTGTCAATCAAATAAAATAATATTTTCTCTAAGAGGTTTTAAGCAGCAGAGCAGACCCAGCCACAGTCAGTTTAGTATTGTCTGTAGATGTATTTTTGGTGCAGTGGTAAAACTGAGTCACGGTGACAGATTTTTTATGTGATTAGTAAAGCCTGAAATAGTTACCATCTTGCTCATTATGGAAACAGTTGGAAGACCCTGCTTCTCTAATATAGACCAAAACATAGAAAATACATGTTAAGTATATTTTCGATATTTTTAACATGAGCAAGTTTCTGTCTGTCGGTAAAATGTAGCATATTAAAAATGGAGACAAAATCATTTTAGAAAGTACATTTGGAGGTTGGTCTCACAGCACCTCTCAGGGGGTATATTGAGCATTTTGACCTACATGATTTATTAAATCAGTGTAAAACATGGAACCCAATTATGATATTAACTACATTTAGTCTAAGCTTGATCCCTTTATCTAGTGGGATCACCCAAACGCTACAAATCTAGGCAACCTATGACAATAATTATGCTTATAATTCTCCAAGGAAGCAACCATTCTAAAAATCTCTGTAATTTTCATATTTATCATTAAGGACAATATCCTGTGCATTTAATAGTCCCTTTTATATATTCAGGTAGAATTCCTCTCAGATTTCAGAACTAAAAAAGGATATATTGCTAATGGGTTGCTATGTTTCCAGCTAACTAATGACAGGGGTCTAATCCACTGCACTTCATGTGAAGGTTACCCTCAGGAGAGCCTGCTCTAAGAGTGAAGCTCTAGCTGAATAGGACACCTTACATTCTCATATAATTATTCACCTTCTTGCCATTCACTGCATCCTCCTCAGTCTACACTTTCATTACGGCTTTTCTCTTTATTTCACTTCTACTTTGAATAACTATATGCCTTCTTATTTGAAGTACAGTGCAATCTTTTGCCACCACTCATCTTTCAGTGTTGAGAGGAGGAAGAGGCGATGGTTTGCTTCTTTAGAATAAATAGACAAACTTGAGCAGTAGAGTAACGGTGATAGGAGGTCAGCATATGAGTCTTTCTGGTTGGAGGGCACTCAAAACACGACTGGGCAAGAGGAGCATCTACAAAGTTGGTGGTTCAGTGATGTGGAGAGGGCCAATCTTTCAGGACCTTCACTTGCTGATGTGGTGGGACTCAAAATGAGAAGAAAGAGCTACAAACATCCATTCATTTTCAGACTGTTAAATGGTCAGAGTATGACTCTAGAAAAATTGGAAGTTGACAAAACTGAAATGGAATATATACAGGTCGATAACTTAGGCAGTAGGAAGCTGCAGTGCACTTCTATTAGCCACTTGGAATTTGGCAATCATATACTCTTATGTGCTGGAAGCAACATATGGAGGAGAAATGGCATAACATATACTGTCACACACAAAAAAACAACCCAAACTTAAAAAGTATGTCCTTAAATATGAGGTTTCAAAATGTTATTGGAAAAATGGAATGAAAAGATAATGGAATCCTCCCACAATTTTTTTGAGGCTTCCACTTACTACTGGGATAGGAAAAGGGAAAACAGTGGTTATAATTATTATTGGAATGTACCCTCAACCACTAAAACCCAATATAAATAATCAGAAGATATTGAACAAATTCCACAATTTGGGATTTTTCAAACATGGACTCAAGGTACATTGATTGAAATAAGAAATCTGGACACATAGGAGAAGGATTGGTAGTTAGAAAACATGGTCTTCTCAATAGCAATTATACCAGAGGTTACATGATAGAATTTAGTAAGAACAGTGCCTTATTCTTTCCAAGTACCATTACCAACAACATAAACAGTGATTATGCATATGTACCTCCCAGGATAGATTGACGGGAGTCAAATACTCTATCTAAAAAATTATGATGGAGAACCTGGGGTGACCACAGAACACAGCATCAATTGTTCATATGCCAGTTGAAGTTGAAGCTGAAGAAACTTAAAACAAGCTAATGAAACCAAAGTACAGCCTTGAGTATATCCCTCCTGAATGTAGAGATAATCTCAAGAACAAATTTGACCCCTTGGTCACTAATGACCTAAGATCAGAAGAGTTACAAAATGAAGAAAGTAAAAGGCATTCAAAATCAGACAAATTCATTTTATAAAAAATTATGAGTCAACATCCAATCATTTTAGGTGCCAGTACTTGATCAAAAAGCCACGATACTGAAGGAAGAACTCCAAGTGGCATGGAAGTCCTTAGGGTAAACTATAGCTCTACAATTAACAGAATATAGAACACAAAGGGATATAAATCTGAACGTCTTCATGAGCAAGAGAAAAAAGCCAGGAATTCAAGCTAGATCCAAAAGAGGACATGAAAGTAAGGATGTTATTGCTGATGTCAACTAGATCATGACTGAAAACAGAGAAAGCCAGAAACAGTTTGCCTGTGTTTTATTGATAATACAAGGTATGCCACTCTGTGGATCATGACACATGATGGATACTATTGTGAAGGATGGGAATTCCGGAGATCTTAGTTGTGTTCGTACTGAACTTGTACATAGACCAAGAGGCAGTTTTCAGAACAAGCAGTTACTGATTGGCTTAAATCAGGAAGGTGTTATAAAAGTTCTCTTCAGTGGCAGTTGTTCAATCTCTGTGTTGACTACATAACCATGGAAAACTGGAGAGGAGCTGAGTGTGCAGGGACTGGCGGCCCCTCCCTAGTGGAGCAGCTGCTTCCTGAGCCCATGCAGCAGCATCTGCAAAAGAGAACCCTTGACCTGTCCCTCTAACACGGTGGCAGGGTCAGAGGAGGAGCCCGTGTGTTGCCCAGGAGTGGAGGTTGCATGGCTATTGTACTGCAGATAATGGGAGGTGGCGGAGAGCCTGCTGCCTGCTAACTCTCAGGGCCCTGGAGCCATAAAAAACACTTGGGGTGTAGGGGAGGCAATAACCCCAAAGGCAGCTGTTTTCCTTTTAATACTAACAGCCAAAAAGCCTAGGGGTCCATGCACATATACGTGGTCCGCTGTTACTTGGATAAGAGGGGATGCATACCTGCACTTTCTTTAAGGAAAAGATGTCGAGACAGGTGACCCAGAGTTAAATTGTCCTAAGGCTCAAAAGGAAAGACCTGTGCTATGGATTCAATTATGTTATCCCTCCCCCAAAAAATGTGTTTTAATCCTAATATCTGTCAGTTATAGTCTCATTTGGGGATGTATTTCCTTTTCTACGTTAATGAGGCAGTATTAGTGTAGGGTGTGCTGTAAATCACTATCTTTTGAAATACAAAAGAGCGGGTCAAGCTGTCAAGCAGAGATGGAGGAAGATAAAGGCCCTGCCAGACATTCAAGCTGAAAAGAGACAAGGACCTTCCCACAGAGCTGACACCTAGAGAGTGTCCCTTCCTCTGGAATGGGTGCCCTGGATTCGAACTTCCTTCCTCCTCCAGGGTGAGAAAATCACTTCTGATTTAGTCAAGTCCCCCATCCGTGGCATTTCCATTATAGCAGCGCTGGCTAACCAGTGTGTGTGAGCAACACGTGTGTGGGAGGCTGGGAAGCTCTGCGGATTTGGCCATGGGAGGAGTCAAGGATCGGGCTTTGGGAAGCCTGTTGGATCATGTAAGCTGCAAAAATGGGGGTGGGTTTTTGTTTTGTTTTTTGTTTTTTTGCTCTACTGCTGCAGTAGCCTATTCGGAGATACGATGAGGATGACAGCACATTCCTTTTCCAGATTTGATAGGGACTATATTGATAGGGAATTTTCAAATAGAAAAAATCCTGACAGTAAAAATGAAAAACCCACACTGGGACACGCAAGCACCCCAAAAGGACAAAAGGACCCCTTAATCCACCTTTGTACAAGGCAACAACATGCTCAGTTTTACACATGCCCATACGCATTTTTATTTTTATTTTTTCTGATTTTGAAGACAGAGGTCATTTGGGGCCACAGGAAGACCAGTGGAAAGCCAGATGGTTAGCATTTGCAGGGTGTGAGCTTCTATTATTATTGGACTGAACAACCCTATTCAAATGGAGTCTACATTTCGCATTTTAAGGACAGGAGAGTACACAAAATAAAATTTTGTGACTGGCACGTGTGTCCTATTCCACAGCTTGTCCTTTGTGGCCAAATAGCAATCCCATTAGGTTCAGGGCAAAAACGTCGGGGGACTTTGTCCTCTGCTTACAATCTGCCATGACAAGCAGGGGGCACGGGGTCTCCCAGGAGGCTTCCAGGATTTCTGTGGTGCAAACCTTTTCTGTAGCATTTTACTGCCTCCTCCTTACAATGACTGACCGTTAGCTTCTGATCACAGAAGCACCACGAACCACTTCACCAAACCACCAAGACAACGCTATCGCCTCTTATGAAGCTGGAAGTTGGAATTCAGGGCCCCAATTCCAGGGGAAGGAAGACTTGCTCTCTGAGTAGGTTTGAACCAGCGACCTTACACTACTCCATAACCCACGAAACCACAGGGCTCCTTCTTAACGGATAAGTACCATGGAAATGATGTCTGACAGCAGGCTCCCTTGAATTCGTATTCCATGTGCATAGAATGGTTTTTCTCCCTCTCATTTAATTTGGAGTCTATATCCTAAAATTCTTGAGATCTGTTCCCTTAAGAGAGGAGAACCATAACTAGAACATGAACAAAATACACTGAACAGCTTTTTCATAATAGTGGTTGGCAGTTATTAATGGTTGGAAATTATCAGGTATGGTGCACTACTGCATTTTTGCACAGTGATCCTGGAAATATACATACTCATTTTACTGCCCATTGAGTTTAGGTATGACCTACCAGATATGTGTTTATCTCCCTTGTGCCACCCAAAGTGGGCAATGCCATGCCAGTCACTAGAATGATTGGGGGCATGGCAGGGGGTGGGGCGGCTTGCTGCAGAAATAGATACTATCACTTTATCCAGGATTATATGCTATAATAAAAATATATATCACCTAGGGGGCACTGAAAAATTATGATTTTTCTGAAAAGAGGGCCCAATAAGTTTAGGAACCTATGACTTAGTTAAAGTTTTTTTACACTGCAAAATTTTTTACACTGCAAATCCTTTCAGATGAATGATTAGTTCTTGACTTTATTTACCCCTTACGTGAATGTATTTGCCCTTCAGGTAATTTATTTAAGCTTCCGGTGAATAAAGATTCCCAACAGAAACACGGAGTCCCATTAGTTGGGTATTTGATTCACAGTTATCAAACTATGTGATGTTTCTTACCAACATACCTATATCGTAATTTATCCCCAGTTTTAAAAGGACTTGTTTCCATGACATCAGACAACTCTCGTCTTCCAGGAGATAGAGAATGAAATGCTTCATGATTAATGACACTGTCTAAGTCCTGGGACAGGCTGGCAAGCTCTCGTGAAGGAGGCGTGTTTGAATGCATTCTGCCCAACACAACAGCTCATTAAACAATATTTTCCCCATTAATGTTTAGTATTAAACACTGAATGAAAGACTAAATATCATACGGAAAAACAAATTGAAAACAGCACAGTAGGGTTTAGGGTAAGCAGCCAACAGACTCCCCTTCATTTGGAAGACAGCTTGCATACCTATTCCAAAGATTAATGAGCAATCAGTTCTAAATTAAACCAAGACCTGCATTTAAATCTTTTTTCTCTCTGCTGAAAGCATGGCTGTGGGTTACACTAACTGAGATGAAATGCAATATTAGCCTTTCCATGTGTTGTGTGATGTGGTTAGAAACATGAAAGATGGTTTCAGAAACATTTTCTTCACATTTTTTTTCCCTGAGCAATTTGAAAAGAAATGGGCCAGGATGAGGTCGGTAGTTTCTGCCACATGATGCAGAATCTTGCTCTCTGTCAGTCACTCAAAAAACAGTCACCCCTTTGAAGATAGAATACAAAAATGGCTTTTATGAGCATCGCAGGTCCCATCAGACGTGGCTAACACAGAATTTCAATTGCTTGAAAACTGTCATAAGAAACTACCTATCATGAGTGCATCAAAATTTGGCATAGTCCACATGATGCTGAGGCCTCTGGACAAAATAACAGTGGTGGTATTTGTTATGGTGAGACATTTTAATATATCATAACTTCAATGGTAAGATATCAACAGCATAAATTACGTATCCCCACAGCTAGATTGTATCCTGAAGGAAAAAAAAAAAAAGCTAACTTGTTCAAAGGAAATTGAGTTGGTGGGACTTGGGACTTGCTTTAGAAAGACATTTTGTAGAAGAAACTACAATTTACAAAGTAAACTCTTTCTTTAGAGATGTTTAATGTTCATCTGAGTGCTAACATCAGTCCCTGGTACAAAGCGAGAAGGGAAGCCATTCCCATAGAGCCCCAAGACCTCAGACTCCCTAAGCAGAATTCCTATGCGTCAGAATAAACCAGGCGGCAGTGGTTCTCAGGTTGCAGAATGTTGCTCTGAACCTCAGACAACTGTGAAGGAATTTGCAGATACTTGTGTACATATGTACATTTTGCAAGCCTTCATTTGTGTGCACATGTGTACACATTATTTTCATTCCTTTGGGGAGAGATCCTATGCTATTTCATTAGAGTCTGAATAATATATTTTATAGCAAGTTTTTAAGAATTATGATACTTTGGCGGTACTTTCACATTCCCTAGGAAGATTTTAGAAACCACCAATTAAAGAAAGATCAGTTGAATCAGAGTAACAGTGGCCTAGATCAGGATGGTCTCAAAGCTACTCAAGTGCTTAAGAAAATGCATGATTAGGAATCAACATAAGTGACTCCATACGTGAAGAATTAATAGTACCTGATTTTGGGGAAAATAAGTTGGCTTCTTGGCCAACACACGGTATGTGTAGCTGGCATCAGGTGTCCACCGGTGGAAGTTTATATATTTCTGTGATGCTGAATACGTTCTTCCAGTGTAATTTCCAGTCTCAGGAAGAGTAGGAAAAAAGGCTTGGTAATCTGCTTCCCCAAAATGGCCCAATGCAAACACTATGGTTCCCAGTGGTCTGACTCAAAGGCGATCCTGGGAGAGTTCAGGAGAAGGACACATTTCTCTTCTGATGCATTGTGGACTGAAGTTGGGGGCTGCCACCAGAAGCACTAACAGCCCAGATAGACCTGACCTTTTCCTTCAGTTCCTGGGAACTGATCCTTAGATCCCTACAAAGTCTCACTGAAAGAAATCTCTTTATTTCTTAAAAGGTTTTGGCTACCAGGATTTTGTGCCACATCAAAATCCTTTTATATCCCTGGAGTTATGAGAGACTCGAGGCATTCACTCTACCTGAGTCGAAGGATCCGTTACATAGGTGTGATATGAATGAGTCCTATAAAAATCTCTAGACACCCAACACTCCAGTGAGTGTGACTGTGGGGCAATATCTTTGAGTATTGTTTCCCATTTTAACTAGGCGTAGGCAACACTATCCAGAGCTGTCTAGGGTAGGGGTTCTCATCCTTCTAAATACCGCGACCCTTTAATATAGTTCCTCATGCTGTGGTGACCCACAACCATAACATGATTTTCATTGCTACTTCATAACTATTATTTTGCTACTGTTATAAATCATAATGTGAATATTTGATAGGCAGGATGTATTTTCATTGTTACAAATTGAACATAATTAAAGCATAGTGATTCATCACAAAAACAATATGAAATTATATATTGTGAAATATTTATTTCTAATGACAAACAAATGAAATTTTTTCTTGAAGCATGGTGTAGCATGGGTAACAGTCTTCATGCCGGGTACTCGTATGTGGGCGTATCTGCATGTGGGCAGACCCGCCTGGAGAAGGATAGAGGAGCAGTATCTCAGTTCCTAAGACCACTGGAAAAATGTGTTTTCTGATGGTTCTAAGCGACCCCTGTGAAAAGGTCACTCTACCCCCAATGGGGTTATGCCCTACAGGTTGAGAACCTCTGTTCTAGGGGAAGGGTGACCAGAAACTATTTGGACCCTTTCCAAATTGCTCTCTCTCTATCCCTTCCTTAAACCTGTTCTACTTTGCATCATTCTGCTGCAATAACATTGTGGCTGTCGGTATAATTCTTTTCTTAGTTCTGTAACCTGTTCTAGTTGCCTCACCGTGTGCATGTAGTGGTGGAGTGCTGAATTTGCAGCTGGCTGCTAGGACATGCAAGTGGTGCTTGGGATGTCCTGCAATTCTTCTTTGACACTGTGGTGAGCTGAGGTGCTTGTGGACAGTGTCTGCATTAGAAAAGCTTTGTCCAGCAATAATGCACACATTGCTGGTCATGCATTGCTGGCTAAGCTATCGATAATAATGGTCAAACACCGTCTGAGAAAAACCCACTGCCACCGAGTCAATGCTGACTCATAGTGACTCTATATAGGACGTCCAAGGTGATAAATCCCTATGGGAGCAGACAGCCTCATCTTTCTCTCTGAAGCAGCTGATGGGTTTGAACCTCTGACCTTGTGGTTAATAGACATGTACATTAAATACGGCTGTTGTTGGGTGCTGTTGAGTTGTTTCCAACTCATCAAGACTCGATGCACAGCAGAAAGAAACATTGCCTGGTCCAGCATCTTACTCGATTAGGTTTGAGTTCTTAAGTTTCAATGCATGGTCACAGCCACTGTGCCAATAGAGCTTGTCCAGGGTCTTCCTCTTTTGACTTGCAACCTTATCAATGATGTCCTTCATTAATGTCTTTCATTCTCCAGCAGACTGCTTCCTCCTGACAACATGTCTAAAGCACATGTCTTTAAACAGAAACACACATTACAAGGTTATGCTGACTAAAATGTTATGACCCAGAGGCTTGCAGGAGCCTAATGCTTACTCTCCTCTTGTGGCCATGGTCCAGTATGCACTAATGCAGTGTTCATTAATGCAGTGTTTGGGGAGAATCTTTAAAACACAACCTCTGGGAATAATTAAAAATAATTGTATATCATATCTTTGTATGGCTATTAGTAGGCACACAACATCCTGACCTCAGCTTCATGCCCAGATTGAAATTAGCTTCAGAGGAGTAGATACTATGTTCCTTTAACTTGAGCATGTTCCTCCAAAATGACTTCAAGCAGGACTGGTTTAAAGTGAAATCACACTAATTTGTTCAAGAAGGAATCATCATCAAGTTTGAAAGTTTAATCATTCTTTCATTTGCCTTTCCTGCGCCACTGTGTTCTTATAAAATAGCTCGTCCTTCCCCTCCCCCCTCATGCTTATTGCCACCAGCTTCATAGAATCAAATACATAGCACTCCCATATGCCAGTCCATTCTATAAGGCCACACATCTCACCCGCAGAGCACCTCTATACCGCAGGCACTATTGCCATGCCCCATTGAGTCATGGGCAACTGAAATCTGACAGTTTGAGCAACAAATCCAAATGAAGAAAGGAAGGCCATCTGAGAAAAATAACCAAATTGTATTATTGTTACAAATAACGAGAATAATCCATCTTTTCAATGAGCATATATTGCATTTCCTCGAAGAACACATTCTAAGTAGCATTTGGATGAGTTTAACATGTTGATGACTATGAAAATAATATTACATACAACAAAAACCCACAGAAGGATGCACATACAGACTGCTCTGTAAGAGTGGAGAGGGCTAGAGACAGAGCAAAGGCAAAGTGATGGGAGAGAAAGAGGATACTGGACTACCCTTCTAATTTAGATGATGGTTACATCAAGAGAATAACTCTCAAAACCTAATTTCTCTATCAGATCCATTGGGGGCAGCGAGAATCGATCTTAGTAAAACTGTATTTTTAAAAGTCCATATGGGTCTTAGCAATGTGAACATATGAAAGCTCTTAAACAAAAACCATTTGCAGAAAATAACATTCTAAGAGTTTTGAGTCGGTGGTATACATCCACGGCCCTGGTTCTGTATAGGCTATGCACTGGGCTGCTGAAGACACAGGTCAGTGGTTTAAAACCACAGCTGCTCCCCTGGAGAGAGACCGGGCTTTCACTGCACAAAACGGCATGGGAACCCCCACTGGCAGTTCTACTCTGTCCTACAGTGTCAGAGGAATTGAAATTGACTGGCTGGCCTTGAGTGGGGTTTTTGGTTTGGGTTCTACCAATGGAAGCTCTCTTGCCAAGCCAGACCTCAGGGCCATCATTGCCCAGGATGAAATGACGCTGCACAATGAGTGAGGAACTTGCCTTTTCATCTTCGGTGGAGGACTGAGGAAACGCAAACCAACATTATTGGGAAAAGGCTTTAATGAGCACTGGTTGCTTTTGTCTAGTGCATTTTGAAGATCTTCTTCATGATCTACTTACAAGAATCCTATATCAATACATGTCAATATACATATGTCCAATATATTCTATTTTGCATGCTAGTGGTAATTCACTAATCACACTAAGCAAGGATTAATGTCCTTTGATATAAATTCCCTTTTTCTCTGAAACAAATTTTGATTTTTCTTTCATTAATCTTCGTTTTGTGTCTACATTTCCTCTGCCATGGAAGACTGGCGTGTTTTAGTGCGTGAAGGGTGTCTCTGAAGTTCATGCACAATTCCTGATCAACTCATAAGCACTCATTCCTTTCAAGAAATTCTAAAATGGGAGGGTCCTTGGACTTGAAAAAAGTTCAAGATCTGTTTCAAATGCTCTCTTTTTTAACTAAAGAGGCGCCTTATCATCAGTATTAATTAGAACGTGGACCTGCAAACGAGCACTGAGAAATCAGAAATTACACAACTATTAAAAGGGAAACTCAGAGGGAGGAACATAAGTACAAATGTCATATTACTCCAGCCCACACCCAAATATTAATTCAGCTTTTCTAAAGAACTGTGGTGACTGCTAAAGTGGTTCTTAGCAGCATTGTAGTAAAGCAAGCACAAATCATATATTGCTGTCTCTTCTGATATATTTAGGGATTGAAAGTATTGAGACAATTCATAAATTATTTTTAATTATATAGAGAATGAAGAATATACGTGTGTGTGTGTGTGTGTGTGTGTGTATAATTTACACCTCCAATCTTTGGAAACATTCTATACCATGTTATCATTTTCATGTAACTTGCAACCTTGGAGAAGTAGGAGATATTGTGTGCATGTGCACTTGGCATGTTTTGGAAGAGAAATTTCACTCTCTTACAGGTTGGGGCCTCTTTTACTTCATGGTTTTGACATTAGCTGAGTAGTCCTCTATATTCCTGGCCACTATTTCTGGTTCTTTAGTGTCATCTGTTGTTGCCCTCTTCTATATTTATTTGAAACCTTTCCTCCTCTCTCTAGCCCTGCCTTTCCACCAATTTTCTTCCATCTCTTACTAGGTCCTCCTGAAGGAATAATGTTCCACCCATCTCCCTTGATCCCACATTCATCCTCTCTCTTGTGTGGCCCTTCTCCTCTCCACAAGCATGGCCTGTCAATGGTGATCAGCATCCAGCTGCCTCTTCCTTTCCCAAGAACTAAACACTATCATTTACTTCTTCCCTTAATCAGACTTAGTTTGAACCTTCTTTTCTGTTCCTCTCCACACACACACATACACACACACACACACACACACACACACGCACACGCGCACACGCACACACACACACACACACAATATTTTCCACATAATCCATTTATTCTGTCTTACATCTTGCGGACAGATTTCTTCAAAACGTTCCATTCCTACACCATCTCTGAATCTTTGCCTCCCGTGGACTTTTCACACAGCTTTATTCTGGATTCTGCCCACCGCACACTGCACTTACCTTCCTCTCAGCCATCTCCTTTCATAGAACACAGAGCTAGGAGCCAGCTGCAGTAAAGTCCATTCTAATCCTTGGTAACCTCTTCTGTGCCAGAGTAGAGCTGCTCTCCACTGTTTTCAAAGGCTTCTTTTTTTAGAAGTAAATGGCCAGGTTTTGTGAGGCATTCAGAGCTGAATCAAACCTCCAGTCTTTCAGTTATGCATAGGAAATATTTACTCCACACAGAAATCCCTTACATTCTCCAAAACTACTCCCAAATTAGCAAGTCTACAATGGAAATACTCCCCTCTGGCATGCACCCACTGTTACCTGGATTCCTACAGACCATGCATGTTTTTCTTGGTGTAATGATCTTCCTCAGCCCTTAGATGTTTGCTCCTAAACCACACTTACATGACTCCATTGATAGGTAGCTCCATGGCAAAATGTTTCCTTGTAAAGTACTATGTAATTGGGCACTGGTCTGATTGCCCCACTAGAAGGGGTGATGAGTATAACATTCTGTATTCTTAGGGCTGAGTGTCAGGCTTTGAACATCATTGTTGTTCAATAAAAAGAGTAATACATGTGAGTGTCTTGTTTCAGTGTGTGTGTGTGCAGGTTTGTGTGTAGAGCCAACTCTCTACTTCTGAGAAGAAGGGGTGAAAGCCTTCACTACTTGGATTCTTTGTTCTCCGAGGCTTTTAGAAAAGGACTAACACTGCTCATTTTAATTATGAACAGAATGAACACAATGAGGAACACCTGAAGTGTGGGTTACAAATGCTGCAGAAAGTGACTGTGATCCTGTGGTGTTATGGAAAGATAAAAAATATGAGTACTGTGTCTTGTGCAAATATTTTGATTAATAGTTTTGTCAGAATGAATATTCTCCAGAATAGCAAAGTCTATACAACTGAAAAGTTTAGAAATTTTGCTCAGCTCAAGTGCCTAAGCATTACCGCCTTCTTTACTTCTTCCTATTGAAAATAGGCGAGGGGGAGACATATGCCATACTTTGAAATATGCCTTTCTCTCGGAGTGTGTATGCATCTGTAATATAGAATTTCCCAACTCCTTTAAGGTCAGTAATATGTGCTGATGTACTATAGTGTGGCCTCTTTTTTCGAGTGTACTTAGGAACAAAGCCCACCGCCACCACGTGGAGGTGGAACACGCAAGATGATTTTGCAATTCTGCTTTGCTTTTTGTTTTTCTGCTTAAAGATCAAATATTTGAAATGTAAGCAAGTTAGCTTTCACCCATGTTGAAATAGAAAACAGATGTGTCATCTCCCACATGAGTACCTCCCAGTGACTTCAGTGTGAAATGTCCGGATTACTTTGGTTTTTAACCGGGTCCCTGTGCTTCAGAGGGTTTTGCCCTTTAGATAACACATAAGTCAGGAGCCTACCTGATTAATTTTTGTACTCGCAGGGGTGCCGAGCCCGACTACCTGCATATCCCTAAATTCACAGAACTGACATAGTGGTGGAAAAGCCATTCCATGCCTGAGTAAGCCAAATGCAAGCAGGGAGGCCATGTGCTGGCTCTGGCCTTTGAATATGAATGTTCTTAGAATTTCCGCAGTCTCCCACTGCTTTTGGTTGGGAAGCTCAAATGAACTCTCAGTAATCCTCGAAGGAGGCTTTTCAGAAAACACCTTCAGTCTTTCAAGACGCTCCTTAGAGAAAACACCCGATTAAGTTTATATTGTTTACTTTTGCCCGCCTTGTTAGTGTTTCAGTAACTCCCCAATTGCTTTAAGTCGGTGTCGGGAGGACATTTAGTGGGTCACCTTGTTTAATTTCAGTTGATGAAAGGAGCAGAAAATTCCAGACTTGCATATTGTCACATCACTTTTCCTTCTTTAAAACGAAAAGGCATATCTCTTGTCTTTCTAATGCCATCTCTAAATGGGTTAAACATAAACCTGCCCTAGGACTATGACCATTAGAAATGAGCTGCTGTTTCCTTCTGTCCTTCTCTGCCTCCCCTTTCCTACTACACAAAACAGATGATGATGTGAGGGGCTTCTGTGGGCTTAGTTCTGATATCCCAAAGTGGGATGTTCACTCCTTTAACTTCCTATTTTTTAGACTGGATATTCTACTTTGTCTTGCTGAAATTTAACAATAAGAGGTAACTTCTTACCTTTTTAGATTTTTAAATGGACCTCAATCAGAGGTTGGAAATGGGAGAGGAGTAAGGATAGAAGGAATCATAAAAGAATGCATAATTATTTTTTGTAAATCAGGGACTCTGATTGGATAGGCATTGATCAAGTGTTGGGAGAGACCCATATGTGTCCCTAATACCTATTCAACAGACAGATGCCAGCAGCGCCAGTGTGGAAGGAGGACCAGTCTTGCGCTCCAGTCACTGAGCTGTGGAGGCTGTCCACATTCATACAGAAAAGAAAGGGCAACTACATTTCACAAACAATAAATCATATTGGTAAAAGGTGATGGTCCAGCAGGAATAGCTTTTATTTTTTCCCCTTGTATAATTTTACCAGCCCTCAAATGACTGGAATTCAGAACTATAAAAACAGAAGTGGCAGAGGAAGAGAAAGGGCTGTCCCTTTGGAGCTCACTTTGTCATTTCTGAAAGATCCACCCCTGCTTTGTTACATCAGGCAATGAACACTCGCAGCAGGTCCCTTCACAGGGGAGTCTTCCATTACCGACTTGGCGTTCCTCCTCCACAATACAAGGTCACTCAATTATCCGCTCTTCAGATGCCAGTCCCACAGAAGGAAACGGCTCTACTGAGGAAGCTTCTAGTGAATGTGCAATTGTACAAACAGAAACCAAGTGTGGGCATCTTGCTAAAATGTGTTTTCCCAGGCAACTGAAGTGTAATTTGCAGCTGTACCGTAACAACGAGTAAACTACACATAAAATGTGAGTACTCGCCAAAAGGAAATGATCTTTCTTCATTCGAAGCCAGTCGTCCCTTTGTATTACTATGTGATGTCCTTAGGTGCTACTGGGTCCATTCCAACCCGAACCGACCCTATACTAAAGGAAACAAAACGCTGCTCAGTCCACCGCCCGCTCACAAGCGTTGCTCTATTCCAGCCTATTGCTGCAGTCCCCCTGTCAGTCCTCCCTGGAGGGGCTTCCTCTTGTCCGCTGATCCCCTGAAGGACCTTCTCCAGGGCCTGTTCCTTCCTGAAAACATCCACAATCTGAGAGAGGAGGTCTTGATAGCCTCCCTTTTAAAAAGCATCCAGAAGTGTCTTCGTCCAACATCTATTTGTTCATCCTCCTGGTAGTCCATGGCCTGCTCAATGTCTTTGCCGGCACTGTGGTTCAGCAGCACCCATCCTGCTTCAGGCTTCTTCGGTGACTGTCTGGTTTCCGTATGCAGACAAAGCCATGGTAACTATATCGACCCGGGCCAGGGACATTTCGTGCTCAAAATGACATCTTCAAATTCTTAATACTCGAAAGAGGAGTTGGCTGCAGATTTCCCCGATACAATACCTGATTTGATTTCCTGTTTGTTGTTTCCATGGGCATTGATCAAACCCAAGTTAGTTACATCCTTGACTACGGATGTTGTCTATTGGTTCACTTGTGAGGATGTTAGGATTCTTACTTGTTCTTTCTGTGGGCTGAGGTCTAATCTATACTGAAGATAGGCGACTTTGGTCTTTTATCAGTCATCGCCGACAGCAAGCAAGAGGAAGCCATTTCCCTTTCACACGTAGTCCCTGTTCTCCCCAAATCTCGACTTAATGCACATCAAATAATATAGTGAAAGGTGCACCTCTCTCCTGATTTGAAAGCATGAGGCATCCCTTTGTGTCTGTTTGAACAGCATGGCCTCTCTACAGATTCTGCACGAGCTCAAGGAAGTGTTCGGGGATTCCCCTGCTAGGCGATGGTATCCATAATTTGTTATGATGCACACAATCAAATGTCTTTGCATAGTCAGTGAATACAAATAAACCATATTTCTGGTATTCTCTGCTTTCAGCTGATGTCTATCTGATATTAGCAATGGCATAATTTATTGAATCAACATTGGGCTGATTTACATGATTTATAATAACCCTCACATTGTTACTGGGTTATATTAAAATTTGACATTTTGTTTCATTTGTCTTAGCAGCTACATCACTCTACCACTGGGTTAGATAAATTTGCAAGGTCGGAATTAAAAAGGAAAATGACCTCCCGTTATTCATTTAATTTCATCACTGTTGCAAATTCTGCTAAGAAATCGCTGTACCACTTTGAGTAGCACCCTTCCTACTCTTTGTCTCGCGGACTTCTGGGGATTGATCACTTCCACTGTTCAAGGGAGTATCTCCTTTCATCTCCTCTAACTGCTGTTGACCTATCTCTGCCATTCCTGCCCGAGTATATAATAAATCAAGTGCATTTTACATGAAAAATGAAGTAATTACTCAGGGAATCCAATGGCTAATTGCACATAGAGGCCTCTGGGAGATATAGGACACATCAGTGTCAGGTTTCTAAAAGCAGAAAGGAAGCTGAAGCTAATAACTCACAGATACACACAGGTTGAAAAGGACTTTCAATGCACCCTTTCTGCAGACACGAGCTGGTTCTCCACTTAAAGGAATTGGGACATCCCAAGTGTGCACCCAGTCCTTACACCAATAAAAGTACTGATGGCTGAGGAAATCGAACCTATGGTACTAAAGTGAAATCTTTCTGGAGGAGGGGGAAGTGAGGGTCTTGGATTTTATTTTTTGTGTGTAAAAGCTTGTTTTTGTTTTAGAGCAAGGAAAAAGTTTGTGTTTCTACATCAGTAGAATCATACTTGCTTCCCACACCCATCAGTGCAGTGTTCAGCATATGGAATGATCCCTGGTGGTACTGAGACCACTGAAGATTACTGTATAAGAAATGAGAGGTGATCTTTATATTACTCTGCTAAGCAGGCTACTTTAAAGTACATGGTTTGCTTGTTGTTGCTATTTATGTTGGTAAAAGTATAGAGAGCTTATTTGTTTGATCTATTCTTGTATTTCTTTAAAAGGGTTAGTAGTATGTATCTGTAACACACACATAAATAACTGAAAACATGACATATACCACAGTTATAGAGCAAAAGTGGAAAGCAAAAGACTTTTCATACAGATCAATACTATATGAACACACATATTGAATACTAGAGATAAGCTGTATCACCACACTGTAATAATAATAATAATAATAATAATAATAATAAATATATTTATTGACTTCAGAGAGAAACATCTTTCTTGTCCAAAAATTTAATGATATACTATTTCAATGATAAGTTATAATTATAAATACACACATGGCACACACAATCATAAAACAAACCACGAACATCCTTCCATCTCTCCCCTGCATCTGTGGCTAAGTCATTAAGTGTTATTTTGTATTGTCAAACAAAACAAAAAAAATAATTTAATAAACAATCAATTCTCTGTTTACAATTTGAAACTTAAGTGCAGTGTTAGTTTATAACTTTTTTTAGCTGTCCCAACTTACATCGGTGATATCCTACTATTTTAATGGTCTTTTTGTCTATGAAAGTAAATGATACAATGAGAGCAGAAGATATGTGTACATTGCAACCATTCCTAGTGGCCAATAGTTCAGACGTCACTATTTTTAGGCAGTACATAGCTTAACTCCAGAAACCATTTCAAATGACATACAAACATAATGTTGAACAATTTACTTCCTTCTTGCTATGAATTTTGAATGTCATGTATCTATTGATTTGTTGATGTGAATTTCTCCATAGGTTCTCTACTTTGGACATTCTTTTTTTTTTTTTAAACATTTTATTAGGGGCTCATACAACTGTTATCCCAATCCATACACACATCAATTGTGTAAAGCGCATTTGTACATCATTTCTCAAAACATTTTCTCTCCATTTAAACCCCCGACATTAGGTCCTCATTTTTCCCCTCCCTTCCCACTCCCCCCTCCCGCATGAGCCCTTGATAGTTTATAAATGGGTATTTTATCATATCTTGCCCTGTCCGACGTCTCCCTTCATCCACTTTTTGGTTGTCTGTCCCCCAGGGAGGAGGTCACACATGTCCATACCTACTACTCAGTCTCTTATGAGTACGGTATCTCTCTCTGTGTATGCTTCCCCCCCCACCTTAGTAAACTTTAGTGTTTAAAAAACCATTCTTCATCAATCTAGTATTCCAAAACATACTAGAAACTAGCACAACTTTGATGATGCATGCGTCATGCATGTTTCCAGTTCGCTTGCTGTTGGAAGAGATACACAAAAAACAATTTGGTTAGTATCGCTAACACAGCTTTTCAACTCTTTCCACCAACAAGCAGGTTGATATTGATGGAGTAAGACATTTTCTCTGGTTAATTCCCAAAACTATTGAGTAGATCCTACTACAACCAAATCCTTGGTAGAAGTTGGCTGTATAATAGGTCGCAGTCGTGACTCTGGTGAGCATTGCCTTGTGCTATCTATGACCCATCACTGTCTCTCTGGAGAGCCATGCACAACTCTGACCATCACTGCCTTTTCCCAGAGTTCCTCAGCCTTTGCCATGACACTGTATGTTCAAAAGTATCTATGTTAAAACAAAAAGCAACACCTTCCATTGTTTTCCCCATGGTTATTAGCACAATAGTATTATATCACCCTAAGAAATGTTTTTCAAAGCTTAAATCGAACCTCTCTGAGAACACAAGGAAAGGGAATGCTGACACCTTATGATGAACGGAACTAATGGCACGGGGCAATTTGGGCAAGCGCTGTCAAGTAGGAAAGTCTAATTTGCTACGTAAACTTTCACCCCAAATCAATAAAATAAGATACATTATTAAAACCCTTTCTTTTGTTTGAAATAGGATGTTTTTGTTTTGTTTGTGTTTGAATCGTCCCTTTTGTATTATCTTTTCCTAGTAATATTGGCTCTTTTACACTCAGATAGTGATAAGACTCTGGTTTGAAGAATAAAAAACAAATGAGAACTGGTTGATAATAGATAGGTCCACTTCTGCATTTATTTTAGAACCAGGAGGACACATGACTTTATTTCTATCAAGTAGAGGAAATCAATAGTCTTTAACTTCATTTAATCTCTATGGAGATCTATGATGTATCCATTAAAAGTTATATATGGGAAAGCTGATTAGAAATCATTGTATTTAATCTGTCGGGTAAAGTGCTATTAACACCATCAAGATATAATGTGTTTTAAAAAGAGTATGGTATATTCTGAAGCCACCGGTTGTCTGGCAGTTCCTCATACGAGGATAGTCTGCCTGTTGCTGTGCTGCTGGAGGGTGGACCACTGCTATTTCAAATCAGAGCAGGGTCACACAGGGTGGGCTGATTTCTTGGGAGTTTCTAGCCGATGACCACGCTAGCAAGAAGAAGCAGGTGGTCCTCTTCAGAAGGATTAGCCAGTAAACATGCTATGGATAGAGTAGAACATTGTCTGCTATAGTGCAGAGCATGAGCCCTTCAGCACGGAAGTCACTTCATAAAGCACAAGGAAAGAGGTGCCTCCTCCAAGTAGTGTCAACCATAGTGATCCGAATGGAGTAAAGCTTACAGAACATTCATTGGCTTATGGGGAATACTCAAAATAAGAAGGAACAGTTGCAAACAACCATTAATACTTAGAATGAGGAATATATAAAAAAATATCTAGGACAATTGGGTCATTATGAGTTGACATAGTTCCAAACACTGTCAGATACTGAAGGGCTGATGAATGGAAGCAGGTCCTTGGCAGAGAAGGGCCGAAGGATGGACGGGTCCCTCAGGTCAGAAGACATCCAAATATGACTAAGGAGGAGGTGCTTTCTCAAAGTCGAGTTGACCATGGTGAAGTAAATCCAGCAAAGCCTGTAAGAGTAGAACCTTCAGGATCTTAATTTGCTGATAGGACACAATTCCAGTTGAAGAGAAATACTTGCAAAAATCTAATAATTGAACCTGGTATGTATGAAGTATGAATCTAGTAAAATTGGAAGTCATCAGAAATGAAATGTAACACGTGAAGATCAATATCGTAGGTAATAGTGACTTGAATCTGGCAATGGCCAGTTTTAATCAGAAAATCACATAGTTTACTATGCTAGGAACGACCCAATCAAGATGAATAGCTCTAAGGGCATTTCAAGGGCTATTTTGAATTACAATGCAGTCCTGATAGGATCATATCCATCCACATTCAAGTAAATCCAATCAATACAAATGTTGTTCAAATTTATGCACTAGTCACAGAAGTTACTGATGAAGAAAGTGAAGAATTCTACCAAAGTTTTCAGTCTGAAATTGATCAAACATGGAGTCAGGATTCATTGATAATTCATTGATAATTGGCAATTGGAATGCAAAACTTGGAAACAAAGAGTAAGGAAGAGTAGTTGGAAAAAATGGCCATGGTGATAAAAATGAAACCAGAGATTAGAAAATAGAATTTTGTGAAAACAAGCACTTGTTCATAGCAAAGATCTTTTTTTCTTTTCAACAATACAACAGTGACTTTACACATGGTCTTCTCCATTTGGAATACACAGAAATCATATTGATAACATATGTGGAAAGAGATGATGGAGCAGTTCAATATTAGAGGCTAAATTAAAACCAGTCCAGCAGCCAATTGTGATGCAAACAATCAATTGCTCATATATAAGTTCAGGTTGAAGCAGAAGAAAATTAAAACAAGTCAGCTAGAACCAAAATATGACTTTGAGTTTACCCCACCTGAATTTTGAGATCACATCAAGAACAGATTTGATTCGTCGAACAGTAATGACAAAAGACCTGATGAACTGTGGGAGGCCATCCAGACAATCATTCATGAAGAAACCAGAAGGCCATTAAAAGGCAGGAAGTAAAGAGAGGATCAAAGATTATGTCAGAAGAAATGGAAAATTGCTCTTAATCGTGTAGTAGCTAAGGTACGTGGAAGAAATGATAATAACTAAAAAATGAACAGAAAAATGCAAGGGCAGCTCAGAAAGGCAAAGTAAATTATTATAATGAAATGTGCAAAAACCTAGAGCTAGAAAACCAAAAAGGAAGAATACACTCAGCATATCTTAAAGTGCAAAAACTCAAGGAAATTTAAGCCTCCAGTTGCAGCACTAAAGGAGTCTATGGGTAAAATACTGACTGCAGGAAGCATTGAAAGAAGATAGAAAGAATACACAGAGTCACTGCACCAAAAAGAACTAGCTGACATACTACCATTTCAGGAGGTAGCATATGAGCAAGAACCAATTGTGTTGAAGGAAGAAGTCTGAGGTGCACTGAAAGCATTAAGCCATAGCAAGGCTCCAGGAATTAATGGGATACCAACTGAAATGTTTCAACTGGCAGATGAAACACTGGAATCAATAATCTATATCAGGGAATTTGGTCAACTACTTGGTCAGCTGATTAGAAGATATCCATATTTGAGACCACTCCAAAGAAAGGTAACCCAACTGGATGCACCAATTACAGAACACTGTCATTGATACCACATACAAATAAAATGTTGATGAAAGTCATCCAAAAATGGTTGTAGCAGTACATTGATTGGGAACTGCCAGAGGTTCAGATCAGATTCAGAAGAGGGCGTGGAACAAGGAATATCATTGCTGATGCCTGATGGATCTTAGCTGAAAGCAGAGAATACCAGATAGAAGTTTACTTGTGGTTTATTGACTATGTCAAGGCATTCCACTCTGTGGGTCATAACTATGGATAGCCTTGAGAAAAATGAGAATTCCTGAACACTTCATTGTGCTCGTGTAGAACTAGTTCATGGAGCCAGAGGTGGCTGTGCAAACAGAACCAGGGAACACTGCATGGTTTACACTCAGGGAAGGTGTGCATCAGGGTGGTAGCCTCTCACCATAGTAATCTGTCTGTATGCTGAGCAAATAATCGGTGAGGCTGGATTATGTGAAGAAGAATGCAGCATCAGGATGGGAGGCAAGGCTTCTTGATCGTCTGGAATAAGCAGATGACACACCTTTGTTTGCTGATAGTGAGGAGGACTTGCTGATGCAGATCAATGATTGCAATCTTTAGCAGGGATGACAACTCAATGTAAAGAAGACCCCAATCCTTACACCTGGACCACTAGGTAGCATCGTGAGAGATGGAGAAAATATTGAAGTTGTCAAGGATTTCATCTTGCTTCAATCCACAATCAATGGTCAGGCAAGCAGTCAAGAGATCAAAAGTCACATTGTGTTGGATAAATCTGCTTCACAAGACCTCTTTAAAGTGTTGAGAAGCAAGGATGTCACTTTGAGGATTCAGGTGTGCCTGCCCCAAGCCGTGGTATTTTCAATTGCCTCATATGCTTGTGAAAGTTGAAAACTGGATAAGGAAAAACAATAGATTCATTTGCACGGGGGTGCTGAAGAAGAATGTTGAAAATACCACGGACTGCTAAAAGGGCAAACCAATCTGTACAGGAAAAAGTACCACCAGTGTGGAGGAGCAATTAAGGAGAGGAAGGTCCTCAGTCTCACAGAATGACACAGCGGTTGCAACAGTGAGTTCAGGCCAGGGAACGATTGTGAAGACAGTGCAGGATGTTGCTAGGGGTTGGAGTAAGCTTGAGACTTGATAACACCTAATGACAACAAACAGTACCAACATGTTATATGAGTGGTCTGTTAAAAATAATATGACTGATTAGTCTCTCCTTTAAAATGGTAGGGTTTCGTTTATCTTTTAAAATGGTTCTGTTGAGCATAAGGTCATTAGGTGTCAGAACTGCCCCAAGGGCAGGCATCCAACCACAACGTCTACCCTACAGCTGTCCCCCTCATTTTTCACTTTCATTCCTGCCCCTTACTAGTCCTTGACTTTTACAACACTTTCAGCACAGTGCTACACTATTTCAAACTAAACAACAGCATTACAATTCGTTTTTAAAGCTACTTTAGTCAAGGGTAAGATGTAGTGGCTTAAAGACATGGATAATTGAAAACACTGATGGTCTTAGCAGCACATCCTCTCGGGGGCTGAGGTAGGTATCCGATGTGTGCTGGCGTCCAGGACCACTTTGCAGTTGAGCTGCAGGGATTCATGGCTTCTGGGCTGATGTTATTTCTGGCAGATGGGCACGCAACACTAGGGCCTTCAGTAGCAGCGATGGTGAAAGGGCACCAGCTGCTTCCAGATAATCAGATAATCATGGATATGTTCCAGACCATTAATCTATTCATTTTTAGAATTTAAACTCTTACTATTTTCTCATAATTGAACCAATCGACACCCTTTTTAGTCAAATACTGATATTGAGGACAATAGTTTAAAAATGAGTTGGAAGTTAAAACACATTTATATACACATAATGAATTGTTAATTAAAACCCCTTTGTCTTTAAATATAATAAGTATTTTAAATAAGAATAAAACAAATATTTATTTGCTAAGATGACTTTTTAACCTCGATACTAAGATATTAGTCAATTCTATTAGTAGACTGTCAATTCAATGGTTGAAGTCGTACAAATAGATAACCAAGGAAAGTTTTCAAAATATTCACATTATTAAAATAAATAAATACTTGCAAATACTACAGTGAGTTTGATTTATTTTGTCTGTTTCTCTTAAAAATCTATTTGTAATTAGATTCATCCAAAATTCATTGAAAATATTTACAAGATTCCTAAAAACCTTAGAGAAGTTTTACTTTTCATGCTTAGAGAGTTGCAAAACTTAACTCTTTATAATGTTTTGTTTTGCAATAAAAAGCAAATTATATTTATAGTAAAAATAAGTAACAGTATAAGCACTCTCTGAGGGTCACAGCTGTGTCTTGAAGTGTGATGGATTTGGAATAAAGAGTAGGCTACACAATGAGCTGTCAATCACAACGTAGGGGGTTCAAACCTACCTCTCCTCCTGAGAAAGAAGAGGCTTTGTGTACTCTCAATAATTCACTGTCTTGAAAACCCTAAAAAATGTCATTAAGGATCAGGATCAACTAGATGGCAATAGGCTAATAAGTTAAATTAAGCTATAAATGATTTCATACCCTGGTTACATGTTGGGCTGCCATCACATGGTCAGCAGTTCAAAACCACCAGCCAGTTCTGTGGGAGAAAGACTGGGCTTTCTACTCCAGGAAAGATGTTCGGTCTCAGAAACTGCAGGGTCAGTGCTGCCCTGTTCCACTGATCTCTCTGAGTCAGCAACGACCTGACAGAAGTGACTGTGTGGAATTTCAATAAAACATATCTGGTTTTCAAATAGGCTGTGTAAATCCAGCACCTCGAGGTTTCTGACGGTTCAGGGTGGGAATCTTGGCAGAAGTAGCCTGCCAAGCTTTTCTCAGGCAGCAGCTGGTGGGTTCGAGTGGTGGATCATTGAGTTAGTAGCTAGGAACGTTAACCATTGTACCGTGAGGGTGCCAAAAAATCAGAATAATGCGATAATCTCAATGTTAGTTAAAATGTATACTCCATACACTCTGCTTTTAAACTATATAACCATTTAGTGATTCTGGTTTGCAGTTACTAGTAAAAGTTAATTAATTTTATCTCGTAAAAAGGGTAATTATTGAGTATATAGCATTTTTGTTCATTATTCTATAAAGATTTAAAACAAAAAAATCATATTTAATATATCTATGTGCTGGCCCTGTTCGATACACACCCTCAGAAGGGAATGTAGAAGATATGGATGCTATAGCAAAATGTGGTGAAGAAATTTGACGGTGGCTGGCTATCAGATAAAATAGCATCTGGGATCTTAAAGGCTTGTTTCCAAACAAACAGCCATTTAAGTGAGATGTCAACTAAATCCACATGGACAAAGATAACCAGCATTAGTGACCAAAGGATTGTAAATCATATAATCAGAAGCCAAAGTAGGGAAGAGAGCCTAAATTGTGAGAATTTGGTTTGTAGAAGGTGATCAATAACAGTGGGAACCCAAGATCTATTTGTGGAATCTACACAGGCAATAAGCCTGCAGTGATTTCATAGAGGGATGGGAAGAAATCTGCCCAGCAGAGTGCATGGCAGAGATGACTATCAAAGATAAAAATGATTAATCTCACTCCAACAGTTAAAACCTTGTCAGTTGATCCCTGTCTTATGCACTTTGGGTCTGATTTTCAACATGTTTGTAATTTTGGGGTTTTTTTTGTGCACTACGGGTTTGACTTTCAACATTTATTGCAATGTTTTGCTTTGGTTTGCTCATATTGGGGTTTCTCTCCGAGGTGTTTTGTATTTGGGGATGAACCCTTGTGAATGTTTGTTAAATGCTTGATTTTCTGTATATGAAACTTCTGGGGGGTACACTGTTGAGGATGATAAAAGAGATTATGTCGAGGAGTTCATGAAGAAAAATAACATTTTGAAACCAATCGTAATTGCAATTGTACAACATGGCTTGATGTGATTGAACTATGGGATGATATAATATCTGCATTAACTCCCAAAAATTGGTTTAGAAAAAAAAATACATGTGGTTTTGACAAAATTACCTTTAATGTTCCTATTGGTTAAAAAAATCACAACCTAATACCATAACCATTTGCCTTCCAGCCCTGAACTATTGAGTCATATGAATTTAATATGATTTCTATGCATAACTTTAAAAATTAATTTTACAAAACAAATATTTCCCATTAGAAGCCATGTAAAATATATTTTACTAAGTCCAGTTTATAATACACAAAACACACATATGCATAAAAAAAGGGTTCTTGGAAATTTCCATGAACTTAATATCATGTTTTCAAAGTATTTAATTAACGGGAACAGTAAAATATTTAATATATACTCATCTGTCTTTTAATTTTCTATAAATTGTATAGCCAAAATATATCTAAAGCCTACTTCACTTTAAAATCACTCTATCTCAATCCTACATCCATGGATTAAAAAAAAATGTCTACATTTATCTCTCATGCCACTGGATTTAAATAGACTGTCATTATTTATTTATTACAAGATGCATTTATTTAACCACAGTATTGTTCGTATTTGCTTATGCCGCTTTAAGTTTTAAGAGATCTAAGCCTAAGAGAAGTCAATGAATATTTTGCATGACTATCCAACAACTTTATTGACCGTAGGACTGTAATCCAATAACATGTTTTGATTAAACTCCAATCAAAAGCTAAAGTTACAAAAACAACAACAGCAAGCTTCTTTCATTCAATGAAATCCACTAGCTCTGTGATTGGCCGCTTTTGTGTCCTCTGTGAGGTGAAAGTTTTCATAGCGGTTGTAGGTCTGATTAGCTAGTTTAAAAGGATAACTAAAGTAACACTATGAACAGGAGCAGGATGCAGCACATACATTAAGGGTTATTTTCAGGGATGTAATTTTTATTTTCCTTTTTCTTTTATAAGGGTGGGGGTTTTAGTGCATATTGAGATTTCAGCTTCCAGAATGAACCATATGAAATAACAGTTCAACATGCAGTGCACCCTAACCGACTGGTGTCATTTTGATACAATTGGATCACTCAGAAGCTCGCCGATACTCTCTAAGACCTGGCTGTGCAATTTTTGGTTAAAAGTGAAGAAAAACTGAACACCCTCGTTTCATTACATTGAAAGATGAGGATTAAACTTAATGAACTTTTATTGTCTGTTTCTTCTTCCTTCTTCTTTCTGATACACTTTCTCTTTAGAATGACCTTGGTTGCAGAGTTTCCTATAAAAGCTATACTACGGGATGGCTCTTCACTCACTCTAACCATGTAGTGAAGGTGACATACATCAAGGCTGACAGCCTTTTTAGTATCCTTATGAATATTGGCAGCATAATCTGTTGTTAGAGACTCTGAAATTCATAACAAGTTCAAAAATAGCTCTTGTCAAGTGTGACAAAAGCTATAGTTATTAATACCTGGCAGGCATATTTTATTATAAAACATTGGTTCACATTTTCCCTCCAATTTATTATATAAAAATATAATGTGTCCCAAAGTATTATAAAGACATAGAACTGAATCCTTTGGTTCAAATTTGCCTGATTGTTAATGGAAGTTAAAGTACCATGAGTGAAAACTAAAGCAGTGATTCACTAAGTTTTTGTTGGAATTCTGATTAGTGAGTCTGACAATGTCAGAACAATACTTAAATTATTCAGAATATATAATATTGGAAACATTTGAGATGGCTTCTTCAGTGGTTAGTGATGACAGGAATTAGAAAGTGTGCTTTGCTGTTGCTGTTGTGTGCTCTCGAGTTACTTCCAACTTCCATGACCTTCCAGGAGAGAGAACAAATGAGTCCCTAGTTTTCCCTCTGCGTCCGGCTTTATGAGCACAGGTCATCAGGACTTTCTCCTCCCCAGGGAGGCACTCCCCGTGTTCGAACCTCTGCCCTCTTGGTTAGCAGCTAAGGGATTAACCATGGTGGTACCAGGCTTCCTTAGAAGGGTAGAGATGAATGACTACCTTTTAACAAGGTGGGGATCATTTCCCTAGAATGTCTGGTTTCCCTTGCAGCAAGTTCTCACTAAGCCCTCAGCTGTACATAGCTTTAAGAAAAACCCAGAAGCAACAAAACCCACATGGAAGCAGCACACCAACATGTGTGATCATGGAGGGCCGAAGACACCAGGCTTCAAGCACCAAAGGCGGGGGAGGAAAAAAAAAATCATATCATCGTGAATGAGGGTGGCATGTGATGGGGACCTGAGTTAGTTAATTGTGCCAGCCTGGCC
>NW_022103908.1:17852028-17863954 GCF_000313985.2 Echinops telfairi | reverse complement strand
AATTTTGAGAATGATGAGGGCAACAAATGTGTAAGTGTGATTTACACACTTGATGTATGTATTGTGATGAATTGTATGAGCCCCAATAAAATGATTTTTTTTAAAAAGAAAATTACAAGTATTTAAACAAAAGAAGAAAAGTTCTTTCAACTAACATTTAAAAAGTCACTGTGGATATTTTACCTATTTTTTTAAAGTCCATAATACCTTAAAATGGTCAAAAATAATCTTGCTGACACTCCCTTTCCTAGAATAGTATGCTAGTCACTTTGCAGTATTTATTACAAATTCTTATGCCCAGCCTCCCATTCAAAGGTCCAGACCCAAACAATAACAGAAATAATCTTAAATAAAAGTATTTTTAACCAATGTGTCTATAAACTGCTCAGTTAGTTCACTGTATGGTGTTCCAGAGCATTAGGCATGTACTGATGGATTCAGAATGTGCTGGGTCAAAAGTAATCCTTCAATATCTACAAACACACAGCATGACTACCAGGAGACCCTAGACATACCCTCCGAAAATTACCTGCTCTCATTTCTACCTGATGATAAATAAAGACGGTGTTTGTCCTGCTTGAGCATTAGGACCTCTGATTTTGTCAGGGTCCTAATGAAACCATCACGGGCAGTCTTTATTCAAAAAACTGTTGGAATAGAAGTATGAAGGAGTCAAAGCACCCCCACCCCACCCCACTCAAAAAAAGATAGGATGTTAGTTACCAAATAAGAGTGTTTCAAAGGAAAATTAATATACAGATATATTTGAGGAAGTATTCTCTCATTTGATTTTTTTTAATTACATTTTAATAATTGACAACCTCATTTGAATAATATTATTAGAAATAACACACATCAGCCACATGTGCACATATACAAAGCTCTGCATGTACATATATGTGGCATGAGCAGTGCCACCCAATGAGTGATCCACTAATTTTAAAGTACACAAAAAATATATATATAATACCCACTGGTCACAAGGTTGGTCACTGAAAGATAAAAGAGTAGGTCAAAAAGTATTGCCACAAAGCCACAGATATCTTTATTAAACCAAAGTACCAAACTGCTAAGCTATTGTTTCTTCACATATCCTCTAGCTAGGTCGGCACACCTTGGAAGGTGTTATTTCCATCTCTCTGACCCTTCCCACAGAATTCTGTGTTCTTCAAGTTACACCAGGACGCAGGGACAGATTTGGCATCACGAAGGGACTGCACGTTTGTACCTTTTAAGTACTTTTTAAGTGTGGGGAACAAAAAGAAGTCTGGAGGGGTACGCTCGATATTGTAGGGTCAATAGGGTGAGAGCTTCCAACAAAGGCTGGTTGGCTAAGAAGTCATGGTCAAAAACAACTCCTGGGCACTGTGTTTCTGGGCCTTTTTTCATCACCACAGTTTTGCATTTTCTGAAACCTTCTTCAGAATAAGCCCCCATGATAATCTTATGTCCTATGAGAAAATTGATCAAGTTTATCCCCTCAGGATCACGAAATACAATTGCCATATCCTTATGAGCTGATTTTTGTGTCTTGAATTTAACTGACCTAGCCTATGCCCTCGGATGCCAGTTTCCCTTGGACCTCTATTTAAAGTGCCCTAAGGAGACGGAGACAAGTTATGACTAAGAGGACATGCCTGCAGTAATCCATTGATCACAAAGTCACGGTTAAGCATGTTTTTAAAGAAATGTATGCATGTATGAACGGAAACCCTAGCAGCTACTTTTTCTGACTTACCCACATGTGTATATATGACACTATTAAAAATACATTTAACATAAAAGCCGATTTTGACTATTGGCTATGTTTTTCTATCATCACACACATTGTGCCCAAATTCTTATGAATTGCAATTTAAATCTGTTGATATGTAAAAGCAGAAGCAGAAACGAGTTTGATAGACAAGCTAAGGTACTGAAATCAGTGTAGCTTTGAGTCCAACTGATGGGTTTCATACAGCTAAGTCCATGCATTGTAAGAGATAAAACTCTCCCCAAACTCTTTGAAATATTTTAGGGTCAAAGCTTGGAATTTTAAAGTTTCAACCCTAACAACTTCTATAATTAGTTTATTTAACTCTCAACACTATTGCTCCAAAGTGGGGTGGGGTAGGGAAACACCCCTGTATTTTAGAAAGTATGGGAGCAATTTGAATGTTCTTTATCCGGCCGATACTTTGTGGAGGTACCAGAAGTAAGCTCAGGTATCTTTTAGTTAGATTCCTGGGTGAGAGTAAGGGTGCCCATCAAGGCCATTCTGATCATAAGCACCCCTGGGCAACCAAGATTCCTGGGCCCACCAGTGACACTTATGTCCATGGAGCACTGAGAAGGGCAGGGCAGTGCTCAGAAATAGACCTGCGGCCTAAGCATAGCAGCCTCGGTGATTTCGTCATCACTATAGACTTCGTAAAATTGGAATACCTATTTTGATATATGGAGTAGGTAAGGGACCAAAAAATGTGTTTGTGTTAGGATAAGTGGTCAATTGACATCGAGCAAGAAAAGTCACAATCAGAGGGTGCCATTTGGGCAGAAACCATAATGAATTGAGGAAGTCGGCTAGGCAGATTTCTTGGTGAAGAACATTCCAGGTAGAATTTGTGTTGCATGTTGAAGGGGTAAAGGTGTTGAGAATTTAACAGGAAACTGGGGTTTATTTTTTAATATAATGTTGCAATTTAAATTTAAATAATTTAAATTTTCATTATGCCTCTCCCCTTTCTCTTTGTATCTCAACTCTCCTCTCTCAAGGGAGCAGTGTGAATTGCTGAGCGAGGGAGAAAGCTAGGGACAGAATAGGCTGGAAGACCCTTGAAAGTCTTCAGTGTTTTATTGCTTAAAGATTGACAGAGAATTCAGTTAGTTTGACTAAAGTAAATCCTGGGCACGTTTGAATACTGAATAACTTAGTTGCTGTTGACTTTGGCTAATTCTGTAACCTAAATGAGCTACACAATTCAGTGTTAGATTAATGTCCAAAGCTATACAGTCCAATTGCATTAAATACCAACAGGGTCCCCTAACTGATGAGTGTGGATTGTTTCTATTTGAACATGAACATCCTATTTGACAAGGCCACGAGAGGACAAAAACATAATGCAGATATGCAAGATAGACATTTTTCCCTTTATACTTTCTCAGTAAAGTTACCTTGTTTGTCTAGTTCAGTGACAAATATGAATTTAAAAAGTCTACACAGTGATGACATTCACCTAATAAAAGTGTTTCATTTACATTTTCATTAATGAGTGATTTTACTGTTGGTTTCTGTATACATATTATTCAGAGATAAAACAAATGTTATAACTATAACACATATGATAACTATATTTTGTTTTATATATATATATACCCATATATCTGTATATACAGAGAGAAAGAGTTGAGATACAAAGAGAAAGAAGAGAGACATATTGAAATATTTAAATTATTGTCTACAGCCATAACACCATGAATGCGCCCGGTCTTGTCTGAAATATTTAAATTATTGTTGTAATGTTATATTTTTTTAAAAAAGTCCACCTCCCTGTTCATTCTAAGGCCTTGAAATAGTTGACACCTGCCATCCTTATTTCCTCAACGGTCTCACTCAGCACCATACTACAGTCACTGGATTTACGATTGACTTCTCGACTGCTAATGAACATATTTCACTCATTGGTTCTAATGAGGTTTACTTAAACTGTGCCTTATCTTCTCAAAGTCTTTCTCATCTCAATCTCCTCCATCGGTTTTCATTTTCCGATTATTTCAGGAATTCCTTCTCCTGATACTCAGACTTGCTCACCAGTATCATTCACTCTTTAGGAATACTGTATATTCATAGGCTAAAAACTCATAGATATTTTGTGGACTAATTGCCAAGCTGTCCCCTTGAGATTCAAAGCTCTCTGGCACACACACCCAGTTTCACTTCACTTTTGCCTTGTGTGACACATTCCAGTACAATGTTGCATCTTTAGCCAAAGCGGGTCATGTTTGTTTGCTTCCTACCTCCCTATTGGCTTTCCATTCCCTATGCATTGACTTGATATCTCTTCCTCAAATACCGCCTCCTTTAGGCACGTTTCTTGAGAACCATAATCCCAGGTGACTTATGTATCTCTTATCTATGCCTTAGGGAATGAATTACTACATATAGACAGTTCAGATACACGTCAACCAGGGATATGTGTCCTCTTTATTTTATAACACATTCCTTAGAGAGCATGTGATAGCTAAGTAAAAACTATATCAAACACTAAGGCACATAAAGAAAGTTGCTTAATTTTAAAACCAAAAAGTTCTTAATCTGTATACCACAAGTGATTTATAAGAAACAGACCAATGGTTTTGAAATTTCACAGACCAAAACATCATGGATTAATATGAGGAAGGTTTTCTATAATGAATATAAATTAGCCTATGAATACTGGGAAATTATGTTTTAAATCTCCAGCACCATATTCAATTATACTGGATTACATGAGAAATGCTTCTCTGGAGACCTGAAGTTAGGTGGCAAAACTTACAGAATTGATTGGGCAGTTAGTTACTAATTGTCTTTATTTTACTAATTGGAAACTAACACTTTACAAGGTTGTGACTCTTTCGGATCTTCCTACAACATTGTTTCCTAAGTGTCATTGCAGATGTTGCTGCTGGAAGAAGTTTCTACGTGATAAAATAAGGATCTATGAGCAGGGATGTAAGTCACACATTTGTTGACAAGCATCTTCTGATACTCTGGGTTGGGGGTGGTGGGATGACCACAATTCTGCATCCCTCCTTATAACTGTTTTGTTTCCAAATGTGATTTTCCAAATTCTCCTGTTAAGCTTTAAGCTCTATTTATTTAACCTTGCCCTTTGTCTGACTTTAGAACTTGCTACGACCATCAGAATCTGAATAGAAATTGAATTTTGCCCTTTAAGAGCCTGAGCCAGAATCCCACACGTTCCTTGATCCCTAGCCTGAGCCAACCAGTGGGATGATGAGAGCCATACGGCCCAGTTGTCCAGTCACCACAACCAGTGAGGAACTAACTGCAGGCGTGAATGAGAGCCTCTTAACCAGTCAGCTGTCAGGCATCCGTACTACGTTCAGAAGCTGACTTAGGGTTTGAGTGCTCAGGCAAGCCTGGAGTAGTCATCCAGCTTAGCGCAGCCTGAATTGTTAGCCCTCACAGACACCATGCCATTTTAAACTAAACATATACTTGTTGTGTTAAACTATGTTATGCTAGAGTTGTTTTTGTTTGTTTACACAGCAATCACAATTGAAAAACACCTTTGGATTGTTTCTTATGAAAGTTAAAAATGCATTGCTTTGTCTTGCTGATTCTTCCAAAGACATCTCTAAAATCTACTTAAAATGGAACCCAAACTCTAGCACGCCAGAGGTTAATAATTGGATCGACTTCTAAATGAAATTGAACAATGAGACATTGAATTTTGAAAAATGTAAAAATTGAAAGTTATGTTTATACACACATATTCACGAGTGTGGAACTACACAACAAAATGCACTTTTATATAACATTGTAAAGTGTGTTTGTAAATATTTAGTAGAAATTACATTTGAACCTAACCCCATATCAAACTGTCAGTTCTAGTCATTTAAATTAAAAATAACTGTGCAGCCTGAACAACATAATCAGAAAATTAGTTATTAAGCATTCTTTATCTGGCAAGTGCAATTTTAAATTCTCCTAAAAGCTCTCAAGGACAATATTATATCAGATGCAACCTAGGATACAATCAAAGTTTTATGTACACTTGTGCCGACGGTTGTCAGAAAATGCCCTGAGAACTTACATACTTCTGTTCCTTTGTAAGATTAATTAATACCCATTCCCAGAAGAGAATCTAGTGTAGAAAAGTAACCATGGGACTCCCTTTGGGTAGATTAGAACTGAGTCACATCTTTGATATGCAAAAGATAATTAGTTTTATCAGGGACAAGGCAAGGATCATGAAAGGTCATGACTTTGTACTTAATTATTTGGGTTATTGTTTTTAATTTCATTATATAAGCTTCATGGCTCTTTGCTTGCAGTATGCCTCTCTGTTGAGCCACAAATCTTGAGAGATGACGTATTTGCATTTCACACACCAGATAGGGAGTGGGGGAAATAGGTTGGGATAAAACATTTTAATAGATTCCATTGAAGTCAATTTAATTCAACTAGTGTGGAAGAGCCCATTACTCTCTGTAAGAATAAATGGTAGCTTGATCCAGTCCATGACTCTTCCCTAGACAAGACCCCAAATGGAGTCACGAAGTTGGGGATCCTCTGTCCATGGAGTGAGAGTGGGAAGAATCCGCTCAATGTAACACAAATGATTTAAAATATCCAAATGGAAACGATTTCATTCCTTTGACAAGCAATGTAAGGAAGGTGGAAAAAAACTCTTATTAGTAGCAATGAGAACGAGTGCTCATTTACAGCCGTGCCCTGTGTAACATCACAGCACTACACACCCAAGTCCCCTGAAGGTTATAATAGAGTTCAAAAATCCACATCCAAGAACAGGATGTAGGGAAAACAACAACTTACCACACACAGCATGCATATTTTGAGTTCTTGCAGTATTTGCGTTTGTAAGTCTTGCTCATATCAACAAAGGGAAAGTGATGTTTTGGGTCCAGAGAAATCTCCCAAACTTACTGAAGATGTCCTGGTCTGCAGAACTCCAGGCTCTGAATAGACAGCTAATGTCCACTTTACTACATATTCTAGCAACAATGAACCACACTGACAGTCTTCTGCATTACTATTATTAGTCTGGGGTCCAATTTATCTTTAGCAACATGCACTGTGTAAAATGTGGCATCACATAATTTGCAGCGGTCATGAGCCTCAAATCTCATTCTACCAAACCCCAAAGAGCAGAAGTAGGAAGACACTGATTATAAAAGACAATGAGACTTTTTAAAAACCAAGGCATTTGATTTTCTTCAGATCTGACTTAGGATAGACTCTATGTCAGAATGGAACCCCATTGTAAGTCAGGGACACCTGCATGTGCCCTATGAGTTCTTAATTCCACCACCCACCGTGGTCTTCTAAGGTATAGCAGTAGCTCCATGTTAATGGTAGCTGGGTTCCTGGAATTTTAAATCCTACAGGCTCACACAGAACCTTGTGGACAGATTTTGTAGACTTCTAGACTTAGACAAACTAAAAAGCAATGCCTAGTGATCATGTACTTCTTTAAATTTAGCCAAAGAAAATGTTATACCTCTCAACAGAACGTTATCTGACTGGCTGTTTTTTGGACACGGCACCTGGTGGAATCAGTCACTGTAGGAGGACATTGTATTTGGTTTAACAAAAGACCAGCAAGGCAGAGAGAGCTGGGTTGGCAAAATAGCTTCAACAGTGGAGCTGAACATGCAGGTGATGATGAAGATGACATTGAACTGAGCATGAGTTAGTTGTGTTCTACTTAAGTTTACCATGAGTCAAACCAAGGACAGCTGTCCACATATCTATGCATCTCTTTTCCCACTTATCAATTTTTTAAATAATGTGTATGTCTTTAAAGCCTTGCTTATATATCCAAAGGTAAAATGATTTTTAAAACAAGCTATGAGAGACTTCCTAAAGGAAATAAAGGGTGAGAAGTAAAGTCTTTAAATAAAGTAGTATTAAAGCTTTTTGTGGGTTTAGATTAATAATCATCTTCAATGTAAATGTTATAATTTATATCTTCCTCATATACGAAATTGTGTAGTATCCATACTAATTCAGCTAATGACATCAGCCTAAAAATCAAATTAAGCTGGACCATAGATTTTACAAATGAAGAGTGAGTCATATACTCATGGTGATGAAAGGACTTTGCAAATTCATCATTTCACATGACTATGTTATGTGGAAAATACCATGTTTAGAAAATACAGCCTTCAATTAGAAGGAATTAATAAAAAATAACGATAAATGTTGACACACTATCTTGTTTTCTGATCAATTTATATGTTTTCCTTTTGTTTCATTTTTATATACTCATTAACATAATGGTGCTTTTGAGGGAAGGGAATTAAATAATTTAAAATTAACTGCACATTAAATGACAAAACCCACGGTCACATAGTTCTTTCAGATCACTTTCTACTGGAAAGTAGAAAGAAGTATTCAACAGTGTATATAATTTATACCTCAGATATTGTCAATGGTGTTTGTGAGTAAAATGATTATAGCATTTCGGAAGTAGAATTCTTACTTAACAAAATGAATATTTTGGTCCGGAAGTAGAATTCTTATTTAACAAAATGAATATTTGTTCTGAAAACTCATTAGGTGCATGGTAAATTAGTTAAAGAATGAAAGAGGAAAAGACAACTAAATTAAATTTATAACAGACCTCTTTTTGCACCACAGTAGATGGAACATGAGCATATGATAAAAAGATAGAAGTCAAAGATAGTAGGGCCATGAGAACCAGAGACCAGGAAGATTCCATTTACCATTGAAGGAGACTATGAAATGCTGGAAAAGGGGACACCATGGCCCACCATCCTGCACCACACACTTGCCTTACTCTCATGACTAGTGAGGCGGTGCACACGTTCTGAATTACTCTTTACTCTTCAGTGGTTCAATACGCTCTGTTCAATAAGCAAATATCTTAATTTCATTGTCCTCTTCAGAAATAGAAATTTATGACTTTTGAATATTTTCATTCTTTTCAGGTACATGTGGGCTTTACATCTCTAATGTACACAGTTGCAATGGTTTCCAACCTTCCTAACGCCACGACCCTTTAAAACAACTGCTCACATTGCGGTGACCTACCCAACCATAAAATTATTTTCGCTGCTACTTCTTAACTGTCATTTTGCTACTGTTATGAATCGGGCAATCCCTGTGAAAGGGTCGTTCGATCCCCAAAGAGGTCGTGACCCACAGGTTGAGAACTGCTGGTTTAGAGTGTCTTATTTTAAATAGCAACAAGCTCCCTTGACAACAGGTATTGGATCACTCTATTTTATCGTTACTTTTCTTCTATCACAATTTCTTGATCCAGAATGCAATCAGCAGAAAAACCTTAATAATGGACATGCATCTGGTTTAGAAATAGAGTGAAAACTTACACTATAATTATGTTTACTATGACAAACTCTTATGCATTCTGAAACAAGCAAACATAGTCAATTAATTATGTTTACTATGATTAATTATGTTTAATTATGTTTACTATGATAAACTCTTATGTATCCGAAACAAGCAAACATAGTTAAGATTCTTTTACACCCAACTTCAAGGTCCCATGTACACATGCTTATATATGAAAGGATAACAGCTATTGCCATTTAGGCAGACCTACTATTCTCTGATGACTTTTGATAACATTTCAATTTAAATACAGATTAGATATGAAGAGGTTGCTTTATCAAAAAATACTAGATGTGCTTTACATGGTTTATAACCCAAATGTTATATAATTATATTGAATCATAGAAAGTACACTAATTTTCTTCATTGGGTTTTCATGATTCTCATTAAGCTTGCTTTACTGTCACTTAAAACCATAGCAATAGAACAATAGTTATTTTGGTGGTGATATTTTAAGAATTATTGTTCATAAACAAACTACAGTGGAACATTCTGAAACTGACTAATGTATTCCAGGACTTTCATTGTCCTACTTGAGAAAGAATGAACAAAAACATTTAAGATTAGTTACTGAATTTTTTAAGACATTAAATTTGGTTCATTTTAATTAGATAAAGATATATTTTTTTCTGTAACTAATAAAATCAGACTTTTGTAATTCACAAGTTATATAGACTTGCAGCCCTATAATTACTTCAACATTTAGCCCTGTTACATATGGCACCACTTTATAGATATAGAATTCAATTTTATAACTTTTAAACTGACAAACTATTTTCTATGTAAACACTAACTGCTAACTATATATATTTACTCTTGAGATCAAGATATGCATTTCTACAGAGTTGCTGGGGGCTACAAACACTCACTAAAAGGCTGTACTTTATTGTCCACCCACAGCAATCAAATTTTTTAAAAGTTAAGTACCTATACAGTCGAATATAAGCCCACCCGAAATTTTCAATATAAAATTTTGAAAATTTTAGTTTGAAATTTTGGGGTCGGCTTATACTCGAGTATATACAGTATAGAAAACTTGATGGAATATATTTTGACTTAGTGACATCATGAATTAGAACAAACTTTATAGCAATTGCTTGAACTGATATGATTTGGTTATTCTAGATGGAGCCTGAGAGAGTCAAGAACACAATTTAGGCCCCCCTTTTTTTTTCCCCTCCCAATTTGAGTGTTCATACTAGAGCAAAAAAGAGTGCCTGTCACTCTGTCAGGTTAGCAATGCACTGCTACCTGCAAGATCCATTATGTATACTCCTGCTCCTGTTAAATATCTGATACGGTAACGTGATAGGTTTGTGCCAACTTGGATGAGTTAGTGTTCTCAGTAGTTTACCATCGGAGTCCTCCTCCATGATACGATCTAATATAATGCCATCAGTCCGCTGATGGGAGCCGTTCTGAGCAATCAAGCAGTTGTGCACAGATTAGAGTGGAGTGGGACCTCTTAGGTCACAGTCCTAAAGATGTTTCCTGAAGGGTGTGGTCGACTTCTTAGATAAGCTGACCCTGTTGGGAAGCTGGCTCCCTTCTTGGTGGTCTGGATCCTGCATCTGGTTCGATGGTGTCTGGACCTGAGCTTGTGGCCCTCCATCTTGCCTGCTGACCCTGGAAGCCACCAGAAGTTCACTGGTTTTACTTCTCCAGAGAGGCCAGCCTAGCTCGTGCTGTGTACAGAACCAAGGTTGGGTAGTGGGTATCAGCAGTGGGCAGTTGGAAAAAGAAAAGGAAACTCATGCATTGGAGTCACTGAACTTCTTTTAAAAGTGACAGTTTTATAATTCGGAAATGACTAACAGTGATGATTAAACAACATAATGAACATAATGTAACTAAACTGCACATGTAAGGATTATTGAAATGTCACGTGATGTTAAATTTACTGCAAAAAAAGAAATATATTCACACTAGCCAAATGTATATGTCAATATATAAGTTAACTCATGGAAATACTTAAATAGCATTTAATTATAAACTGATGACTTTTGAAATGCTATACCTTCTAGAGGATTAATGGAATGTGTGTGTGTTTGCGTGTGTGCGTTCATTTTTCACATAATTTTACTATCAATCTCAGTGTTCAGAAGAAAAATTATATTGTCTTTATTGTGTAATGAGATGTGTTATCCAGAAAGTTAACAGTAATGTCTTTTGAAATAGACATTTCTAACTTTGCAGTATTTGAGCCTTATAACTCAATGCATCAGTCCACTTTCAACAGTCTATCATTTTAATAATTATAAATGGTAGATTCTTATTTTTAAACATTTAATCACATTCTCTGATTCATGAGAATCTTGCCACTCAATTTTTATTTGTTAGGATCATAATAACTTTAGAGACATGCACTTTAAATGGCCTATATCAGAGCAAATTGATTTTAATTTTCGTTGTAAAATTGTGTTGTTTTTAAAAGAGGATTGTATTACTCATAACATTGATGGATTCACCTTTGTAAACAGATATCGAAAAAAATCTTGAGAGTGTAATAAATTTGATAATGATGGCATAAGTATATATTTTTTCCTATTAAAATTATGATTGTTTACCAGGGATAAATTTTAAAAGTGTTCCTGACTAGAAAATGCAACATCACCATAGATGAGGAAAAAGAGTTAACTCTTCTCATTAAATTGGAATTAACCTTATTCTATCTTTAAGGCATTCTGTTTTTTCAATAGAGCTTTGGAAATTATTGATACATACATACATACATATCTATATCCATATGTAGATATAGTCCCACATGTACATACAGATGTGTGTATGTCTGTATGTATATATATATATATATATATATATATA
>NW_022103908.1:17693059-17851928 GCF_000313985.2 Echinops telfairi | reverse complement strand
TGTGTATGTCTATATATATATATATATATATACGTCTCTCTGGTGGTGAGGTGGTTATACATTGAGCTGGGAACCACAGGTCAGCACCCACCTGCAGAAGAAAGAGAAGATGAGACTTTCTCTCTGCGAATGAGTTACAACATCTCAGAAACCCACTGAGGCAGTTCTACCCTTTCCTATAGTGTCACTATGAGTCACAATTAACTCTATGACAATGAGTTTGATTTGTATGTATACATATATAATTTATATATGTTCACAAAAGTTAAGTGAGATGATATAAAATGTATGGGTTTGACAAAGGGGTATTTTCCACTTGTAAATTAAACTTTTAATGTCCTGTGAAAATAGAAAAATATTTAGAATCAATATTTGTAGATAAAGTAAAAAATTATTTCCAGTATATCTCATGCCATTTCATTATTTTTCTTTTAAAAAATTTAATTTAGAAAGGGGTTGGGGAAACTTTTTTCTGCCAGGGGCAATTTGGACATTTTTCACATCATTCAAAAACCATGCAAAATTATCAACTTAAAAATTAACCTGATATATTTGGTAAAATTTCAATTAACTTACCCCTAATATTAAGGAGAAGGACATCATGCTTGGTAAAGTAGAGGGGCAGTGAAGAAGAGGAAAGCCTTCAACGAGATGGATTGACACTGTGGTTGCAACAATGGGCTCTGGCTTAGGAACGATTGCAAGGGTGGCACAGGCCCGTGTAATGTTTCCTTATGTTATGCATAGGGTTGCTGTGATAGGTATGTTTGTTGTGCCAACCTGGCCAATAAACACATGTGGGATTGATAAAGTTGCAGTTTAATTGAAGGGTAAAGAGATAAATGACCCGGCAAGCCTTGCCTTTCTGTCTCTTTCTCTCTGATGATCAGAACAGTGTGCAGCTGCCTTAGCCAGTTCTCTGCCTCAACCACACTGTGGGACACCCAGTCCATGGACTGTGTTCCTGTAGTCTGAAGTTCCTTCAAGACCGGCTTTGCCACACTGCTGGTGTATGTATCTCTTAAGCTGGGGACTATTAAAGCCTGTCATCTGGCCGATTGTTAGTGATCTGCCCTGCTGTTTGCTGCCTGTGGCCCGCCTGCCTGTATTGCTCTACAGAAGACTCAGCTGTCTGTTTTCTCAACTGGGACCCAACAGTCCTCATGAGTTGAAGGATTGCCAGTATATTAACTGTCTCTCAGAAGTGAGTTGAACTGAACCCTATGCACTGCTCTGTGGACTAATTTGCTATTTATTTCTTCATGTTGTAGATATCTATATATATATCTATATCTAGATGCAGATATATATAATCAGTTCCAACTCTTAGCAACCCTGTGTATAACAGAACCAAACTCCTTCACCCTGCACCTTCCTCACAATTGTTCTAACACAGTCGCTATGGGTTACAACTGTCTCGTTGGCACCTAACAACAGCAATGTAATGGCTGGAACTGGTGCTCTTAGTATGATGTCTAATTTTAGCTGGCCTTGGTGATTTTGTGAGCCTGATATGACCCATGGGCTGACATTCCCCACCTAATATAGAATGAGGACAAAAATAAGTAATGAGTACATTGTAAAATATTATTTAAGGGAAGTAACAGTTTTGTTGATGTTGTAGTTCTTTAAGCAGGGAGGATTTTTATAAATGAAAATTATAATAGAGAAGAGCAGCTGAATGTGAAGCAGAGACTTGTATGGTGTTTGAATTATATTAGGTGCTTGCATTTTCTAATTCTTATAGCCCTGGTACAGAGCCTACCATTAACTCTGTTTTGTAGGTGCAAATAGGCACTTTGGGGTTCCCATATTGGTCAAGGCATTTGAATGGATAATTAATAGGGGTAACTTTGGAAAAAGATACTGTGACTCTATAGATCCAAGCTTTCCATTTTATTATGTTTATTTTGATTTTTAATTTCATTAATTTTATAATGCCCTTTCATTATTTGGTTTATATTATACTTCTCAATCCTACTGTTTTGTATTATAGATTAATATATACGAATCTGTAAAAATATCACTTAAATTCATGGTTATAATAACCACTACTTTTTTTTTCACTTCTGAGATTCTTAAATAGAAAAGATACTTTTGGAAACATTAATTGAAAGAAATTCTTCATTAAACAAAGAAATTCTACATTAAAAATTGTATATTCTATTTTTAGCAAAAGAGCACTAAGTAAAAAGCAACTCTATGATTCCAAGATATTTCTGTGTGTGCACAGGACACAGGGCTAAGTAAATAAGGAAAATGATAACTCTTTAATAGTTGTTAAGGGTTGGGCTGCTAACTGCTGGGTCAGTGGTTCAAAACCACCAGACGCTCCTAGGAAGAAAGGTGGGGACTTTATTACTGTCAACAGTTACACTCTCAGAAACTCACAAGGGCAATTCTTCCCTGTCTGATAGAGTCACCCTGAATTGGCATTAACTCGGTGGCAGTGAGTTTGTCTGTTTGTTTTCAATTTTAAATAAGAACATAGACTATGCTATTATCTACTGGCTATAGTTGAATTGTTTTTATTTGTATTTCATATTATTTATTGGATGATTTAAGGTATAAATTATAATTCTTTGTCTAAATAATATCATGTAAAGTTTATATTACTCTTATTAAGAATATCTCAAATATCCTTGCTAAATGTTTATTATAAATAGTATTATAGAGTAGTAATATTTTACAGATGTTCTCATAAAAAAGAGTTGCAAATAGTTCTATTTTTCTTTCAATATCTCTTTCTCCCTGGTTCCATAAGAATGAACATTTTGGCTAAGCACATGGGCACGTGCATATAGTTTCCAGCTTGCCTTGGGGCCAAATACTGAGCCAGGGATCATAAACTGAAGAATCAATGGGAAGTTCCTGACCTCTTCTTCAATGCCCGATTCATCTGTTGCCTGGGTTTTGGAACTGCCATTTTGAACCCCAAGTTCAGACCACAGCATATGGTCAAGTGATGTCTTAAACAAGTTCTGTGTCCACTTAGCCTCTAGTCTTAAAGCAGGAGAACAAGTTTGTATCTGGTTACCATTATTGATGTCTCTGACCAGGGACACAATAGAATGTCTCCCACAGAAAGAGAGAACAGCAAACTCAAAGAGTACAGCAAACTCAAACTGAGAAAAAAGACCAGAATTCACTAGACCGATAAAGAATGGAGGAGCCACTGAGACGAAGAGTGGAAGTCATTCTTCCGAAGTGGACTGAAGGCACTCCCCCGCGGGCTGCCTCTCCAGCAAATACTAGCCTGACTGCTCTTTGAATTAAACACAACGCCTGTTAGATATGTGTTCTCGAGCAAAATCTACCACAGGAGACTAGAAGGGCGACATTTGACTGGAAACGAAAAATGAGAAGGCAAGGAGGGGGCAGGGAACGCAGACCGACAAATGGGGGAAATCCATTTGGAACCGGGGTGAACAAAAACACACTGTAGAGATGACAGCCAATGTTAAAGGATACAGTGTGTGCATAGGAAAACTCATTTCTTTGGGAAACTTTCACCTCAAGCACAGCAAAATGTTGAGAGAGAGAGAGAGAACCACATACCACATTCCTGGCAGTATAAACCCCCAGAGCAGCCTTGAACTTCCATATAGGAAAAAAAATGTTTTTATTATGTTTAATTCACTTGCCATTTTGTTTTGGGTTTTTTTTGTCAACTGAAGTTTAACCTCATTTGAACCAATACAGGAGTGCTAGAGGGAAGAACAATGATTCTGACTACATTGCTTGGCATTTTTATCAAAGAATAGTCTTCTTTTTTTTTTTACCTTTTAAGTCATTTGATAACACACTAGAGAGACATTGTATATTGGATGTTTACGACATTACAAATGATACTGCAGACTAATATCCCTGATTTCTCTACTCCAACTTGTTTGATTAGCCCCCTGACATTATTCTTATCGGAGGGAAAGCAAAAGTAATTCATGATATTTTCAGAAATGTGGCAAACCTGCTCTCAAAGACTGTCAGCTGGGGATTCAAGCTCAGGGTGAGTGCAGCTATATTTATTTATTTTAAATTTATCGTTTTCGAAGGGAAGTGGAGGCTTTATTTTTGTGGGCCATGAGTGTCTTTCTCTTGAAGTGACATGTAACCTTCCTAAAATGACCTTGCAACTCAGATCCCAAAGGACTGTATCCAATTTAAGCCCTTTCTGCCAAAGGGAGGCATAGATGGTTATTTGTAGTTATTTATTTATTTTGTACAGCTACAGGCTTGAAGTGTAATGTGTCTCTTTGCACAAGAGGTAGATAATATGATTCATAGCACTGCTCACCAGGTGCAGAAAAGGCACCTGGGATCATGTGCCCTTGGGCTGTTCCTTGGCCTTCTGTCCCTTAAAGAGTTAGCAATATAGGAGAAAGTGTGGGACCAGGGGCACCAAGGAATGAAGGGCATTTTGGAACTCATATCTAATGCAACTCCCAGTCATTGAAATACCTCACATATATTACAGGTTTTTTAATATATTAATTCCCTATGTTCTTGATACCTAATTGATAGTGTGAACAAACATGGATGCCCAAACAGTTTGAAAAATAAAGGTTTTCAGTATAGCTTGGTCTCAAATCGGAAGAAAATAATGTTGAAAGTCCCGAGTATGCTTCACTATTCCTGGATATATTTTTGACCCTGAATGTTTCATTGTCTGCAACTCCAACAGAGTGGGACAGGTATCCAACTAAAAAGCAACAAAACCAAACCTCATGCAACATCCTAGCCATTTCATGGACACATAAACTCTATCCTTAATTCTGTTTTAAGAATTAAAAAAAAAAAAAACAAGAAAAAATGAAAATCATGTGATTATTTTTCTGTGTCTGATTTTCCCCTCTATGATCCATTGCAGGGCAAGAAGTAACTTAAATATGACCCTCTAACCATCGTCTGGCGTCCTAGTGGTAGAGCTGCAAGGTCAACAGTTCAAAACCATCAGCTGCTCCATAGAAAGTTGCTGCTTTCTATTCCCTTAAGGTCTCAGAAATCAACAGGGACATTTGTTCCCTGACCTATCGGGTTGCTATGAATCAGAATCAACTCAATTCCAAGGAGTTTGAACCCTAGTCTTTGTAAATCTCCCCAGATGACTGAGTAGGAACATGCAAACAAACAAAAAAAGTATATTGACCTTTCATTTGGGGAATGGTCAATTGTGACATACTGTGGGTATAAAGTGAGAATTTCAGAAGAGAAATGGTGTTATCTACTAGCAATCATAAGAGAAGGTTCACAAGTGGCACACTTGGTTTGGCCCTTGAGACACCTGTGTGGAGAAGTGGATGCAGCAGCCGAGGCAGTAATGGCAGAGACAGCTGCACTGAGCGCAGGACACTTAAGTATGGGTTTGCTGGTCCCTAGAATTGGAAAGACAGAGAACAATTCTGAGGAATTTTAAGAGTTGTTTGTGTTGAGATTATAAACATAGAAACAAATGTCTGGCCCTCAATAGTAAGATGATTTGGGAAAATGTCAGAGATCTGTATAACTATGTCCATAAATAATTGTTTGGAAATTGATGAAAATCTCAGAAAGTAGAAGATTTGACTTCTGTGCAGGGGCCAGCAGTTCAATTCTTGGGCCATTCTGGTCGTGGTGTTCAAACTATCAATGAATAAAATACCCAAGGATCATGAAAGTCCAAGCTACTGGTGACCCTGTGGAGGGTGCAGGATGAGAAAGTGTTTCCCTCCACTGTGAACGGTCTGCCCATGGGTGGCAGCGGCTGACAATGACAATAAGAAGTATATTTGACTAATGTCAACGATATCTTTTATAGAAAATATACACATATAAAAAAGGCAATTTTTTTTCTCTGCAATCTGAAGGTGTCTCCATTAAAAAAATGCTTGAGCCATTTAAAGGGAAGAGGAAAGATCCATTTAAATCATATAAATCCTGGTGAACTATTTAATCTCAGTTTTCTAAAGCAATTTTATTTACAATGAGTAATTATTGATAGGTGCTAAATTTATGTCATTCCATTCACTAGATTTTATGTGGCTTCTGTAGGGCTTTAGGACATTCTATCGTTTAAATGCTGAAGCAGTCTTTAGTTCTAAATTGCTCCTTATATCAAAGCTCCTGAGATGCATAAGCTATGTCAAAAGAACATTTCAAACAAAGAAATGGTTAGCCCAAGACAGACTGGGGAAAACACAATATTGTTTATAACACTCTCTTCTGTATTTTAGGGCCTTAATAACCCTTCCAGAGAAGCTAAGCCAATTGCTAATCAATAGTAATTATTTTTTTTCTAGCCACCTAAAAAACACCATTTAACCCCTTACGTTTTAAAAAGTCACACACTCATTGTTTTCCTCAGTCTTAAGGGTATATAGCTGCTACTTGAGCTTTGATATTTATAATGTCTCCTCTGTTGCATCTTTATTGTAAGATTCTGTCTGGCAATCAAGGTGAAATAAGATCTTTTCTGGGAAAATAATTTCAAAACCATAACTTTTCTGAAAGATTAAAGCAATAAGCTATTTTGAATCTGCCTTAAATTCTTATTGGATAGGGACAGAGTGGTGGTTTATCACTGTATATTTACATGATAAAATACATTTTGAGCTTAAAATATTCTTATTATAATGTCTGTAGTTTGTACATGCACATAAAATAAAGGTTCATAAATAAATATTACTCAAGGTGTGTTGGTTTGCACATCCTCAAAAACTTCTCACTGCCAGCCTGCCATTTCAACTCCTGGCCAACCGACAGCACAGGGTTGCATGGCTCCTGTGGGTTTCCAAGACGGGAAACCTTTAGAGAGGAGGACGCATCCTCATTCTCCCACAGCTGGTGGTTTTCAGTTGCTGAACTTGGGTTTTGCAGCCTAATTACTAACCCATTAAGCCCCCAGGGCCCCTTCACAACCTCCTGTAAGTTCAAAGCCATCCCTGAAGCTATCTGCCAGACCTCCCAGGTATCCTTGCCTTGCTGGCCCTCTGCTACATCAAACAAAACAACCTCCTCCAGTAATTTATCCTTCATGATGGTGTGCCCAAACTCATCCATGCTGATATAGTTTTACTGTGATCCATAAGGTTTTCTTAAGCTATTTTTCCAGAATAGATTGCCAGGCCTTTCTTCCTACTTCACCTTAGACCTAGGCGATCGACTGCTATCTGCACAGCATCATAACAACCGGCACGCCTCCACTGTCAGACGGGTGGTGGCTGTGCACTGGCCAGCTGCAGGGCTGGCTGAAATGTTGTTGCCAATGGCCTTAGCCTGAGCTTGGAATTGTGATAAACTATTTCTGGATGCCTTGCAGTAGATTTGTATCAGATATATCTATGTGGGTGAAGCCATTATAATTTCTATCCATGCATTTATCCATGATAGGCTAGGGTATTATGCGACAAAAAAAATTAACCCTGAAATTCTCTGAGTTTAATGCATGAAAGTGTTTTTCTCACAATTCTTACACTAGATAAATGTTTCTTCACAATGGTCACCATGAGACCAAATTACAGAGGCTTTTCTATGTGGAATACTGAGATTTCTAACCTGCTGGTGTAGGAGTTATGCATTGGGCTATGATCACAGTCAGCAGTTCGAAACCACCCAGGTCCCCCACGGCAGAAGGAGCTTTCCACTGCCTTTATCAATTACTGTCTCAGAAGTTCACATTTGGCAGTTCTAGCCTGTCCTATAGAATCGCTTTGAGTTGGCATCAACTCCTTGGCAGTGAGTTTGGTCTCTTTGGTCTAATCACACCAGGCAAAGGTGCAAAACTTTTGGGCATGATCTTTTCAGTATCCTGGAAATAATACATTACATTCTTTTGGAAATCGTTACATGACTTCCTAACTGCAAAGGAATTAGGAGGTATAGGGAAACACATGAAACATAGGTAAACTAGGGAGATACAGGGAGTTCAGTTGCAGACCATTGTGATGACACATGTATTGATAGGTAGCCAGATTTAGGGACAGGGGTGTTGTCCCTCCCATGTCTGAAAAGGCCCCCAGAGAGAAGGTTGGAAAGAAACCAGGCACCCCTTTAGACACCAATGGGAGAAACCTAGAACTGAGCATGCACAGACTAGGGCCCCTAACGCCCACGTAAAAACAATACCTTGCACACACCCATCTTAGTTCTATCACAGGAGGGCCAAACTCAGCCAATCGGGTCAACAAATGCCATCAACCATGCCTCCCCCACCAGAGGTTTGAAATATCCTGACTGCGGGAAGACCTTGCTGCTTCTACCCTGCTCCTTTCAGAGGCAGGTGGAGGGTGAGGGTCTCCCTCCCCCATGTGGCACTCCCTCCTGGCCTACGCAGGGCCCCAGAGCCTCTTGGCCCCCATGCTCTGAGTCTCTGGGCTCAGACACTCTTAGCTTCCAGGGTTCTTGGGTTCAGGATCCCAGCATCCCCGGGTTACACCAGTGTGGGTGCTTTCTTTCCACATGGTTGTTCGTGTTCAGTTGTGAATCCCAGCGCAGCATTGCATGGCTTGGCACACTTTCCAGAAAGAGCGTGCACCCTTTTGAGACTGTAAAACCTGAAACTTGTCTTGTACTTCATAGCAACCCACTTGGATTACAAAACAAGCTTCGGCGTGAATTCTTTCAGCGTGCGAAGCACAGAACCAAGATAGCACCCACTCCAGAAGCCTAACAATATCCAAAAGAAAGGAAACATACTCATTATTCAGTATCTCAATGGATATTAAAAATTCTGTGTACGTTACATTGTAGGTGCTGCTGGGTAGGCACTGCACTGCTAAGGGCAAGGTCCGCGATGCAAACCGACCAGGTGCTCCACAGAGACAAAGGAGGCTGTGGGCTCCCTGGCAGAGTTACAGCCTCGAAAACTGAGACCCCACAGGGGAATGAGGAGTTGGAATCCACTCTATGGCAGCAGTGTGTGTGTGTGTGTGTGTGTGTGTGTGTGTGTGCGCGCGCGTGCGTGAAATGTGCAATAACATTATGAAAACACTTGTGGAAATATTGTGGGAATTACCAAACTGTGGCACAGAGACAAAAGGAGCACATGCTATTGAACAAAGGGCACCAATACTCACTGCCAACAAGTCGATTCCAACTCACTGTGACCTTGTAAGACAACGTAAAATGTCCTCTGTGGGTTTCTGAGACTGTAACTCTTTACAAGAGTAAAAAGTCTCACCTTGCTCCTTTGGAGCAGCTGGTGGTCTCAAACTGCGGACCTTTTAGTTAGCAACCTGACATGTAACCCACTGTACCACCAGACTTGTTCAATGCAAGGCTGCCACCAACCTTCGTTTTGTAAGTAATCACCTTCACCATTATCGTCATCCTCGTATCTGCCAAGGGTGAGAAGGTGAAGCACCACACAGGAGGCATGCCTGTATCAGGAGTGAGAATGCTCCCCTGCCTCAGTGAACCATGGAGTATGAGTTAGACCCTCTGTTGTGACCGTGTTGCACTAGACATTATTTCAGTGATGCTTCTGGTTAAGTGCCAGGTGGGCTGCTACCTGTGGGATCAACAGTTTGAAGCCATTGGCGAAGGAAGAGGCTCTCTCCTCCTTTGGAGTTCCAGCCCTGAAAACCCACAGGGGCGGCTCTACTCTGTCCTATAGAGTGGCTATGGGTTGGAATTGACTCAATGGAGTGAGTTTGGGGTTTTGTGGAGTTTTGACTTAAGAGTATTAATTGAAACATGCAACAAAAGTATGAACTGACAATACATGCCTAAAATCTGGTTTTAAATTGTCTTCGTTTGGCCTTGATTATGGCAACCCTTCCACTAACCCAGCTTGAGAAAAGGAAAAACAAAAACAAAACCTGCACTGCTTCCCTGAGACAGAGTAAAGGGGCAACAGTGAATTTGAACTTTGCCATCTCCTTCGTTGATCCCAACTCCTAAGGCGTTTATCAAACAGAATGGAACTCTTTCATTGGTTCCCCAAGACTGTCATCCTTCCAGGCATAGACTGCGCTGACCTGCTGGGTGTTGGTTAGCAGCCAATTGCTTCCCCACTGCACCACCAGGCCCCTGCCCCAAGGATGTGACAGGTAAAACTGGATTGGCAGCTAGGCTTTGTTATTTAAAATCAATACTTAAGAGCCTTTCTTTCTTCACAAAGATAAAGGAGTTATCAGAGCTAATGGTTGACCTGAGTGCTTAGCACTGTTTTAACAGATTACAGGTCGATTTTAATTTTGCTTTACAAATTACAAAGGAGCCCATCAATAAGATTATGAAGGAGAGACACTCAAATACTGCTGAGGAAGTTGTCCACTCTTTCAAGTTCAAATAGATTAGAGACAAATGCAAAGGAAGGAGGGGTGGTGGTGGGTGCATGAAAAAATAGCCAACAGATATGAAAAAGGAATGTATTTTTGTTGGTTGCCATAAACTGTAGAAAGATGATGGACAAAATCATTCTGTAATTGAAATTTAATTGAAATGACCTCTACATATCAGACAGCTCTGGTTAGAAATTTAAGAGAATTTCCTCCTTTAATCCAGGAAAGTGACATTGAAAGAAAAAGAAAAATTAAATGTACAAAGTGGATGAGGAAGTGTCAATATAGTCACAGAATTTTAGAATGTAAAACAAGAATACTCTATTTTTCACATTTATATTTTAGAGTGATTCTTCTTAAGGAGAATTTTTCACAGGAAATTAGAAAACTTCAGAGAACTATGCTAAATGTATGCTTCTCATCTTCCCATAAATATGATATCACCCTGGGCTCAATTGCACAATGATTGATAATGCTTCATCCTTATTGTACCCGGGACTTTCATTTCCCTCTGAACTAGTGAAACCCAGAGACCAATAGTTCTGTTTCTATGACTCACTTGCCCACTGCTCCTTGCTGGGTACTCTGGGACTTTCCTTTTTCTTATCTGGTGCAGCATTCCACCCAAGACACCTCTATAAAAATGGTCCCAAGCTACATCCAGTATGGACAAGGTCTGAGAGCACGCCCCATAAATATGTCAGCATTCTTCCAGTGATGCCAACGTTTCTTCCTGGAAAAAACCTCATTAGCTGACCCATTTTTTTTTTTTTTACCTGAACCTCTTTCTCAATTGAGAAGTCCTTCTAGAGGACACGTGTGAGAACAGGACTCACCAACTGGTGCTTTTTCTTTAGTCAGAGGAGGATTCAAAGGCAGAGAAGGGCAGGAAGGGTCAGAATCCTGGAAACCAGAGAAATAATGGTCTCAGGTGGTCCCAGTGGGGGAACAACCTAGCATTCTGGTCAGGAGACCTAATGCTGCTCCTTAGCTGCACTGATAAAGAAATCATTTTCTGCTATTTGTTTTTGTTTTACACAAAATGTCTGATTTATTTCAATTAGTCATTAAGCCATCAGCTCTGTGGAAAGAGGATTTTTTAACTGCAGTACGGAGTCACTGTCTCAGACCCCCACATGGGGAGTTCTAGCATAGGCTCTACAGGGCGCTATGGCAGTGATGTCGTCTGTGGAATAAAGCAGGACAAGGATCCACAGGCTTGGTCAATAACATTTGAGTTCTTTTGTACACGTCGCAAGCATTCGTTAGAGATGAAAAAAATCTAAAGCAAAACGTGTAATCTATTACACTGTGAATCGTGCATACCTAAGGTCACAATGCTCATTTAGACGTAAAGTTAAAGGGATGACCACCATTGAAGGAGATTCCCTGAGCAAGCAATGGTCTTAGATTAAGGAGTTACGCAGTGTGCACTTTCAGACTATGATAGAATCATGTACTGTAGTAGAGCTTACACTCTGAGCACCCGGTTTCCAGAAGACTATGGATGTGAGTGAAAATCCAAAATCTTTGTGCAGAATTCCCAAGGGGATTGAGTTGCTATTGAATCTCTTCTGGCCATTAACTAGGGAAGAGAAAGCCTTGCCCTCAGGCAGAGTGAATTACAGCCTGGTACCTCCACCCCCCTTCAGCCAGCCTGCGCTCTGGGCAGGGGCCGTCTCTTTGGGGAGATAGCCTGATGTGTCCGTGAAGGAGATCACCCTACTGAGGTTACACACTCAAGAATCAGGTCCTATCAGTTATGTCCTGACTGCCTTCATTGGAAGGCACTGGACTGATCTTGTAAATTCTTATGTCTAACATAATACAAATGTCCCAATCATAGTCCCATTCCCGCTTCTGTGGTAGAATCTGTGACTGTGAGGTATTGATACCCAACCAAGCATTTGTGATCATTCCTTTGGATGCCCTGCCTTCTTTAAGCAACCATGGGTAGGTCAGACTCTCTGGGCATGATTATGACCACGTGCTGTTGGTCTCCCTCATCTGGATGGTATGCCATAGCTTTGTCCCATTGAAGACTTAATAAATGTTCCCCTTAAACTGTATTTGAGATTGGTGTCTCCTTTGTACCCTAAGACAGAATAAAGCTGAACAGGAACACGGTCAAGTTATGAGCAAAAGGAAGAAAAGGAAGAATGATGAAACAATTATGCACTCATTTTTTTTACTTTCATTATTAAATTACATTATTATTATATGAAGGAAATAGCATATAGGCAGAAATAGTCTGCTTTAGAAAATAATTTTACACAAAATTTGTGTAAAAAGTTTGTGCTTAAAAAGGAGTTTTATGATGTGAAATGTTCAGTACAGAGTAGTCAAAAAGAGATCAAAACTCTGGTCTGTTGGCTGCCTCATGCAGGGGTGGCCAGGCAGCAATCCCACCCTCCGCTCCCGTCTCACTTTTCTGAAGTCATTTTAGAAAGCCTCTGGTGAGATTCCATTCTCTGCCAAGTGCACAGAAAGATATTTCACAAGGGAAGAACTAAGGAGTTGCTGAAGAAGAAAATACCCCCAAAGCCCTCCTTGGCAGAGGCAGCAACAGAAAAAAAAAAAAAGCAAAAACCCTTTCTTCCCTCCTTGAAACTTCCAGTAAGTGCCCTCGAACACAGTCAGTTCCTCTGGAGCAATTGCCGGAGTCAGCGCCTCAAGCAGAGAGGGCAGGAGCTAAGGGCCCACAACTCACTGATGCAAAGGATGGGCTGAGTCTGGAGAATGCTGGGGTCCCTTCAGCCACTCTGGAGGCAGTCAGCCACAAGCTAAATTTGGCTCTCAAGACTCCTTGGGGCAAAGGTTCAAATGGCTTAGTCTAGAAGTTGTGCCTAGGTTTGTTTTTAGTTGTAATTAAGGAAACTGAAATTCTGTAAACCAAATGGAAGACTTTGTCAATGAAGCAAGACACAATTATATGGCAGTAGCTGAGAGTTGTTCATTTGTACTTCAAAGACGGCGCTGACAAGGGCAGAGTTTTGAGGACTTGAGAAGTGGGGTCAGAAAGAATCATTAAGAGGCGAGGAGTATAAACGTCCACACTTAATTTCTGTTAGTCGCAGTGAATGTGAAACTTGTTTCCACTGGCAAGATCTCAACTAGCAGGGCTGTCTGGTTAGAAATAACAGATCCATTTACTAATATCTATCAGTTTCACAGCATTAATAAAGGACCCCAACTGGCACAATGGCACGGGTTCTCTTATTAAACAAAAGGCTAGAAACTCAAATCTACCAGTGAGTCGGCATCGCAGTGCCACACATAGAAGATGAAATTTTGGAAGGACTAATTTACTCAAAACGGTTGCTATTTCTCACCTCTAGTTGCCACAATAGGTAATTATATGATTTTTTAAAAAATTTTAATTTAAAAATTTAAAAAATTTAATTTAAAAAATATTAAACAAAAGCCCATTAATATCAGTCTCCACAAGATACCATGGTGTTACAGAGTTGAGTGGGAAGATGTAAATATTGTTCTCAGACCACTAATATATATGTATGTATATATATATATATATATATATATACCATATCTGACTTTTAATTTGTTTATGACCAGTGACTCCACCATAGCTAAATTACTCCTCTACCCCCAGCCAACGAAATAGTCTTCAAGTAAAGGCTAGAAGTCAGGGATGAACAGTGCAGGGAATGAATAAATCATGCGAAGCACTCATAAACCCATTATCACTGATGACATCATCATTCCTGGGATACTTTTTTCTTAGACCAGCATCTGGGCTGCCGTGTTTTACACATCATTAAACCTGTAAGAGCTCCTAGTTTGAGACACAAATAGATCTCAGCAAAGCAGATGTACTGAACGCTTGAGTAGCCCCAGCCAAGCTGTCTCTCTTGAGTAAGTAGATGGAGAGCTGTGAACTGCGTCCCAAGGACCCACACTACCATCTCCTACAAGAGACAACAACAAATCTTGTAGTTCATAGTTACACTCTTCATTTATGTGTCTACTAAATTTTGAGGTAAATGCATATTCAAGTATATGAAGGGTTATTGAATACTTACATAGTATGCATAGCTCCATGCTGATATAAATATTCTCACTCCCATATGGCCCAGCTGAACGGGCCCACAGGCTTTTGTGAGCTGTTCTTTGTTAGGGAGCCACTTTTCTCCTGCAGAGCGACTGGCTGTGTTCTACTCATCAGCTTGTGGTTCAAGGCCAAGTTCTTAAGCACAGTGGCACCAGGGCCCCTTCCTTATTTTACTCAATGCACATGATGGTGGAGTCCATCCCTCCACAGAGCAAGCCTGTCGGACAGAGCAGACACTGTCCCCCGGGTGGTCCAGGCTGCGTGTGTTTCTCCCGTTGAGCTGGCTGGTGGCTGCGAATTGCTGACCTTGTGCTTAGCACTCAGCCTTCCCCACTGCACTCAATGTGTTTGTTGTTGTTTTGTTTTATTTTCTGAGACCTCATCTACAGTGGTGTCACGGGGTGAGTGGGGGTGCAGACGGCACAAGGTGACACTGTCAGAGGCGGTGACATGAAACGGACGTCTATAAATGCGCTGTTGCAGCAGAAATTGATTTTTTAAAATTTGTTGTGCAGCCCCGTTCATCACTGCAGTGACAATACCCCAGGAAGCCTCCATCCATGTAGACTCTTCTTTTTCCCCCCATCAACTGTCCTCCCCTGCTCCAGGTTCCCTCCCTCCCCGTGGGAGCCTTTGAAGTCAGCTTCTTTTGATGTGAAAACCATTTCTCGTAGGTTTTTCCTTTAATAATAGTGGTGTCATACAGTATTTGCCGTCATGAGATCCACTGATTTTGCTGAACATAAATGCCGTGACATGTTGGGCCATTTCCTTATTGGCTTTGTTAGAACTGCATGATATTCCATCCTCTGTGTATACCAAAGTGTATCAATCCATTCCTCCCAGTTGGACTATTTATCACAGAGCAGTGAGCATGGGTGTGTGTGTATCTATTCTGTCTGCTCCTTATTTCCTTGGGGTCTCTACAGGGGCGAGAGATTGCTGGGGGACTGGTATTTCCATTTGTACTGGTTGTTTTCCATCATGGCATCACAATACTGCAGTCCCATCAGCCGTGTACGAACGCACCAGTCTCTTCACACCCCCTCCAGCATGTGCTAGGGTCTGTTATGTTTGCATCTCATCATTGTTTTAACACGTCTTTCTCTTATAATGATCATGAGCATATCTCCTATGATTATTGCATCTGAATATCATGTTCTGTGAATTGTCTATGCAAGTCTTTGGCACAGGCTTTCTTTGAATTATTTGTATTTTTCTTATTTAGGTGTTGCAGTTTCCAAAGATTTTCAAGATTTTCCCTTTAACCAATATGTTGTTTCCAAAGATATTTTTCCAAATATGTGGGTTCTCTATTTACTTTTCTTTGGTGAAGGCATTTGTAGTAAATGAATACATATTTTTAGTGTTTTTCATTAGCTTGGTAGTGTAGTTATGCTTTGTTGCAGAGCCCTTTCGTTAATTCCATTTTTTCATTGATAATTGTGAGGGTTCTAGGGTTTATCTTTAAGTCTTTAATCCATCTTAAATGTGTTTTTGTATATGGTAAGGTATGGGTCCAATTCATTCTTCTGCAAGTGGAGATCTAATATTTAAAGCACCCTTTGTTGACTATATGTTCTAATATTAAATCTGAAATACCCTGCCAGAGAGTCAATTATTACCCAAAGCTACCCTTTGTAGGGTTTCAAAGGGTTAGTAAACCTTTATGGGAGATGCCCACCTCATATTTCTCCCATTGAGCAAATGGTGGGTTTGAACCATTTACCTGGTGGCATCATCAGAGATGTTACTGTGACTTATATATAATATATAAAAACCCATAATTCCATTAGAGCAAGCGTGATTGTACAATCACTGCCACTGTCTTTCAACATTTTATTTCTTCTAGAACTCTTTGATGTCAGCTCCTCTATGTCTCTCCCCCACCAGGAACAATTATTATTTTATTTATTATATTATAAATAATATATTTATTGACATATCTTGCACTATCTTACACCATGCAATGTACCCGTTCATCTACAATTCTGTTATTCATTCCCCTTGAGTGGGGTATACGGTAATCATTGCTATTGGTTTCCCGTCTGCCCCTTCCCCCCACCTTCTTCCCATACCCTCAGGGAATCATTATTCCTGTTACTATTTCTGAAGGGTTTGTCTATCTTTAATTTTATGCATAGAACAATCTTGATTATACAAATGGATCTACACAGGTCTAACAAGATTAATGAGCAAAACTAAAACCATAATAGTAAGTGGAGGAAAGATTAAAGAAGTAAAGGATAGTTATGTGTTTCATCACTGCTATACTGCACCCTGGATATGTCGTCCCATCTGTGTGGCCCTTCTGTGAGGGACGGTCCAATTATCTTACAGGTGGGTTTTGAGTCTCTACTTTGTCTGTGCTCCTTCACCTTGATTTGATTGGTTATTTTTGAACATCTGATATCTATTCCTGTCAACCCCTCATGATCACATAGGCTAGTGTGCTTCTTCCGTGCTGACTCTGTTGCTTCCCTGCAAGATGGCTTCTTGTTTAACTTCAAGCCTTTAAGACTCCAGATGCTATATCATTTCATAGCTGGGCACCATCCACTTTCTTCACCACATTTGCTTAAACACCCATTTTATCTTCTGTGATCCTGTCTAGAATGTGAGTGTCATACACTGGCACCTTACACAATTCAGTTTGGAATGTTCTCTGAAAGCTTTTTTTTTCCTTCCCTATTTGAATAAATTTAACTTTTAAAAATGTATTTACCCCGCTTAGATTTTTTACATAGCAAGGATCAAATACTGAAGACTAAAATCATCACTTAGATATGCTCATCTAATTTCATATGCTCCTCTAATTTCATTTATTCAAAATGGAATTTGTGTTGATTCATTCCACCACTCTCTATGCAGATCTTCCCACTCCCATTATCCAATTCTTTTACAGTATCACTATCTAGCCAGTTGTGAAGATTAAAATTTAGGATTTGTTGTTGATTCCTTTTTCTTCTTTCTCTACAGAGCCTTCAATTTATCAACAAATCCTATTGGCTCTGCTTCAAAGGAATCCTGCACATGTAAACCCAAACCAGATGAAACCCACTGCTCTTGAGTCAATCCCAAAACCTCATGTAGGCTTTTCAAGGTGTTGTCACCTTTACTGTGAGAAATAGCCTCCTCTTTTATCTGCAGAGTAGCTGATGGTTCAAAACTCAGACCTTGTGCTGAGCAAAACAAAGCTTACCAGAGATCCTTTGCATAGACAAGGAGACTTCCTATGAGGAAGCTTCAAAAGGTTCGAAAAATGTACTCTCTGAGCTCCACTTCTACTCCTTTCCTTATAGCGACTGCGCTTCTCTACTTGAGCAGTTGTAATAAATCCGCTCTCCCTGTTTACTCTTTGGCAGGGCTAACGGCATACAAGAGCCAGTGACGCTCCAATTTACAATGTGAACATGTAATTTCTCTGCTTTCGATTTCACAATGGCTTCTTCCTATGTTTAAAGCCTGAACCCCTGTTTGAGACAAGGGGTTGAATGATTTGACCACTGTCCACTATTGTAAGCTTGGCCTCACTTATTCTACTCCACAATGAGTGCTTCCTTCAAAGTCAAGTGAACTCAACCATCATTCTAAACAATGACATGGATCTTACTTAGGGATGCTCTTTCCAAAAAAACATGTCCTTAGCCTTAACTTCTTTCTAGGTGTAAGAGTCTGCTTAAATACCACCTCTTAGAGAAACAAAACAGAGCAAAATATATGAATTGCCATCTAATGTATTCTGATTTGTACTGATGCAGTTTTGTCAGAGTAGAACTGTGTTCTATAACATTTTCAATGGCAGAGTTTTAAGAAGTTGATTCACAGTCCTTTCATCGGCAGCACCTCTTTACTAAGATCTATTTGTGTCTAAAACTAGGCATTCTGGTGGTGTCTTGAGTTGTGGAATGAACTACTGACCACAAGGTTATGGCTTGAATCTGTCAGCTGCTCCATCAGAGAAAGTTTAGGTTGTTTACTCCTGTACAGGTATGACGTGTTGGGAGCCTCAAAGGACTAATTCTACTCAGTTCTACAGGGTTACTATGAGTCAAAATTAGCTCAATGGCAGTAATTTTTTCCCTCTGGATTAGGTGAATTGAATCTGACTAACTACAATGGGGTACCTCTCCCCACAACCAGGATTTGTTTCCAAGCTATGAATTTCCTTTTCCTTTTACTAAACAACTCTATCACTTTTAAAGTACTCTCCATTACACTGATACATTTGTCAAATCTGCGATTCCATTCTTGGAAACATGTTTCAGACTCATTTGTTTGGATGCTGACAGCACCTCTCTCATTTTTCTTCACCCTTTTTACATCGTCAACTGGCTGTCCTTTCAGGTCCCTCCTCATTCGTGGAAACAAAAGAAGTCACATGGAGTGAGGTCAGGTGAGTAGATGTGTGGGGTAAGAGAGACGTTATTTTGTCCAAAACTGGCACACTGAGTAGGCAGTGTGAGCAGGTGCATTGTCATGGTGACAAACCAGTCCCCAAACTGCCACAAATCTGGCCTTTTTTGTTGCACACTGTTATGCAATCTTTTCAGAACCTCTAAATAGAAAGCTTGATTAACAGTCTGACCTAGTGGAACAAATTCCTAATGTACTACAAGTTGTAGTTTCATCTATTTGGGAAGTTGACGGACATCCAGAAGGAGGTTTGTCATCAATGAACAACTCATCTTTTATTAAACATGAAAACCACTCATATAACTGAGTTTTTCTAATAGTTTTCCTAATAGTAAGCTTTGTTCAACATCATTACAGTTGGCATTTTTCTCAAGTAAGCAACAAAATTTCACAGCTGCATACTCTTCTCTTAAATTGGCCATCACAAAAAACAAGGTTTGAATGAAACTGCTTTGACCAAAACAAAAAAAATCACTGTGACCAGAGAGAACCTTCCAGGTAATGCCACTGGAAGCACTAACTCAGAGCGAGTTGCTTGATGCTCTCCTAGCAGAAAAATGCACATTACACACGCTCTGCTCAGTTCAGTGAAATTCTGATTTGGGGGTGGGGGGTGTTCCTTCATATTTACACGAACCAAGGGTTCCTATGGCGACAATGTAAATTAGGATCACGGCATCCCTACCTCCCACCCCCATCCCACTTTTAACTCAGGTTAAACCTTAACAGTATCCCATGGCCTTAAATTAATTCCTGTTCATAATGACTCCTTGTGTAGAATCAAGCTTAATAGGATTTTCTTGGTTGTAATCTTTATAGAAGCAGATTTGCAAGCTGGAATGCAGGGCTGTTGGGTGGGGTTCAGTTAGCAGACATACAGAAACCATGCATGCTACCCAGGGAACTTAAATAGTATTGCTCAGCAATAATTTCATCACAGCTCCTTTCAAAATGGAGATATTTTTATACTTTATAAGTTTGTGTTACTTTACCAGTTATGCAGCCACTCTTTCCCTGATGCAAGCTGTTGACTATCCATATTTCCATTGGCGCTCCAAAGCCAAATACGCATCTGATACTGTTGTCTTCCCGGCTCATTCTGACACAGGAGACCCCATGTATCACGTAGAAGCATTGCTCCATTTTTTGTTTGTTTCGACTGTAATCTTACAGAAGGAGCTTGCCAGAACTTTCTTCCAAAGAACACTCTGTGGGTTTGAGTAGCCAGCCATTAGGTTAACAGCTGAAAACAAACAACTGTCACCCCCCATCCTCCTACCTGATACGTGTCCACACTTAAAGACAACTGCGGGTTAAAAAAGGGCATTGTCACTGACAGTAAACCAGAAATCCCAAACATCAGCACACCTAGAGGACAACAGGACCAAGTGAAATGGACAGAGGCTTTCAATATTTTTTATGGCAAACTTGATACATACTAAATGTTGGCAAAATTTTTAAATACAGTTTTTAATATAGCAAAATAAAAAAAAACACCTTGTATAGTTGTGGAAAGATCACACGTGATGCCATCAACTGAATAAAAGCATCGGTCTTCTGAAAATGTAAGACGAATACACAGGGTTAGAACTATGGCTTTTTACTCCTCACTCCCTACCTTCTTCAGTCTGAAATGAATTTATTAGTCAAAATTATCCACTTGGTTGCTGAAATACACACACATCTTACTTTTTTCCCTCAATGCATAGTCAATAGGGAGTGAGTTCCCTCAAATGATCTTCCACAACTTCTCTCCTTCTCAGGAATACAAAGTTACACTCATAAGGTACATCATAAGAAACTTCTACAATTCAATTATATATCATTAGATTTCATGTCACCTTGAATTTGTGTGAAAGCGGAGTCTACCCTATGAAACTGGTGAAACATCCTTGGGGGTGTGCGGGCCTTTTCTACAAGAACCAATCAGAATCTCTTCTTCCTCCTTGCTGTCCCTCCAGCTGCCCACTTTCTGGGACTCTGCCTTCCTGCACAGGGTGGTCCTCTGTGCTCTTTCCCACCCTGAGAGCTGCCCGTGCAGGTGCAGGTGTCCTGCCATATTTCTACTGAGCTGGCATCCACACGAATCTGGACGCACTGGCCTGGGATGTCCTTGCCCGACCTTCCCCTTTCAGCATCATCAGCCAGCAGCTAATGGAGACTGAAGAGCCTCCAGCTAGCATCGGACTCCGGGACTAAACTGGGCAGGAAAGCCTTCTTGATAGGGCACTATCTCTTCTCTAAAGCTCTTTCTGATGCATATGCGAGTGTCACTGGACTGGTTTCTTTAGACAACACCCCACCACCACCACCACACACGTACACACACTTCTTGACACTTTGGATGATTTTTGTAATATGTAAATCAATGAAAGGGTTTTACTCATCCATACACGTATAACTTCATGTATATAATATTGTTCCCGTAGGAAACTACACAAATATAACACTGGCATAAAATCTGCACATATTCTTTTAAGTTACAGATTAATGAATGGACTGTACAAATAATACTGCACACTCATTCGTGTTTGATTGGTTCTAATAAGCTACACACATAATTTTTGTTAGTAAATTGTCATGCCCTGACATTGCAACACTACAGCTATCCTGATTGTTATGTACAAAGCTTGCATCCTTACATGGAGAGCATAAGACATGCAAATAAATAAACAGTGATAACAACTAAAGTGCAGAAGAATAATTATCTGGTTTTGTGATAAAGATTGTTTTTCATTTTCATGAAGAGATGTGTGCTCAAGATTAACTGGATGTAATCAAGCAAAGATGCTTATGAAAATCCTGGAAAGTGCAGTGAAACAAGGAATACCTGGGATTAACTTTCCCAGTCCCCGTTTGGGGGGGGGGGTGTTAAGGCAGGGCCCACATTTTGAGAGAACAACTGCTAGTGTCAGTCAAGGAAAATATTCAAATGTAGCCTCCACCTTAGACTTCATGCCCTGCTTGCAACCCTTCATCTAGTCAGTGGTCTCATTTTCAGGCTTTCCCACTAGTCAGCAATTTTGTCTTCCACCGCAAGACAATCTTCTGCTCACTCGGCTATTTTATGAAAGCACTCCCATATCCTCACGACACGTCATCACCAGATTTGGTACCTTTCTTGAGAACATATAAAGATAGTCATGTCCATTTCTTCTAGGCCGCTGGTCTGTCAGAATATAAAGTGGCAATATGTCCATTGTTCCAACAGCTGGTCCTATATATTCTTTTAGAGAAGAAATCTGCTTGGGAAAGAAGGTCAGATTTTAGGAGCCGGTGGCCAGAGGCTGAGGAACATGCTGTGCCTGAGATGCGCAGAGGGGATTCTCGTGGAGGGAGCTAACAGAGGAAGGGAGGATAACAGAGAGGGGAAAAATTTAGGAAAAGATAAGAGAGTTTGTTGTCAGGCAAAAACCTGGCATTGGTTATGATGAAACGCAAGTGACAAGGCCTCGGAAAAAGATCTCTAAAATAAGATGTCATGTGTCAAAATATGTATAAAAAAATAATGTGTAGGTGTGTCTATTCTTGTAGAAAGCTAAGAAATAACTGAGCTTTACTTAAGTCCATAATACATGAGCTAAAGGCCTAGACAGCTGAGAGCAGCAATTGGCAGAGAGTCCATAGAAGTGTAGAACTCATGACCCAAGCCTGCTGTCCTCGGGCGGATTCTGACTCACGGTGACCTGTCTAGGGTTTCTGAGACTGTAGGTCTTTGGGGAGCAGACAACCTGACTTTTCTCTCATGGATCAGGTGGTGGGTTTGAGCCAAAGTCCTTGTGGTTAGTGTATCAGTGCTTACTCCACAGCTTTACAGGGACTCCTTAGACTAGAAGGATGCCACTGGCAATCTCCATGAAAAGCCAGATGATTTGCATGTCCACAGCATCACTAAGATAGTTGACCTATCCCCTCCAGACCACGCATTTCTTTGTCCCATGTCATGGTGCCATGATTTACAGCAACATCAAAATAGCAATAAGGTCCGAGTGCTTTAGATGCTCCATTGTTACTTGCTTTCTTCAAACAAAACAATTAGTGATAAAAGTACAAGGTTACATCACTTGAAACCCATAAAATATAAACTGCTTCTATCAGACTACTCTATTTTTAATATGTCTTTATTTTGCTAACAGTAACTGCTCTGGAATTCGCACAACAGTTAAGTGATTGACAGCTAACTGAAGAGTCAGGAATTCAACCCCACCAGTAGCTCCTCAAGGATCTACTCTGATAGTGTTACACCTCAAACTCTCCCTGCCGCCTCCCGGTGACCCTGTGGGACAGGGCAGACCTGCCCCTGCAGCTTTCTGAGAAGGCCACTCCTCACTGAGTGAATAGAAAAGCTCTTTCTCCTAAGGAGCCAGTGGTGGTTTCAAACTGTTGGCCTAGCGGTTAGCAGCCTACCTCATGACTCCTATGCCACAGCCTAGTCAACATTGTGTAAGTCGTTCTATCCAATAGGTTCCGTCATACTCTAATAACAAATAACATATAGAGTATATTAGCATATACCCTATCCTGCAGTATGTGTTAAAAAGGGTCGTGAAGAATAGGAATCCACAGCAAATTTCTGACAGTGACCTATGCCCAAAAGGTTTAATCTGTTATTAATATTCTGAGATGGAATTGCCTTTTACAACTTAGAAAGCAAATATAGCTAGTCTTGATGGTCAATTAGCTCATTGTTAAAAAACAAAACAAAAACCATCTAGTTATAATTTCATTAGAAAGCGTATAGTCAAAACAAATCAATAAAAATCTCAAAAATGTACGCATTAATTTAATTATATATGAAGAGTGAAACATAGCATTTTAAATGTCAATGGAGACTCTTTGACATCGAGTAGCCAAACAAGTAAACTGAAATTAGTAAACTGGAGGAAGAGGATGACAGGATCATCGGAAGTCCACCGGGATCATGAGGAAAATATAAGTACTATAAAAATGGTGCAAGAATGAGAGAAAATAATAGGGGAAATTCCATATTCTTAGGTAAAAAATCTTCAAAAATCAACTGTTTACTGGCAATCCAGCTAGTCCTAGGGGAAAGGGCTTACTCAATTCAGCATTGTTCAGTTTAAGTCAATTGCATTGAGAAGTGCATATTTGACTGTTTTCACTGTGAAGCGCACCCTGCTGAGAGCTACAAAGGATACAATGGAGTCTACATCACTGTTTCTTTCTCCAGGCCTGTGTGTTCCAGTTAGGGAGAAACAGTTCTCATATATAATAGTCCCAAACTGGACGTGAACAACAGCAGAGTGTGGTATGGCTTGTGGACTTTAAAAAAATGGTTGGCATGGGTTATAGGCTGGTTTATTTTTTAATCAGCTCTTTCTCTTTGACACAAACCTCTTTTCTCCCTTGTTATTACAGCAGAAAGTCAATTTCTGACTGACCTTCAATTATGACTTGGATTTGCTTCAATTTTACAACACTGAATAGATCCTTCCTTTAGCTAATAAATCAATAGGCTTGACCTCAACAAATAACATGACAATGCAAATACATGACCCTGACAGAGAGATGCATAGAGCGCTCTCTTAAACCCTCAAGCATTCTCCGGCATAAGGGGTGGAGGACAAGTCTGGAGCAGCATTCAGCAGCATGCCCTTGGCCACTCATCCCCACAGCTCCACAGAGCATGTTCTCTCTGACAGACGCTGTCCGCTGTGCCATCTTAAAATATGATCGGGAATTTGATTGCTACTACAATTAGTGCCTTTACCCTTTACTACCAAATTCCGTGAAGCTGGTAATTGTCCTTGTAAATACAGAAAACAATGTAGCTTCCATTGTGAATTCTTAATTCTTACTCTAGAAACCATACACAGTCACCTACAGACTAGCTTAATTAGAAGATTTTAATTGAAAAATGTGTTTTTCCAAATGATATTCCACTTTTGCTGGTTTGCAGTATATTCTTAAAGAATTAGTTAATAATGAAATCAAGTATGTGATTAAGAGCTGTGAATACCTAATCTCTCTCTCTCTCTCCCACACACACACATACACACAGAGAGAGATTTGTAAGGACTGAGGAAATTATTTTGGGGAAAAAGAGCAAATGAAACTCAAATATATCTTTAATATTCAAAAAAAGCAAATTATATTTAAGCACACGTGCAGAAGCCATGGAAGGAAAGAGGGACCCAAGTCCAGGACCGTGAACGTGAGACTGATGGGCAGGAAGAAGATGGCTTCATCACACTGGCTGGACAGATGCTGACCGGATGGAGGACAGAAGAGTGAGTTGTGAACACTTGAAGCAAGAGCTTGCACAAACACTAGCTTCCAAAGCCACAGGTTTATTTAGCTGGTCTAGTAAGTCATGCTGTCCACAAATTGTCATTTTAGAACATTTTTTAAAATGCAGATTCAAACAAAGAGAAAGTTTAATGCTATGTATAAGGCTACTCAAGGAGCCCTCGTATCCCAGTGGGTTTAAGACAATGCTGGTAGCTTAAAGGTCCGAGGTTCAAACCCAGGAGACACTGAGGGGAAGAAAGATGAAATAATGGGGTAAAAAAAAAGAAATTGTCTGTTCATGTAAAGACTGACAATATCAGAAACCCTAAGGAGCAGTTTACCCGTCCGATAGTGTTGCTATGCTTTGAAATCGACTTAAAGAGAGCCTTTGGAGGTTAAGAGGCCACTCAGAATACACCCGATGGCAGTGTGTTCCAAGGCTACTACTCAAAATTAACCTTCGATATTGTTGTCTCTCTGTATTACATGAAACATATATTGCTATGTAAGTTTCATCTCTTAAAGATCTATCATGATTATATTTCAATGTCATTACATTTTTTCCTAACCTTATTTAAAAATATGGCACATTGTACACCATAAGTGCCCCAAACCTGTGCAGTCCTCATTCTTGGTCATTTGGGTTATTTTTGTTGTTGTTGCTTTGGAAAAATATTTCTTATTTACAACAAAATGAGATTTTATTTTAAAAAAATGAGTGGCAAAGTTCATGGACTGGTTTGATTTAGGGAAGATTCCGAACCGTTACACAGGTTGAAGAAAATAAACTAAATACATGACAATTACCTTTCCAGGATGGAAAATAAAATATAATTGTTTCAGTTCTTAAAGACAAGGAACCTGAATATATTTGGCTCTCAATCTATGGTAAGAAACAAATGTATATCATTTTCTAAATTATGAGTATTTAGACATTCTAAGACACAACAGAAAATGTCATCCCTGTTTTGAAGTAACATGGCATTTAGCTTTATAACATTTATTAGTTGAGGTCTAATAAAATTTATATTATGTCTTCTCTGAGAAACTATTCATGGTGATGTCATAATTTAAACTATCAAAGCAGTTCACTCACATATGATAAAACATACTGTGTTCAATTTCTGGTCTTCTCAGACATTTATTGTGTGAATTGTTACGGTGTATATGAAACAATGTTACAATACCTTTGGAAGCTTTTTTAAGACCAATGAATATATTTAATTTAAGAAACATTGACCCTTGGCTTGGTATTTGTAGACTGAGCAGAATGATTTCTTTAACTAAGTACACAGAAAATAATAATAGCCAGAGACTTGATGCTATTGCAAAGGAGGACATTATCAAAGAGTTAGCAAAATCTAGTTAGGCTAGAAAAAGCAATCCAATGCCACTGATGTTCTTTTCTACCTTGTTGCTATGAGAATAATTGTCCTCTTCTGCCCTACATTCAGTTTTACTCCTGGCGACCATCTTTATTATCATTTGATAATTTAATGGCTAAAATTTTTATATAATTGTTTTTATTCATTGTTTTAATAATAAGCTTGTGAAATCAACTAAGTCTATTGTATAGGAATTGAAAATGAGAAATCTCAATAATAGGGGGTAAATAATTTTTCTGAGGTCACTGGAGAGTCAAATGTTTGGGCACACATGTAACATTTCTCTTTTCCAAAGTGTACCTACCCCGTATTTTCTACTGGGTTATCATGACTGGGCTTAGCTATAAACAATGTCATTATCTGTGAAGCAATTAAGATCACTGATTGAATATAAAAATCTACAATTTTCTATGGTTGTTCTTTCAGCAAATTGGTAATGACATTACCTTTGACTATGGTTTGAAAAAATAGACAAATATTGTGTTAAAATGGAAGAAAATCTGAAAACTTAGATTTCCCTTCAATTTCTCATTCCTTCTGACTACTTACATTTGGATATGATTTTTTAACCCCTCTGATTTCCTCTGTTCTTAAAAGAACCTAATTGACCTATCATCTTCTATCTAAGATTTTGCATGGTCTTCCTAAAAATGCTTCCTCATTGCCTTATTGCTACTTGAGGTCAATGACCCACCATCATGTTTATAAATATATCATTGGATTTCAGCACACGATCTAGTCAAGATTGATACACAAATTTAAGAATGTCATTCTATATGGAATGCTATCCACTGAAAGTGGTTTAGAGATGTATATATTTTTTATATTTAGTGCTTTGAAATAGAAATTTGACAAGAGCATTTAGTTGAATGTACTTTGGGGCAGTGGAAGATACAAAATAAATAGCAAGGCAGGCAGCTAATCAGTCAGCAATACTTGCATATGGATATAGGTTTCTTGAACACTCCCACTGCAGCTTGTTTGCTTACCACAATGAGCTGCTAGACCATGTTTGCCTTTCCTCTGTTCTTTTCCAGCAGTTCTCCACAGCTTTCTATTCTACCCTTAATTTTTATTTTAAGATTCTATGATCCATCTATAAGATCTCTATAACCAATAGACTAACTTTTTTATATTTCTCGACAAGCTATTCAAGAATATATCACTTCTGAAGAAACGCTCTTTTCTGTTTCCTAACTGTATAGATCCAAATGATTCATCATTGTGGAGAATATCACACTATACAATGAGGATAGTTCAACTGCATATCTATGACCAACTGTCTCAACAGGACTTTCAAGATTGCTTGGCTGCAATTATGTTAGTTTAGTGACCATTTGCTTGGCCTTTCTCCACAGTCACTTTTCCTATTCAGCTCGGTCTCCTCAAACTCCATGTAGCTCTTCTTCTTCTGACACATCATCTCTAATCTTCCTTGCCTTTAATGGACCACCACCTCAGGCAAATGTTCTATTAATTTATAAAGAACATACAAGGTCGCAGATGAGACAATAAGAACATTACACTCACTGCCTACTCATAGGAACGCTATGAGATTGGGTAGAACTGCCCCAGTGAGTTTTTCAGACTGTACCTCTTTATACTCTTGAATGGAGTAGATAGCCTCATCTTTCTTCCGTGGAGCAGCTAGTGGTTTCAAACTGCTGGCCTTGCAGATCTCAGCCCCAAATATAACCAACAAATAACCTTAATGCATCTCCCATAATATTATTTTCACATATTTTTATTCAGACTCTCACTCGCTTCTGAATCATTGGAACAGATTAAATTATCTCATCTTCAAGAAAATTTTCTTCAAACCAATGTGATTAGATATATCTTGGGTTTCTACTTTATTTTCAGTATGATTCTTGAAGAAGCCACATCTCTCATAATTTCCATTCCCTTATTCTCCACTCTTCAGATAATTTCAGTGTGGCCTTTGCCATTGATTGTTTCATTGAAATTTTCCTGATGGATCCATAAATAGTTCCAATGCCATTAAGTCCTGGAGCAGAGGAAATAGTGATGGCCCTAGTTGTAAGAGCAGCCCATCTGCTACATGTGCTGTACTGTGGTGGTTGATACCCTGCTGCAATGCCACACTGTAGGATCAGAGAAAGATGAATCTTTCTGCTTCCTAAAAGATTTACAGCCTTAGAAACTCAATGGAGGCAGTTCTGCTCTGTCATATACAGTCTCAGTAAAGTCAGAACAGAAAAAGAAAACGAAAATACAAAAACAGCTGTGGGTTTTCGAGGTTTATGATACTATGGTATTTTCAGTATAACTTCCAGACTACGAAAACAGGTCTGAAGATTTATTTCCCCACATGATCCATCAGGACACTTTTCAATATAAGGTGAAACTATAAGCCCCCTCATTTAGAAGATACTCGGTATTTGAAGGTACATTCAAAAATGGTTGTTATACAATCATAGAAATCTTACTAAACAAAAATATCCAAACTTCATTTCTCGATCTTCCATCTGGTTCTGTATACTTCTACAAGGGGATGTTTCCATCTCTTTAGCCACTCCCTCAAATGAAGGATGTAACTTCTATTTATTTACTCAACATTAGCCCTAAAGCTTTGGCATCCTCACGTTACTTGGATTTCTTTTATTTTAAGTGTTCTTTGAATAAAGATCACAAAAAGAAGTATGAAGGGGTAGCGTCACGGCTGTAGGATGGATGAGTAAGGTTTTCTCATGAATTCTCATAAGAGAGTCCTTGCTACCCCTTGAGAATTCACAGGTGAATTGTTGGGATGCAAAGAAATTCCTCCATGCAACTTTCCTTATCTTGCCCTCATCAAGGCATTTCCGTTCTCCTTAAGCAGTCCCGTGGATCATCCTTTGTCTTTTGAAAATGAAACAAAAGAAACTCAAGATTATGCCAGCGGTATTCCAAAGACAGTTGTCATAGCTTTTGAATTGACCGCTCTGCCTTAAATGTAACTGGCCTAGCCAACTGGCCTTCTGAAGTCACTGCTTTTGACTTACCCTCATCCTCAGTGGCTACAGCCATGACCTTGAGACTAGAAACCCTCATGAAGATGGCACGGGACTAGGAACTTAATGTTTGGATGCACATGGGCCACTGGTGACAACAACAACTCATGATAATGAGGATATTTTTTAATCTGGAAAATATCAATATTTACATTTCCATCCCTCGCCTCCTCCTGCTTCCTAACATGGACATCTCCAGTGTATTTCTCCCAAGTGTCTCTTATTAGCCCTCCAGTGGCACCTACTTCAGCAAATGGCACCGTAACTCACTCAGTTGCTTGAGTCAGAAGCCTGGGAGTCTCCATTGGTATCTCTCCCCTGACTTGCCTCATGCCCAGTCCCATCAGCATCTAGTAAACATTTTTGTGACATTGGGGAATAATGTGGCAAGACTAAGAAAGCCAGTAAACCACTGTGTGATCTCTCCCTGCTGATCTCTCTTCTCTCCACTAAACATGCTCCAAACATACTACCCTTCTTTTATGTCCTTAAATCTGTCTTGCTTTTGCTTGTCCCAGGCTTAGAATTCCATGTTCTCACGATGTGATATCCTCTTCATTAATGATCTCTTACTAAATTATCATCTCCCCAGAGCTATTCCCTTATTGTTCTCACCCACATATAGCAAGCTTCTTTGCAGTCTCTCTCAACCACACACCAAGCCTATGGCTTCAGAGTGATGTCGGACTCGGAGGAAACTTACAAGACAGAGTAGACCTGCCCTCGCGGGCTCTCCAAGGGAGAGCTTCCACAGAAGTAGGTTGTCAAACCTTTGACCCCCAACACAGGTGTTAAGCGCGGACCACCGACCTCTTGGTGATCAGCTCACTGTTTACCCACTTCACCACAGGCTTCTTTCACTCTGAAAATACCCGACCATTTTATTTCACTGAACCTGTCATAAAAAGTGTGTCTTTTTCACTAGTCCAGACTCATGAGAGAAAATTTATACCTATATCTTACTATTCTTTGTATATAAGTTAGCACAATCTTGCAGATAATAATGTCTCAATAAATATAACAATTACATGTTTTTATCAAGGGTATCATATATGTATAATGTAATAAACATTGATCAGATCAGAAAACACAAGTTAAATATTTTAGGGTTTTTAATACTTTGCCATTTTAAGCATATAGTTTAATTTGCCATTTTAGCGATATAATTTAATTTTTCAAAGCTGTATAAAAATGTATGATTTCCATTAAACGCTGAAACAGAGGAAGAGTTAAACTAAAATTTTTCCATACTCCAAAGTAGGCTTTCCTTTTACAATCAAGATAAACTCAGAAACCATTTTGCAAAATTCATATCAACTATTAAAATACAAGCATTCCTTGTTTTTATAGGTATATTCCTTTTGAACTATATAAGTAGCATGTAAACCAAATAAAACACTGGGTTAGTACACACATTTCTCTTACACATCTGCACAGGAACACAGGCATGCGTACATGGAGGTAAATATACACGTCTTTTTCTAATGCTTATATTCATAGCAGTCAAATTTAGGGTTGTACACTCAAACCTTAAAACTATTCTAGAGGCTCTGGAGGGATTCTTTTTTTGAGTGTTAAAGATAGCATTCACAGTGAGAGTCTTGACCTTGGTAGATCATTAAATAAGAAACTACTAATGAGACAGTTCCTTCCTCTAGCCAATGTTTCTTTTTTATTCAGCATGACAGCACCCACACCTTAACTGCAAACGAATCTGTTTTGGTTTGGAATCATAATTACATATTGACAAGGCAAATCATGAGACCTAAATCAGGGGAATTTAGGCTATTATGGAAGCATTCTCATGGGAAAACCTAAAGAGACATCAATTATTTTGCCACATTCTCACTCCTTTTCACTTTTCCATTGTTGCGTGGAATGAAACCCTGGGAGTACAGAAGCCAGGGAGAAAACTAGATGCAGCCCCTTGCCATGGGATTGCAGAATAGCTTCTTTAGGCAAATAAAATGAAAACAGATATAACTCATGAGTGAATATACTCTAAGAAAGACATTTCTATAATTGGTACATATTCCCTTTGTATTTATGTAAATTAATATTAAACAGCATTCATATAGCACTGTCTATAATTATGAAGACACAGTGCCTTGAACAGAAAATATCACATAAGTTCATGGCCCAAGTAATCAATAAACTATCTTGCTGACAAACAATCCTATCTTATGTGAATGAAATTAATTTCCTAGGTCATTGTTACTACTACACAGAAGAAAATTAGTGGATTCAATTTCTCAGTGAAGCTATATAATAACAAACAAATATATAGGGAGACAATTACAATTAGAAAAATATCTATTTGCTATTATCCACTAATAAAATTTATAATGGTTTTCTAAATGATTAAATGCATCATTTTTATAAATAAATCATCTCAAGTGTAGAATTATCATTTGGTGTCATCAAATTCCACTCTGGACTTTAGGCATAGGAATTGCCAAGTGAATAACAGAACTTGAAATGAATTATGGAGACATTTTTATGGATTTAAATTTTGTTTTAGTGAGGACAGTTTGAAGCAATATTTGTACTATAAATATGAATTCTGAATTTCTAAGTAAGAATCCTTATACTGCCAGGAAACTTGGAATGTCCTAACACCTGTTTTAGAGATGTGCTGTGGTTGACAGCTCGGAAATAGACTGCACAGGATATATATAGTTCATATATATATATTTTTATTACTTTTGTATCTCCAAAGAAATTGAAGTAGAAACAGCCTGGATCACTGATAGGGGATGGCTTTCATAGTTTCTTACATTTTGCAGTTCCACTTGAGTTGAAGAGCATGTGTTACTGGTTAAAGGATGGTTTTCAGAGCTATGGATTTTAGTACCTTGTTGACTATGGATTCAGATTGCAAACTCTACTAAAACCTAGAAGGTGATAGATGCATTTAAAAATAGGACACACAACTGGAAGCTCGGCTGATAAATGTTAGTTATTATTTCTTAAAGTGTGGGTGCTAAGTCAAAGGTAGGAAGACTGATCAGAAACAAAATGCTGGGGCTTTATTTTCCTGACTGGTGATCTAATACAGATGAACTTTATATTTATTTCCATTAAAACTTACACCTGTTACGTGTAGAAAAGAGTTAACCTAAATTATCTAAAAGTGGCATTGTTTCAAATACTTCCCTGAGGCATTCAATGTGGTCTAAGATGACACATGTATCAAGTGGAATAATATAATTATTAAAATCTATATCAATTAGAAATACTCCTTTAATTTGTTAAAGTATTTTTCAGTGCCAATAAAGACATTGCACCACCTGGTCTCACTCACCCGCTGGCATCAAGATGATTTTGGTACACAGCAACCCTCTAGAACTGCGGTTCTCAAGCTGTGGGTCCCCACCCTTTTGTGGGTCAAATGACCCTTTCACAGGGGTCGCCCAATTTATAACAATAGCAAAATTACAGTTATGAAGTAGCAATGAAAATAATTTTATGGTTGGGAGGGTCACCACGTGAACTGTATTAAAGGGTCGCTGCACTAGGAAAGTTGAGAACCATTGCTCTATAAGCTTTCCAAGCATGTGAAGATTTACTGGAATAATCTCATCTTTTACCCGCAGAGCAGCTGGTGGGTTTGAACTGACAACCTTGAGGTTAACAGCCCAAAGCTTACCTGATGTGTCATCAGGGCTCCTGATCTGGACTCACAGTATGTTTTAATCTCAATGATGAGAAGTCTGGAGAGGAACTCGTGCAATAAAAAGACACAAGACTTCCCATTAGTGAGGACTGATTTGCGTCAGATGTTCTCCGACTTGGACAGATTATTTAAACCTGATCAGCTTCCCTTTTAGCTTCGTGACAGCGGAGCTATGAATGTCTTATTCTGAAGGGTGGTTGAGAGAAGCAAATTATTTCAGTGTCTGTATCCAGGCCTGCGTAAGCACTCAGGATGTTGCTTGAGTGGTTATATGCTTTAGTTTTTGAATTCAAAATGACCTCACAACTTGCTTAGGGTCCCAAACTCAAAACCTAACAGTGTTCTCAAATTCTTCCATTTCAGATCAGCCCGATTCTCCTTTGATTATCATACAAGGAACAACTAGAAGGAAAAGAGAACCCCACTGTCACCAGTCAATCCCGACTCACAGTGTCTCCAATAGACAGAGTAGAATTCCCACAGTGGATTTCTGGAGATAATTTTTTTGTTTTCTTTTTGAGCAGAAAGCCTCACCATTCTCCCATGAAGTGATCGGTGAATTAGAATCGCTGATCTTGAAATTAGAAGCCCGATACATAACCCATTACTTCAACAGTAACCACTACAACAGCATTACTAAGGCCATGCACTAATGTGAGGTAAAATTGACAATAACGTCAGTAACTTTGAGGCAACTGATTGAGTTCACCTTGCTCTTTGCCAATTAGTCATATTACTGGTCCATTGTTTAAGCTTTACAGGCCTGAGAGCTGCTTTAACATATTTTCCAGGTGAGTAACTCATGGAGCTACCCCTGATCGCCATCTGAGACAATACTGGCCTTGACTCTCTTGCCAGGGTCAGCCAAGGAAACTTAGTAAATAGCCAGTAAGGGTTGGGACCTTTAGGATAAAATTCTTCCCATTTTTATGACCATGTACACTACATATTTAATGGAAACGCTTCCATTCTACAGGTACATAGTCTCCTAATTGCTTTGTCTGTAGTTTTGGCATGCATAATAAATAGGAAATTCTTTCTTTGAAAATTGATGCTCCTATTAGTTTCATTCTGCAGGAGCCATTAACCACAACTAAAATATAAATATATAAATCATAATAAGTGTGCCATAATGGAGATCATAAAATCTACTACATAAAATGACTTCGTATAAACATAATGGAGGATATCATCCACCAAAATGCTGCACTCGGAATCAGAAAAATACTGAAAGAGCGACAAACAATGTTAAATCAACACCAACCAAAATGCTACAAATCCATTTGGTGAAGGTCAAAAGTGTGCATTGGAATGCTGTGAGAAATATATTCCATTGTTTAAAATAAACCAATGAACAAACAATAACTATTTATGCAGAAAATGTGACTGTCACCCGAGAATTTCAAGATCATGATGAGAATGATGAGACAAGAGGAGGTGTGAGAAACTGTCGCTCAAAATCATTAAAATGCAACACATCCTAAACAAAAGCGTAGCTCTATCAGTCAGACTGGCCGATTTATTCATGCCCTGCCTTATTCCAAAAAGAGTTTGAAGAACATGGTTGGCTGCTCAACAGAGTCGGTCAAAACAGTGCCTGCACACAGAAGATTCACATGCTACCTGATAAAGACAAGGGGAATATGAAGAGAGGACGGACAGGGAGTCAGAACAGACATGATGGCAGTGGGGTTGGTTTTGGTCTGGGATAAACCTGAAAGGAGTCTTCATGGTGCAGTAGTTTAAGTGCTTTGTTGATAACCAACAAATGGTCATTCAAATCTCTTCCATGGAAGAGAGATATGGCAGTTTGGTTACATAAAGAAGTACAGTTTTAGAAACTGTTTCGGGACAGTATACTCTGTATGATAGGGTCGCTATGAGTCCAAGTCAACATCAGTGGGGTTTTGTTTTGTTTTGTTGTTCTTTGTTTTTCATATCTCAAAAATATAGAGATTAAAGAATGCCAAAAATGAGTTAATTAGGGTCAGTTGAATTTTCATTAAAATCTCATACATATCCTCCTGTAGCATCTGCGGGCCCCTAAGTACAGCAAAAGGATTGTGGTCAACTTTGAAGATATGGGTTTTATAGAAAAATGTGATGAAAAATCAAATGGTTCTGTCAGAAAAAATAGTGCCTAGGGTCTTACAGACTTGACTCAAAACAAGCAGCCATATAAGTGAGGAGTCAGCTAAGCCCACACGGAAGAAGCACATTTGTCTGTAAGATCCAAACCCGAGTAGAGAATGATACCAGATCCCAAATTCTAAACTCATGGGTTTGGGAACACTATGGATGATACGGGAAACCCAGAGCCCATTAGTAGTGTCCCTATCTGGATTGAGTCTTCAGTGAACTCCTGCCATCTGTAATCTAAGACTATAAATAGCCTTCATATCAAAGAGACATGTAAAGCAGATTTTAGGAGCTGTAATTAGTTAGGGTGGAATGTAACACCTTGTCATTTGATCACCTTTTTAACTCATTTTGAAATTGTTCCAGTTTTTAAAATACTTTCTGCCTTTTTTTTTTTTTCAATTGAAGTTTCTCTTCTATTTGGTCATTGTGCCGAGACCTTTTTTGTTTTTGTTTTTTCTCCATTTGCTCTGTTTTTCTGCATTAGGAAGTCAGGACAGGTGGATTGATGAAGACCTAAGTGGACTGATAATGACCTAGAGGCAAGGAAGGTGAGGTCCCGTGAACATGTGATTTCAACAGCACTGGGTACAAGAAGGAAGAAACTGTTCTAAAGTTGATTGTGGTAATGATTGCATGACCCTTTCTAATATGATTACTATGTATTGAATTATATGCTACATTAATGATATCTCAATAAAGCTATTGTTTTTAAGTTGACACTGTGAACCCATCCAGTGGCCCAATGTTCTCTCCCCATACTAAGTGAGAAATAGTAAAACCTTGTGCCTCAGTTCTGCTCTGTAACACATGATTTCACCAGGGGTAGATGGTGAGAATAAAGCAATGGATTTGTTTGCCTTTTGTTTTTTGTTTGCTATAGAATGTGAAGTTTTTACCCCTACACACCCTGGTAAATTTTACCAACCCTTCTTTTCAAATTATTCATCAATTTAAAATCTCTTTGCTAACTTATTTTCCCATTTTCTATAATTATTGACTCACCTGATATATCTGAATATTTCTTATTCATTTACTTTCTTACCAACCTACTTAAGGCTCAGAATCTATTTTTATATTCATATTTAATAAAATTATTATGGGTGCCACCTGGGAGGTAGTTGATATTGTTCCCCAAATAAACCCCAGGGTAAGTGAAGAAGTATTGCGGTATGGCTCCAGTTGGCATACACACAGGTGTATTCCTAGCACAATGTGGCTGTCCCTGCAGTCGGGGGAGGATTGAAGACATGCTGGCTCAGTAAAACCTAGTAAAATCTTTAAAATGTCCGGTGAAAACAGTGACTCCCCAGGGTATCTGTTAGGACCCTTCAATTCAAGGTAGAGAAATCAGCTCAAAAATAATGACAACTATTTGGGGAGATTCCAAAGGGTTAATCTTGATAGATTTTCTTGAAGGGAAAAGGGTCTTTTTATGATCACATGGGCTTATTTTGAAGACATATTTAAATATTGAAAATTGCATTGGTGAGAAAAAGGCCAGGGAAGTTGTACTGAGGAATTTCCCCCATTACAACAACCCACCCACTTATTCTTCAAAAGTAGCAAAGAATTTCATTGGAAAATTCTTTGCGAAAGCCTTTCTCCACCTATTCTGAATCCTGGATCTTGCCCTTTCAGATATTTTTTTTGTTACCCAAACCACATTACTACTGGCAAGTCAGTAAGAGCCCGTGGACCAGACAGACCAGACACACACAAAGCATGCCTATTACACCAGGTCTGACTTTGCTGGGTAAAGGTTTTCTGCAATATTGGTGGTGAATAATAAGGAGATTAGCATTCAACACACCATCTGTTGTAGGTTTTTGTCTCAAGGAAGATGCACAGCAAAAGTGAATTCCCTGAAGTACAATGTTATCAGAGATGCTTTTAATTATAGCATTTATTCCACTCTTTAAGAGAACACGCTTACATTGGGAAGAAACAAGACAAAAAAGAAGGAGTAAAAAGAAACATATCGCTCTAATCTTAGAAACACTTAAATACATTTTTTCATAAAGTACCATCATGTAATTATCCTTAGATTTTTTGAACTATTTGGTCCACAGAGACTCAATGCTAGTTCACCTGTTCTTAAGAAGTGCAGTGTGCCAGGAAGTGAGGGAAAGCCAGGCACCCAGTGGTAGTGACACTTTTTCCTCCCTTCAGTTTCTTTGGGGTCTCAACTGCCTAGTGCTTGAAGCGCTGCCTTACAGCTCGCTATAATACTACAACATTTACACTTCCCACCAATCATCCTCTTTAGATCTTGAAAAATGTGCCTCAGCGAGTCAGCCAAATGACTCTTCCAACGGCTATAGAACACATGATCAGCTAAGCCATTTCTCTGCATGCCCTCTTTCAGTCAGTCGTGAACTTAAAGCTTCCTCTTGAAAAACCACTGAGGATGCAATGTCCCGTCCAGTCATTCGGGGTAATGTCCTGAGACCAAAGTGGGTATCATTACACACCTAGTCTACCCAAATGAAATAGAAAAGTACTCTTCTTTTTTTAAATAAAGGAGGGGAACAATGTATTCTGTACTATTTATCTTTTCTTAAATGTGAGTCTGGCTTATGTTTGCAATTCCTCACTTTTATATTTTACGTTGTGATACTATGTCACTGAGCAATTTAAATAATCACCCTGCCATTTTGTTCATCTCGAGAAGCCATTCATCTTATATTCATGATAAAATATTAATGAGTTGACTGATAATTAGTACTTCTAGAAAGCCTGTTCTTTTAGCATTTCTTAATACAAACTGACAGCCATCTCTCATGTGACCACCCACATTCAGTGTAATTACTTAAATGTTATATTTCACACACACACAGACACACACAATTAGGTGCTGAGAATACTGGTAAGCATGGCAACCTGAAAAAGTATTGCTCTGTGGTCAAAGTACCCACAATAGTGCCAAGGCATAGACAGCTAGCTTTGGAAACAGGAATTGATGGGCATGCTCCGACACTAGTTTTAACCTTGTGGGAACTATTATAAAATCGATTTCTCAATATCCAAGGAAATGTACAAAGGCTGAAGTCAGACTATGGTTCTATTCCACCCCTTTTCTTGGCGTATAGCTCATACACCAATTATTTTTAATACTTCTTTCCATGTTTTGAACTGTCTTTACATTCTAAGCACAAAATCGATTCTCCACTCAGACTTGTGTGCTCAGTCTCATAGTGTTCTTTCTTTCATCGGGGCAATAGGGTCAAGGTTAATAATAATGCAGGCTTCATATGCCTTATGTTGGAATACAACATTATGTTGGAATGCCTTTGTGTTGGTTTGTGCATATGACTTCCTTCATAACACGACTAAAGATTATTCTTGGAATTTTATGTAAAACTCTGTGCTTGTATATGTATTTTGCCTAGTGTGTTCACTTGAGTTCCCTTTTTATAAATTTAGCAGGAGGAAAGGAAGAGCTTAGCAAGGAAAACAAATAATGTACACATGCATTCTTAGGACATCAGGCTTTTCTGTATTTACTTGATAGTTTTTCAGCAGGAACCCTAATGGTGTAGTGGTTACAAATTAGGGTCCTTAACACAAGGTCAGCAGTTTGAAACCACCATCCAGATGTGCAAGAGAAACATAAGGGTTTCCAATCCTGGGTTATGGTCTGTAAAGCCACAGGGACAGTTGTAGCGTGTCCTAAAGGGTTGCTATGAGTAAGAATTGACTCGATGGTAGAGTTTGGGGTATTTGGTTACTATCTAATTAAACAAATATTTAGAATTAAAGGCTTTTTAAGAGTTCATCATACTGTGCTCAATCTAACCATATTATGTAATCTGTATTTTATGAAGAAATTATATAATTTATATTTTTTAAAAATATAACTAAACCCTAAGGAAGAGATTTACAATAGGAAACAAATGATTTAATATTTTTTAAAATTCATGAAATGACACATAATATTTTAAAGTGGAATAACAACAGACCTTATGCTATTTCAGCTGTTTGAAATGATTATCAAATAGCTGTGTAAGATGTACTTCATTGAACGTCAACTCATTCCATGTAGGTTATATAAGTCGTGTGAGTTGATACTTCTGTTTAGATAGTCATAATAATACCATATGTTTTTTGGCTATTTAAGTTTTCTCATGAAGAGGCCTAAAACTTAGACCTCAGAAAAAAAGTTATACTTCTAAAACCACTACAGATACACTTATGATTTGGCTAACCCAATCAAGCTGTGGGGGAAGACTGGGCATTCGACTCCCATAAACAGTTAAAGGGTCAAACGCACAGGCAGTTGGTCTGAGTCAGCATCTACTTGACGATAGTGAGTTTCATTTGGTTATTGCTTTTGAAGAATGAGTTAGTTAATTGTGCCAGCCTGGCCGATAATCACATACGGGGCTAATTGAAAGGCGGAGGGATAAATGGGTGGTGAGCCTTGCCTTTCTAGTTCTCGGATCTCTTGTTTTGTGGGTTGCACCGAGTGCAGCTGCCTTAGCAGTTCCTGCTTCAGCTTGCAAGATTGACTTCCTACAAGACATCCCCAAGGAGAAGCTGCATGGACCTATCCCGATGCAGCCCTGGGTGCTGGAGCAGCCGTGTGGAGACCCCTGCTAGTGCTGAGATGCTTGTTCGTTCACTGACTCAGCTTTCCTCCTGCAGTTGGCATCATTGCCTCTGTTGTGAGGTGGAGGACTTTGTGGACTGGTGTTGGGTTAATGGGTTAATGTTGGACTTGTGGGCTTGGGCAGCATTGGGTTGGGATGTTTTCGTGATGCACACTTTCTTTACATAAAACTCTCTCTTATACATGAGTCACTGTGGATTTGTTTCTCCAAAGTACCTAGACTAATACAAAGAATTTCAAAAAAACCTGATTAATTTTAAGCTCTTTCAAATAATTACCCTTTGAGTCCTTATTTACTAAATTAAATGGGAAATTTGTGTTCAAGAAAAGGGGATATAATGTTATTTTAGGAACATTGTATAAACCTCAACTTGTAAAATTATTTTATAGCAGACTTCATAGAAGTACATCTTCAAATAATACTAATAAAATTCTATATTTGATAAAGTTGTTTGCCCTAAAGAATTAGTCACATTTTCAGAGTCTTCTCAAAAGCCACTAATCCTAGAAGATTTCAACAGTTTGAAAACCACTGGTCAGATGGAAAAGCATTCGATAACATTAGTGGGTAATTAATTTAAAAAATTGTTTATTTTTACTTTTCAGTTACTTCAGGCTCACAAGACTCATTATGTAGCTATAATTGTACTATAAGATATATTTCTCATATGTCTGTAGACCATGTCTAAATCAATAAATAATTTCTGAATATTTTTCTTTGTAATTTTCATCATTTTAGAAGCTGCTAAGAAAATAGAATTAAGTCCACGTTAAAGGCATTTATATGATGTACTTGTATAACTCTCAATATGTACAGAAAATGGCAGGTGGGACAGGGAAAATAGAAATTGTTCTTGATCTCTAGAAACTCATCACTGAAAGAGGTAACCAGACCTTTATAAATTTTTTAAATTAGATACAATTTTATATAAAAGTTGTAGCACCTACTTTGATAATACAGGGAGTGGTATTGGTTTAATTCCAACTAAATATAATCTAAAAATATTTGAAAGATAAAGTAGTATTTCCATTAAAGCTAGGTAATGCTTAGTTGTATAAAGAAAAATGTTATGGTCATCCCAGTTAAGAGAAAAAGTTGATACAGAAGCATATTATTAGAAACATTCACATTTTTTGGAGGGGGCGATAATTTTGTGAGAATCCGGAGTGCATTTCTGGAGAATTTGTAATAGGATATAAATTAAGAAGCAACTTGTCCTTGCACTAAGTAAAGTGTTGATTGTCAGTAAGAAGTTGAATGTAATTAGGAATTCTTTTTCCAATATAATTAAAATGTTTACTATTTCATATGTTAATGTGAATACAACCAATTATGACAGATTGATAATTGCATTGCTCCATCTAAATAACTCGATTCTTATTTCTGCCTGAGCGATGCATCAAGATTTCTTCCAGCCCTTTCAATTTACTTTTTAAGTATAAATTACTATAGAGAACACTTTTTGGATCCATTTAAGAACATAAATTACATATTTCAGCCATCTGAATGCTTCATATTTTCTTTATTATTCATTACATTTCAGTTGCCTTGTCTTAAAAGTAAAGGTTTGGGTGGTAGCTGACACGGCAGTAAGCAGGCATACTATGATAGTCTCACCCCTGTTAGTAGACTACCTCAGTAGTGACTATTAGTGTCCCCTTTGTCTTTCTAAAGGACTACTAATTACATTGAACTCTATTGTGGTGTGTAAGGAGGTTAACAAATGATCCTAGAAAATCAGACTTAACCAATCCATTCAGTTTGGAAGGTGACCGAAGACAAAGAAGTCCGTGAGAAATCTGTTTCTTTTGTGGTCAAAACCCTCTATGTTTCACATTGAGACAATTACGTGAGTCACCTGTCTTTGGTCTGCTCTACTGGCTAAGCACACAGGCCTGCTGCCTTTCAACCCACATGAAACTTGGACCTTTTATTGAAAATATTCCCTGTCTAGGAAAAGAATTCATACCAGCAGGCCGATTCATAAATAATTCTAAGATATCATAAAGATAATGCATTGATGTCTTCATTCAGGATTACTAACAGATTCAGCGAGACAGAAGCATAAATGGGAAAAAAAGAAACTGTACAGAGCAAAGTACCAATATAAATACAAGTTAGATCAGCAGCAGATTACAAACAGCATGCTAAAAAGTAAAGAAAAATATCACTGAGCCAAAATATTAATATGTAATAGCCACACTCGGCCATACAAAAATGGTAATTTAGCTAAAATTTAGAAATTATACATTGTTAATTTCATTGACTGCAATTTTCTGTTCGGGCAATGCCTGATGGGAAAAGCAATCATGATGACTGTATGCGTCTTGAGGAAAGTGGATCTCAATGTGCATCCCTTAACCTCTTCTGTAATTCAGTCGGCAGGTGGACCGTGGTTGGTTTCAATGGATATGGCTAGAACATTTGCGCCTCTTGACCTCTAAGAGGCTAGCTCCAGCTTCTTTCTATGGAAGTCTCAGGAGTTCCACATGAACAAATATACAGTCTCTGTGTACACGTTTTAATGCTCGGAATCCTCTCGGCTTATCCCTTTTCCTCAAGAGATAGACTCCTGATGAGAACAGTGGCCAAAGAGTATGAGCTGTTTGTTTCTTTTTCATCGATAATCTCCAATAATATTATTACATCATCGGCTCAAGATTAGAAATTTAAGTGGCATCTTAATTTATCTATTTAATATCAAGTGATCAGTTCATGGGTCCTATGAACCTTCCATTTCCAACAGCAGATTGGGTGGAATAACCGCCTCATCACCACATCAACATATTTGGATATAAAGCGATTGCATTGGTTAAGCTCTATCATTATGAATTCCATGACTAGATTAACATAATTTACTTAAAGAAAAATCAAAAGAAAAGCTCAATAGATGATCGCCCTAAAAGGGGATACATCTAGAGGAGTTGGAATCACAGAATAACAGGACTAACATACAAAGCGTGTTTCATATTAAGTGAATGGATGAATAAAAACATAGATTAATAATCTCAGACATTAACTCTGTTGCCCACAATCCGCTGAGCTATCCTCTAAGGAAAATAAGAAGGCGGTTTAAGTTCGCACTCCAGTGTTAAGCCCACCTGAGGAACCATCACATTCGTGTAACTCCTGTCATGAGTACACACTTCCAGCTGGGAGAACATGGATGTCTTCTTTCAGAGCTCCGGATCCCAAGGCATTTTTCAGTCTTAGCAGATGGATGACTTAGTGTGGCGTGCTTTAAGAAGCTGCCTGGAAATACAGCGCTCTGGGTTGTGCTTGGTGTTCGGGTTTCTAGTACAATCAGAGGCAAAACTCCAGAATTTATTCCTAAATGGTTCCTTCTACTGGACTCCTGTTACAGCAAAATACGCTCTCATTAAAACAAACCCAAAAGGTCCTAGACCTAAAGGCTTTTCAATCACACTTTCCGGGCTCAATCAAACACTACCAATCCATCAAGAACCCTAATTAGTTGAATATCAGGGCAATTTAATAATTCTTGAAGTCTTGGGTTTCCCATAATGTTTTCCGTGCACCGCTACGGAGTAATTCGGTTACCTTAACTATTCTCGACATTTCCATCTCTGTCTCTGCCTCCCTCTTTCACCATCCCAACTTCTCTCTCTCTCTGTCATGCCGATGCTGCTCTTCATTCTTTCTGGGAGAAGGAAGGAAGAGACGAAGTGGCCACAAGCACTTTGCTTTTTCTTTATGATAACTTTGTACCAAAAACAAAAAAATCATTTCTTGCTTGACAGAATTTCCCTATGGCACTGGGCCACCTTCACATAGCCATCTATAATTTTTCTCCTGCTTGAAACAATCTCCCACATGCCACTCTTGTTAATGACTGAGACACCCCCTGATGGTGCTTAACATTTAATAGTGCTGGAGCTCCACTTTTGCCCAAACAACCTTTTCCATTTACCTTACCTCAAAGGCCTTCTAATTTTTCTTCAGAGACAGAAATCCTTTAAGCCCATTGTACCCTCAGGCTACAAATTTACTGAGATTTAGGTTTCCAATAAGAGCGTGGAGATGAATGCCACCATCTCATTTATGAATCAATTTTTGCCCATCGGCTTTTTACTGTTATTACTTTTTATTTTATTTTGCACTCAAAGGACAGAACCTCTAGTATGTGTACGTATGTATTTATGTGTATACATACACATGTCTTATGTCTTTATTTAAAGGGTTAATTCTTAATATAATTTTTAAATCACAGAAAAAGTTTTTTGGTTTTTTTTTCAAAAAGTTTTCAAGATCAATTTCTGGGCCTAAAATCTGCCACACCTTTTACTTCATTTCTCCACTCACTGGAGAAAAATATCCAGGAACAAATTCCTAAAGATTATATTTAAAGTTGATTAAGCACGTTATTTTCTTGAATAGAATCCATGGAACTCAATACAGTTGACAGCATGATAGATTTTATAGGACCGCACGGGAACTTTAAAATGAAAACTTAACAAAGATAAATCCTATTTTTCCAGGGAATTACAAATCTACTCTTATGAGTTTGGGTTTTTTTTTTTTTCCTTTTCTTTCCTTTTTAAACTTTCCATTGTTTTATGAAGAAAGCAGGGAACAAATGTTGACTTTTCAATTACTTAGCAATCAATACCTTTGAAAGGTTCCCAGGGTTCCCTTTTGCTTTCTGAGGTTCATAAGGCGTCTTTTCTATGAAACGTTCACTTTTACCGGCACAGAGAAATGCTCTTTGTAGGGTTGGCTATCTCTTTTCAGACACCATAAAATATTGCAATATGTCCTATCTTTTAAATGCAACTAATTCAATGACTATTTTCTTTAGACTTTATAAACAAAGGACCTCTATTTAAACTTCTAATGAGTTGCATTGAGTCAGCATACCTGAAATAAAGCCACAAACTCTGGCAAGTTCTGATAATTCGAACACCCTGGGCAGTGGAATCTCCGGCCCGGTGCATGGTCATTGTTAAAGTAGCAGTATGCAGTGGTCAGGTCGGGTTCGGGGCCTTGATTTGTAAGCCAGTCTTTCCACCAACTCTGAACACGCCATGGGATTTAGAAGTCCCTTGGAGAGGTGGTGGCCAGGCTAACGCGTGGGTGGTTTGGGGTAGCGTGACAGGTTGAGCTGTGTGCCACTTATCTTCTCTTCAATAATGGTATATTTTTAAAAATAATAATGCGACTCTTGGATTAAAAAATGATAACTTTAAATGTTTGAAACATTTGAGAATGAAGTCACACAGCAACTTTACATCTGCATTGACTATATGACTCAAAATTTTGGGCAACTAATTAAGAAAGCAGAATCAAATTCTGTATGTCATGTACAGAAATCATAGTTGAATGACCTATAACACAGATGAAAAGGAGTGTTTATTGATTTTCCCCCCTCATATCAAAGTATCACATCAGATGGGAAAAATAGAGAAATCGAAAAGAAAATAAGTTCTCAGGCATTCACTATAGATGGCATACTATTATAGATTGCTTGGTGGGCTTCTATTTTTCTATACATTTAGATATGTCTGAGGAGCCCCAGTGGCATAGTGGCTATGTGCTACCTGCTAACTACAAGGTCAGAAACAGAAGGACTTTCTGCTCTGGAGTTACAATCTCAAACACTCACAGGGGCGGTCCCAGCTTGTCCTATATGGTTGCTGTAAGTCGGAATTGACTTCACATTACTCAAAATGATCTGGGAGGCATAAATAGCTTCAAACTTGACTGCCAGTCCAACAGTTAGCAGTTCGAATCCACCCAGAGGCACTTTAGAATAATAGGCCTCGTGCTCTTTAACTGAGGCTTGAAAATCCCATGGAAGAGTTCTGTGCACACATGGCAGGTGGTGAGACATTAATTAGAAGCCATTCAACGGCAATTATCTACAACATACTATTTGTGCTCAATAGCCATTCAAAACTGAGTACATTTATATCTCATAGTAATTATTTAACAAGTGTGTTATAATGTTAAAATATGAGTTCTAAGGAAGCAGTTTTGAACATAAGAAATATTCTCAATATAGTTCATAATCCTAGTAATGTTTTAAAGTGTATTTAAGAAAGTAGTAATGAAAGCCACTTAATAGTTCCTAAATTCCTTTTACTCTCCAAACACCAAACTGAGTAAATATTTCCTCAAATGGGGAAATTTTCAAATGAACAAAGAATAGCAATTCAACAGGCATGCTAATTCCTTTGTTATACTTGGTTTGACTATCAGAACATGGTGTTGCTTACAAAAGCCAACAAGATATAAAAAGGAAAGAAAAAAATTATTCTTGAAATTTTTATATATTGAAATGTAATAAACATCAACATTTTTTCAAGGTTACACATTCATGTTAAACCATGACTTGGTTGACTATTCAAGCAAGTGACTATTAGATTCAGAGACTGAAATACTCAAGCTCCAGGGGCAGCAAATCCAAACACTATTTAGCATAGAATGAAGATCCTTTAGGGAAATCTACATTTAATCCGCATTTATCCTTTTCCAGAAAAAGATTGGAAGCAAAGGCCAGTGAAACATACAAGTACTACATACTCAGGGAAAGCAGTTTTCAAAGTTTGTGTTCTTAGCTTCTCTTTGGGTGGAAAATCCTTACTGAAAGTTCATTTTATTCCATTCCCATTCAGTAACTCCAAAATGAAATTTGAAGATGGAAGGATACTTCTTTGCTTTCTGGATGACAGTATTATATATCCTTTATGTAAAGTGCCATGTCTTTATTTCTTTCCTTACACTTTTTTATTTCCTCTTTCATCAAATATGTAATATAATAAAGTGCATAGGCTACTTAACTATCAGGTCTACTTTTTCCTTCTTCTGTTTAATCTAGATATCCAAAGTAATCCTATCAAAGTATTAGATCCTATCAAACTGAACTTTGAAAATACAAAACTGCGCTATATTTGATTCTAAAAAATAATATGGACCACCCCTGTGCTTCATTTCTTAATATTTCAGATGAGTGTTAATATATGATCATCAAAAGCAAAACCACTTTCTTTTTAATATTTACTTCAAATAAAACACTATGTGGGAATGCCATATCGTAATTTATCATCCACTTTTCTTTTTCCTCCTTATTTTTGATATCAGACATAGACTGTAGATGTGCACATAAGATGAAGCAGCTGTCATGTGGCGGTTTACCCAGATGTTCATGGATTTTATGCAGCTATTTGAATGTAAATATTTTAAAATTACATACTTTGCCTAATTATATATTTGGCCTAAATATATTTTTATTTTGTATATGTGTTCCTGATATTTTACTTTACTTTTAGATACATTAAAATTAATGGTCATACAAAAGCGAAGGCATTTAATGCCAAACTTTCCCCACAGGTGGTCACTTAACTTACAAGAGAAACTTAGAACAAAATCTCACTTTTGGTATCATGTCAATTGATTTGATCTACTGAAATCCTGAAAGAAGCCAAATTAAACAGAGATAAATTAGCATGTAATAAGTATTGATCAGGTATAATCTAAGCTTCCAAGGAAGAAAAGTGTACTCAGACAAAATTACATATGGGCTAGAATATACTATGTTAATATTTATCATTTAAAAGCAATGAGATTTGAAGTAACTTGAACAAAATGCTGTCACGGGTTAAAATATGTATTGAAATAGAATGAAGTTGTGATGATACCTGCATTTTAATGGAAAGTAATGTTCATGATGAAATATTGAGGGATACTGTATATCTATGCTATTGTAAACATTGGTCATATTACCATTAAATCAATTCTCGTGGACAATTAAATCGGTTCTCATGGCAAATCTGATAAAAAAAAGTATCTACTAAAAATACTGCAGAGAAAACATCTACTGGTGATGTGAGATTGTGAGCTATCTCATAAATTGTGCATTATCAAGAAAGACTTTAAAGGAGTATAAATTTGACATAAACTTCTTTATATATGCTTCTCAGTCTATGGACAACAAGCAAGTATGATATGACGAAGGCTTCTTTTCTATACTGAGTGTTTGGAATGCAATTATCATTAAGGAAATGATTCACATAGACATTAGTTACAGAGTTTTTTAAATAAACACAGCAAAACCTAGACTCCTTTATCAATTTATACTTGTGCAATTTAATAATATATATTAAATTCTCCAGGTGGTGCAACAATTTTTACTGTCGTTGCAAACTTGTCTGTTATCATCAACATACACTTACTTTACACTAGCATTTTATGTAACCATTGAACCATTGCTTGCATCAATTTGATCACATGCAGATGTGACCTTTAAAACAGTGAAATGGTCAAGACAGGCATGATTTTCTAATTGGGTTAAATTATTATTTGACTTAAAGAGGAATTTAGAGGATAATTTTGATTTTAGTTTTAAGATTATCTCAGAACAATAATGTCCTGGTCACCCAACCATAACGGACCCTGAAAGATTGCATGATAATTATGTTCCACATTCTCTCTCTCTGTTGATCAGGATTCTTCCATAAGCATTTGATAGAAACATTAATTCATGAGAGTCAAACACTATCCAATTTTCCTCGATTCTTGGCAAATAAAAGGCAGCTGTTCATGGATGACTTAGATACATATATCAATTTCTTCCCACTTCTGACTCTCCTTCCCCTGCTGCTCCAGGCAAATAGAAAGCAGTTATTGCATCTTGGATGACCCCTTGAAAGCGCTGTAAGACCCCTGGCACTGTGCAATGAACTAGAGCATACACAGAAAGCACTGGGAAACAGAAGTAAGCCAAAGGGCTGGAGAGCTCATGGAACCCTGCATCGAAACTTCTAGTCCCAGGGAACAAATCCCATGGGATGTTTCCTTGTACAAAGCAGCACTGTATTGTACAGTACTGCTGTACTGTTGTTGTAGTCATGGATCTATATCTGTACACCCTATGATATCCAGTTGATGCTGACTCAAAGTGACCCTCTAAGGCTTTCTGCAGAGTGGATGACAGGACATGAACTGCCAACCTTATGATGAGCAGCTTAGTGCCTGACCCATACCACCAGAACGTGCTCTCTATTTCTATTTCTCTCTCTCTATCTTTCTATCTATCTATCTTTCTTTCTATTTATCTATCTAACCATCTATTTATATACATATAACACAAAATTGGTCTATTCTGTTTTTTCAGTGGACCATGTAGGGATATCAAGTACATTAATAGGTTGTGCAATCATTGCCATGAAATCATTGACAAATTTTTCATCATCATTAACCTCCTCTCTGGGGGACGGGCAGCAGCGGGGTGGGTGAAGGGAGATGCCGGACAGTGTAATATAAGATATAATAATAATTTATAAATTATTAAGGGTGCATGGGGGAAAGGGGAGGAGGAAGGGAAGGGGAGGGGGGGGAGAAAAAAAAAGGAAAATGAGCAGATTCTGGGAACCCAAGAGGCAAGCAAATGTTGGGAATAATGAGGGCAACAAATGTATAGATGTGCTTTACACAATTTATCTATGTATTGTGATGAATTGTATGAGCTCCAATAAATTGATTAAAAAAATTTTAAAAAAAAGAGAATCTCAACCAAACCAGGGCTACTTCTCTATCCTGCTCTCCTCCCCTTATAACCCCTAATCAGCAGGGTCCCTTACCATTTTCCTATTGCTCTCATTTCCTATGTACAATATTTTCATGACTGAATTATTTCACTCAAAATATTTTTCCATGTTTCACTCATATTGTAATAATGTAAGGAAAAATTACAATTCATCAATTAAAAATTGAATTAAATTCCACAGGAGAGGAAATAGTAGGAAGGAAAACAAAACGTTTGGTTAACTAGCATATTGGATACAAAGTATGATTAATCTTGTGGCCCAGGTAATTTAGAGATCTGTGTTCTGTTTTGTATGAACAATTTTAAAATGAAGGAAAAAAGAGAGGGAAGGAGAGACATACGGATGCAGGTAGGAAGAGGGAAGGAAGGGTGAGGAGTGGGGAAAGAAAGGAGGCAAGGTAAGTGAGCGTATGGGTATAAGGACTTAAAATATTACATGAAAGAATTTCCTGCCTCAATATTTCAATATTTAATAGTCACTTGATGATTTAGTGTTTTTCATAAGCAGTGCTATTAAATATGATAGATCAGTGGTTCATAATATCAAAAGTAGAAGAAACTAACTGAATCTACATTGACTATAACATCATACAGGGCTTTTCAATAGCATGACTATTTTACTTGTCTTTCTGTTATTTTCTTCTTGCACATAAAATAAAAATAGAGAATCTGCCTCCTAATGAATTGAAAAGTTTTATATTGTTTCATCCCACATGAATGTATCTCTACCATACTTGGCTCGTTGAACTTTTCTCATTTTATTTCTTGTGTCTATTAATGTCATAAATATGGGGATTCTCTGAGTTGGCACTGACTCCGTGACAATGGGCTTTGTTTTGTGTGACATAACTATTGCTTAATTCTCTATAGTGTCATTTTAGGAAAATGACTAATAAATGGAGAAAGATGATAACAGAGAATTAAAAAGTCCTAAAAACATCTGGTTATAGCAAAGGTTAAAAACTATATCATAAGACAATAATTGCTTAGAAAATGAAGTACACAAACAAATTTGATTAAGGTAAGAAAGAGAAAGTTTTTTTAAAAAAAATAGAATAAGAAATAATTTAAGCATAATTGTCTACCTATTATTTTGCATATAAAATGTGTATTTGGGTATTAACATTAAATTTAATATTTTAAACTTAGAGGTGACAGCAACTACAACAAAGCCCTAAGTAAAGACGTTGTTTCAAGAATACAGTGAGTCATGAGGCTGGTTCCGCAATGGGCCGCATTTCGTTCTGTTTCACAGAAGGCGGCTGTGAATCTGAACCAACTTGATGGCATCAAAAACCAGTCATTTTGAAACTGGGAGTGGGAAACATGTTTGCTTTGTTTTGTTTTCAAGTCTATATTTCCACTGTGAAGCAAGGAGACTATGTTCTGAAAAGAAGAAATAATCTTTTTAAATTATAAAAAGAAGAAAAACAATGGCACAAAGAAGACACTATTCATTAACTCACAGCTCTGGACTTAGTCTAAAGACTTCTGGATCCAGAGGTGAATTCGACATCATATGCCATACTCTTTACACTATTATCTTCTGAGCATCACCAAATTCTTCTATACACACGTTACAAGTTCTCAAGATTTAATGCACCAAGGAATCAAGATTATTATTATTTTTATTATAAACACTGTATGTAGTTTTAAATCATGGGGGCTTTTTTAGAAATAAAGGTATTTAGGGCAACAGATGGTATGACATAAGTGAAGCAATTCGCTTTTTAAAATGTAGTATACCTTGGAAATATTTAAAATATATCTTTTTGGAAATATAACTTGGCTAACTTTAAGCTAATTGGGGATTATGCAACAAGGCATCATCTTTATTGAAGTCTGACAAATATGGAATAGAGCTGTGGACCGAGCCTACCCACAACATGTTCAGGAGCACAGAATTCTCTCTAGCACGCCACTTTATTCTGAGCATTACCCTCCCAATCAAAGGCGAGAAGAAAACCCAAAATCCCAAAAAACAAAGCTCTATCACACTCAGGTGCCATAGCATCCAGAAAAAAATCTGGTATGCAAAATTGCGAAAGGCCACTACTTGAATCCCATATTTAAGGAAAATAAACTCATTGAGAGGAAAGCTAGTGATGATATAGATTATAACTGATTAATACAACTAAAATTATAGTGCTAGTAGAGAGTTATATGTTAAATTAAAATGTACACTTTAGCTGGCACAACCAGTCAGACACAAAGAATGAAAGTTATGAGCACCAAAGAGAAAAATAGACCCACTCCTCACAGCGATCGTATAATCTGACACTGCCGATCCAGTCATCATCCGACGTCTACCTGACAATGGGGTACAGTAATGGCGTACATCGGGCACTCATGAACACGGCTGTGAGGGCTAAGACTAGGTCTCAGCTTGTTGGCTTAATTCTCAGCGGTCTCCCAGGTCTCTAACGATGTCATTTGTGCGCTATGTAATGACAGTCATCCTCCTCTTTGTGAGGAGGATGATTGGATACGGCGATCCTCCATTCCCACATAATGCCAATGTTCACATAGAACCTCGGCTTTGACACCTACTGTCACTAAATAAGAAGGGGGTACATTCACATTTTACTGTTGTCATAAGTGAGAATAAATTTGTAATCCAACAATATTCATTGTGTTTCAAAACAGAATGTAGTACTCTACCGACTTGATTTCTGTGTGGAAATAGACTCAACAAACAACAAAGACTGGATTAAATAGACTCAACAAACAACAAAGACTGGATCATGGTTTAAAGGAAGAGATGTCAAATAACTAACTCACGACAGAAATATTGGGAATCCTTTCAGGTGAGACAACGCTCTTGTAAAGGGGACTTCGAAAATGCTTACAGAAAAATGAATTGTATGAAGCCCCCTCGTATACTATGTAATAGTTCAATAATTCTGTACCAGAAATAAACCATTTTCTTTGATTCAAATAGCTTTATTTTAGATAACTCCAAAAACTGAAGAAAAAGTATAAAGAGAGGATTTTGTACATCAGCTAATAAAGTCCAAGACTAAAGGGAAAAATTTAAATGATCTTTATAGTAAATGTAAAACTAAATATAGAGGATACACAGAAAAAAGGCAATTCAAAGAAAACATTCAAATATGGTAACTTATATTCTAGGTTTTCTTAAGAAATCAATACATTATTTATCTTTTTAGAACTAAATGAAATAATTGAGCCAGAAAGGTTAAAAATGGCTCAGGGACCAACCATGTTAAGTAATGTTTTAGGGCCTTGATTTATGCAACAAGTTCAGTTTAATAATGAGCAAAGCTGCTAATCAGTGCCCACAGATATTAGATAATAAATTCAACAGGGCCAAATGGAAATTTGCAGCATAACAACTACTGGCTTAATGATTTAATTAATCTAAACATGGAAAATTTTGTGCTTGCTTAAATTTGTTTAGCGCATGACACATTAATGGAGATTAAACAACCAGGGGTTTATTCATAAATTTAAAATGTGTTTTCGGCAAAAATAGGACAATTACCAAATCTTCTGTACATGCCTCATAAGAAACGACATCAGGAACTTGAGAGAATAGTTTGTAGATTTAGCCTTGCAATTATTGACCTTATATTACTAAATTGAAGTCGCTTTGATTAACATAGTGTAGCTGAGAAACTGCTCTCAAAGAGAGCCAGGGTCACTCACAGCCTGATCTCAGTAGAAGGCTGGATGGCCTTGGAACAAGTCTTTGTAGCAATGATTTCTATTGAACCAGTTAAAATTATGTAATTTATTTTCACACGACAGCAAACTTGAGGGAGTTTTATTTTGCAAAGGCAACTTCTGAACATTTAAAATAGTCTATTAAAATAAGAGAATAATTTAACATTTTAAAATGTTATTAAAATAGTTTACTTAAATTAGTTTAATATGTAGAAAATATTATTTTATCTAGTACTATTTTTATGAATTAACTATAATGAAAATGGAGCTCTGCATTATACTACTTAATAAATTCATGAAATATAGCTATAAGAATATTTTCAAGAAAAATACTCTATATGAAAATATGAAATATTTTCTATGAAAATATTTCATATGAAAATATGAAAAATACTCTATTATTTGAACTGGATAATTCAATATCCATTGTTTTAATTGAGATGTTTTATTGGTAGAAATAAAACAAAAATACTTAAAATTCTGTTTTAGTATTAGGATCTCAATTAGTTTTTAAATTTTCTAATACTTACCAAATACTAGAAATCATTACAGGGATGTTGAACTTTGATTTAAAGTTACAGTTCCTTTTATTTCTTAGAAAATGTATAATGCAATATATGCCAATAATTTACAAATTTCTAAACCATATACTATCATTTTGATTAAATGACTGCTTTTTCTTTAATTTCAGTCATTTTACTGGGAGCTCCTACAACTCGTATCACAATCCATATATACTTCCATTGTGTTGCGCACATTTGTATATTTGTTGCCCTCATCATTCTCAAAAGATTTGCTTTCCACTTGAGCCCTTGGAATCAGCTCCTCATTTTTCCCCTCCCTCCCCATTCCTCCCTCCCTCATGAACCCTTGATAATTTATAAATTATTATTATTTTCTCATAGCTTACACTGTAGGACATCTCCCTTCACCCACTTTTCTGTTGTCCGTCCCCCAAGGAGGAGGTCATATGTAGATCCTTATAATGGGCTCCCTCTTTCTATCCCAAGGTCTCTCCACCCTCCCAGTATCGCCACTCTCACCAGCTATCCTGGATTTCCTGTGTTTCCAGTTCCTCTCTGTACCAGTGTACATACTCTGGTCTAGCCAGGTTTGTAAGTTGGAATTGAGATCAAGATAATGTGCATGTGGGGGAAGCATTCAAGAACTAGAGGAATGTTATGTGTTTCATCATTGCTACACTGCACCCTGAGTGACTCGTCTCCTCCCCACAACCCCTCTGCAAAGGGATGTCCAGTTACCTAAAGACAGGCCTTGGGTCCCCACCCCGCACTACCTCTCATTCATGATGATATGATTTTTTGTTCTTTGGTGCTTGATACCTGATCCCTTCGACTCCTCGTGATCACGCAGGCAAGTGAATGCTTTTAAGAGGTACTATCTCTACCAGCACTAAGGAATATGTATTTTCTAATGTGTCTATATGGAGCCCTGGTAACAGAGTGGGTAACACATGGGGCTGCTCTCCACTGAGTCAGAAGTTCAAAACCACTAGCTGCCCCTGGAAGAAAGGTGGGGCTTTCGACTCCTCAAAGAGTTTCAGTGTTGGAAACAGACAGGTCAGTTCTACCTGTCCTATAGATTCACTGTGAGTTGGAATCAACTGAATGGCAGTGAATCTGGTTTTAAAAATTTGTCTGTGACATCTTTTCTCATCACAATTTTCTTGAAATAAAATGTAGTGGGAAATTTCAGAATTAGGCTCTAATTTCAATATTTAACAACGGCAAACCTCCTGAATGGCACAACACCATGGATGCAAATGTTTCCCTACCTCAATTTTATCACTTTTCAACCTGAAACATTTTTTCATTCACATTGTTCTTTCCAGTCATATGCAAAGTGTCAATACATTTTGAGTCAAGGAAGAGACAAATGAATGAATGGAATATGTTTTAAAAAATGGCATTAAACTACTACAGGCATTTACAACTTTCAAAGGGTTTATTAGACCAATAAACAAAGGAAAGACTATGAAGTAAATTTTGCATGTCCCTAATGCGATTTGAATTCTAGAAAGTTGAATGTAAAGTGCAAAGATTCGTGGTCATGGTTTTAGAATTTATTATGAAACGATTCCAAGACCAATGATGAGTTATTAGGTTAGTACCACAGAATTCACTCTGGATTTGTCTAACCATTGATATGATCAATTTTCTGTTGTGATTTCTTTTCTCTAGAAAATAAAAATGAAATAATTTATTCTGCTGATATTATTTCCAGTGGCTGGTTTTCTTAGGTTTCCAATATGCTGACAAAAGATAAATATAAGCTAAAAGCACTTCAAACATTTCTGTAATTATACATTCTTCTTTTAACATTTTGTGTAAGTGTATGATAAAATACTTAATTGCCCTATACTAGCAATTAGGAATTGGGCCTGTTACATATTCTGCACAAGCAGAGTATTATACTGTCATATCTATTTTGTTCTGTACATTTTTATGAACAGTAATTATGGTTAGTGGTATTGAGTTTGGCAATAGAGTTTCTGCATGCCTGAAAATTCACGGAAACACACATACAACAACAATGTTATTTTTTAACCAGAAGTTTTCCTTTTTCTTTCTTAAGGTGAGTTGACTTTACACTATCTTATCATTGCTTTGTTTGCTCCCAGATTTCAGCATAAAAGCAAAATTATATTTAAGTCTCAGGAGGAAGTTTAATTTACTTGAGAACACTTAACCTTACAATGTTTTCATCTGTCTTATCTTAATTACTGTAAAATGACAAGTTTATAGGGAAGAATGGGGCATTACTGTACATTTAATTCTACTTCCATCCATTTACATAAGCTTTTCTACATCATACATAGGTTTATCTGCACACCTCTATGACTAAAGAAGACCAAAGAGTTGATGTATGAATGGTAGCATTAATGGAGACTATTGCCTATACCAGGTACTGTCATCATATGAACAAATTGGTCCTGAATGCAGGACAGCCAGAATACATTCTAGAAGTGATGATGGCAAGACTTCTGAACATGTCATCAGAAGGGAACAGTTTCTAGAAATGGATATCATTCTTGGTAGACGGTCAACATACAGAGGAAGATTCTCAATAAGATGGATTGACACCATAGTTGATACAATGGGCTCAAATATAGAAATGATTGCAGGGATGATCCAAACCAGTCAGTCCCTTGTCTGTTGCACATAGGTGAGCTCTGGGTGGGAACTAAAGGGCTGACTTCTGACAGCATGGAGTGTAAGTGTATTCCCAATGAAGCCTCACTGTATATTTGAAATGTCCTTTTAAAAGTCATGTTATAGCTCTTCAGTCCTATAGCATGCAATGCATATCATAGAGATAATCATGTCCTTTTGAATAAAAAAAAAGAATTCTTTTTCTCCCAGAGTTATGATATTATGATCTATTTTCTCAATTGTATGAGAGTTTGATTACTGATTTTTCTTTCCATTTTTCAAAGTCAATCTATTAATTACCCCCTCTCTAGTACCTCCTCAGGCAAGTCTGGAGGGTTATTTGTTCACTTAATTAATTGGCTGTTGATGTGAATGCTATTTTCCTTTCATGTGATAAGCACTATTTTAAAATTTTAAGTTTTATTGACATATAATTCACAAACCGTACAACAGAATGATTTAAGCATATTAAAGACAGTTGTGCAATCATCACCACAATCAATTTTAGAACATTTTCTTCATTCTTATACATATTTTATCTTCCCATTTCCCTCCAACCTCTTTGGCTATACACGAAGAGACTATAGATTTATTAAGCTGATTTGATATAAAGAAAAACATACCCCTCCTACCAAAATAACAAAATAAAACACAGAGAGACCACAGTCCAAAAGAAATTAGGAAATAATGAACCCTAGATCAATTTAGAAATCAGCCAAATGGAGAGCAACTGATAAGCTGTTAACTTCTTACTTAACCACCTCAGCATGAATCCACTCGTCAATGAACTCTGTCTGAGGCCAAAGCTATCCACATGCAGAGCAGTGGTCAGAGGGGATTGCCCAGTGGCCATGCGGGGACGCTGCAAATGGATTGGGGCTTTCACTGTCATCCATACCCTTCTGCAAACTGTGTGCTCAGGGGTTAAGCCCTATCTACACCGTTCCTTCCTCAGATCCTGGGATTCATAATTTACACACGTTGAACCACAGAGGGGAGCGTGCTTCCTCCATGCAGATTTAGATGGCATGTCGCTTAGATAGTTGCCTGTTTTAAAGCAAGCCTTTAAGACCTCTAACACTCTCTCTCCTGGTAACTAAGCACCATATGACAGATGTAACTCTTGTAAAAGATGTTGGTTCCTCAACATTTTTAAAATGCTAAGAATGTTATTTACCTTTTCTATCTACTACATATCATCTTAAAATGGCTCATGATTTATTATTGATAAAACAAAAATGCACATACGTACACATCAGGAAAATTTTTGCTAGAGAATGGCTTTGCTGCTCGCATATAGCATAAGTGAAATGAGTTTGTTCATTAATTGGACCAAAGCACACGATAAAAGCAGATTCCCAGTTCAGTGGATAAGGGTTTCAGGGAGGTACAAGAGTGGTGGTGGTGGGTGGGGGTGCGAAGGTTATTCCATAGTTCAATCACATCAAGCAGTATTATATAATTCCCATCACAATCAGTTTCCAAACATTCTTTTCCTTCCTGAGCTCTTTGACCTCATCTCCCTTTTACACACACCCCTGCTACCACCACTGTACCTCCCAGAGACCTTTTTTCTCCTTGCTGCCCCGTACATTCAGCAGTCCTGGGTTTGGGATGATTTATATTATGTTGCTGATAGTTCATCCTTTGTTTAAGACTTTGCTATCTAATTAATCATCCAAAATACATGATACTACCAAACATATTTTAATCACAAGAACAGAAGGTGATCATAAATTTGATTATTTAATTACATTTTAGATGCTCTCTTTTATTCTGATATCTTTCTTCACACTTGGCTGTGATGATGCATTTTAATGTAATTCATGGGAGACATTTGTATTTTTCTTAGGAATACAAGGACTGCTTTTATGTGAAACTTCACAACTTTATATGATCACATTTTCATTTCAAAATATGGTTATCAGAAGTTACTCTCAGCCCTGGACCCAGGCTTCCTTAATTCAGACTGCTCTCATGCTGACACGTGGCCACCATCTGCATTCCTTGGCTGCACCAACAACTCTCACAAGTCAGAAGTTTATTCAATAATTGCATGCTTCAAAGGAGACATTCTTTTCCAATGCATCTGACAGAGTATATGACTTTCTATAGTGTATTTTTACTTCGAAGAACAGAAGCATACCAAACTACTTAAATATGTATGTAGATTTATAAGTGTTGGCATACATTATTTAAAATAATTCATCATGATACTGGACAAGCAATTGTTTTATTAAAATTAATTAATTCTGTATGACCTAAAAATAAATAGCATAAGATGTTGTGATTTCTGGTAAATTACCACATATTAGTAATGATAAATGAAAACACTTATTTTTCCTCCCCAAACTAGCACATCTCTCTCACTTATTATAAGTCTAAAGAAAACTGAATAACCACATGGTCAATTAATTATTTTAAAGATTATTGTCTAACACTGTAATCCAAGGGAATAAAAGGAACTTTAAGAAATATTAGTAAGGGCTGTTTCCTTTAATGAGAAATTAATATGAGACAGAAATATATAAATAGAGCAAATGACAAATTTACTCTTAAAAGCAGCATTCATTGGAAACCATCTAGTTAACACCCTTGTGTATTTTCTTCAAATATTTCTTCTATGCATGATTTTTGCAAAGAGATCTCTGGTGGTGGAAGTAATGCCTGCATCAGTTTTCGCAGTACCTCCGCCAGACTGAATGTTTGCATTGAAAGTAAGGCTTTCATGTTCCAATTAGATGAGGTGGTCCCACACTAACTGTACTATCATCTTTGACTATAATTCTATGTGTAAGGAGAAAATGGGATGTCAGACTTACTGAGAACATTTGCATATATGTCAAAACATCACTAAAATTTCCCATTTTAATTCAATGATGTTAAATACTACACTACTTGTGATGCATGGCCTATAGCTGGTGTCAAAGTTTACCATAAGTGATATATGCACAAATGTGCATCTGCACAAGCATACATACATACAAAGGAAAGTTGCGAATAAATCCTCTTCTAATAATTTCTGCATATTTACATAAATACTTGACCAAAGTAATATTTGGACCATGACCCACCCTGGTTATGTGATCCTAAGAGAAGACAGACTCTGTCACTGTTGGGAGAAGCTGCGTTTTGCTAGGACTAACCATCCACCGGGAATCTAGGTGTAACTAGTGATGTATTACCGAGGACTGCTCTGACACACTCCCGGTGAGTTACAGAATGCTGCCTAATTCCCATCAGCAGCAAGGACCAGACAGTGGCATCCCAAGAGAGGAACACACAAAGAAAAGGAACAAAGGGAAATGACTTGTGATTTCCACTGTAAGAACACTTGCCAAAGGACGATAGTTGATTTTTACAAGCAACTCTTACAAATATTGAACTGTAGGCTTAATAATAAAGCCTCATCTATATTTAAAAGTTATTGTCTACTTGGCTCCTGCTCACTGTCCTGCTCAGCCTTCAGCTAAACAGTAAATGAAGTGTCCACATGATCGACTGCTGGGCGGAACTAGCACGCTGATTATTTATTTAAAGGTTTTATGTATTTATCAGTTTTAGCAGATGAATAAACATGGTCCCCACACATTCTCTTAAACGACTTGATGATGCAAAGACAGTAGGAAGACGATGCCACGTGTGGCTCTGAGGGTGACAGTTCTCCCTGTGTGTCCCTCAATGCCGGCTACCAAGGATTTGTTTACCATGAGCCGGGGACTTGTTCGTCTGGCACCAACAGCAACGTTGGCGGAGTCCACACTCTCAAGAACAATTGGTTATTCTGGATAACAGGGGCTTGCACCACCTCAAGGGACTGCCAACATTTACAGGATCTCAAACGCAGTTTCAGGGAATGAAAGGGAATCAAAGAGCCTCTTTAGCATTCAGGCAGCTCTTTAAGCTGCAAGCAGCCCTTTCCTCTCTCAATGGTCCTCCCGAGCAGTCAGGGCTCGCAGAGGAACCAGCCTCTCCCCACTCTCTTCTTTTCCCACAGGAAATCAGAATTAGAAGGACAGCACGTGAGAACAAATAAGTGGTCCACCAGTTGAGTCACTGCAATATGTTTGTGTTTTCATTGCTGATGAGTAAAAAGAAAAACACGGTTTCCTCCTTCGTGTCCCTAGTATGTGATTATAGAGAACATGTTTCCATTCATGCAGGTAGGTCTTCAACCCCTATTTATGGAGTGCTTGCAGTGAGCTAGGCGTTGTTCTAGGCACTGGGAATATAAAATCTAAATAAGCCAATAGTCATGAAGTCAATTTCACCCCATGGTGACCCCATGTGGCACCAATAGTGCATAGTTAGTGTGGCGTAGGCATTGGGCGAGCCACAACATTGGTGCTTCCACGCCATGGGAGAAGAATGAGGCTGTCTGTCCCCACAAACGTTTACATTCTCAGAAACCCTCTCAGGGTCCACAAGGTTGGTCTCTACTTTCCCAAGCATGAGTTCCTACCTTTTCCAGGAACTGGTGTCTCCTGATAACATGGCCCAAATCTGTGAAGTGAAGTCTCCCTTTCCTGGCATCTAAGGAGCATTCTAGCTGCACTTCTTCCAATACGGGTTTGTTTGTTCTTTCGGCAATCCAGGGTGCTTTCAATATTCCTTGGCAGCCCCATCATTCAAATGCAGCAAATCTTCTTTGGTCTTCCTTTTGCAGTGGCTAATTTGTACACGCATATGAGGAAATTGAAAACACCATGGGCTTGGGTCAGTCACCGCTAGTCCTCAGAGTAATACACTTGTTTTTCAACAAGTTAAAGCCGTGTTGTGCAGTGGATTTACCCAGTGCGATGTATCATTTGCTGTCTTGACTGCTGCGTCCATGGGCATTCCACGTGGACCTAAGGAAGAGGAAGTCCTCGGGTGGGGCCATGCAAATGAAATGTGCAAAACTCTGAGAACAGATTAGTCAGTTTTATTTGTCGTTGCTCTGTGTATACCGAAACCATCTCAGAAATGAGAACATAGATATGTCCAGGGATCATCAAAGAAGAGGAGGCACCATGTGTGAAATTCACGTCTGAAGGGGGAGAAGCAACAAAGTCCATGGCACACTGAGTGTAAATAGAAGTCTAGGCAGGCAGACCATGAGGCAGAGCAGGGCAGCAGGGCTGAGGCTCTAAGACGGTGAAGCAGAGCAGTGAGCGGACTTCAGACACACAGAAGCAGAGGCCAAAGGGCCGCTTGGCTGAGAGGTTGGGGACCAGAGAGAGACTTGCCCGCTGGCAGAGGAGGGGTGTTTCTTTTGACCAATGACTGTATTCTGACTTATGGTTAACATCCTGTTAACATCCCTGATAAACACCCACATTTCTAGGTGTGTGACCATTTCCATGAATGATGGAGCTGAGCAGAAGAAGAGAGTGTTGTGGGGGAACAATTGGTGGCTGAGTAGGATAAAGGAAGACAGAGGTGGCCGTGTGTGGTCTCTGCCTTCTAGCAAGCAGCTGTGCGGATGGCTTTCCTTCCTCGTGTAGCCAGAGGAGGTCAGCTGTTTACTTCAAGCCACTTTCTCAAACTGCAAATTCCCTTTTTTATCAGAACTCGAGTCCTGGATTGCTCCTCGCTTGATCAACGAACCGGAAGAACGCTTTCCTCTCTCACTTTCCTCCAGGCTCGGTCTTTGATTCTCAGCCACGCAGAGCAAGTTCGGTTCTGTTGGGACTCATGTATGTGTGGATCATTTGAATCCGACAAGTAGTGCCAAGGAAGACAGGCCAGGAGATCTGCTTCCATGAAGATACCCGTCACGAAGTCTACAGAACAGGGTCTACTCGGTCATACATGGGATCGCCACGATCAAGCATGCAGAGTGAACAAAACTTCCCAGGCAGCTCCCTCTCTAACAGGAAGCCCTCATCAATACGTTAGACGGTGGCAAACACTTTGGTAAAATACAATGTAGAACTAGGGCTCCAGGTCTGATGTACAGTCGGCTTCCTTCTGTGGGAACACAGGGGGAGGGGAGAGGTTTGGTGTCTGCTTCCATTATATGGTGGTCCGTAACAGTGAGGACTTATGATTAATGGAATCCAGAATCATAATACCAAGCAAGATTTTCCCAAAGGTGTAGTTTTGCCAAAAAAAAAAAAAGCAAGGCGCTCAGTTTAGATTACAATTTCATACAAATGTAAATATCATTTTAGTGTAAGCACCTGCCATCTATTTCGTGGTACATATCAAAAGGTTTGCTGTTTTTCTGGAGACCAAATTTTACTGATATCCTACATTTTTTCCTGCTGGATCTGGAAACCATACATAATAAGCAAAGCAGACGGCAGCCATTAAAAATGTTCACCAAGCAAACCAGTTACCATTCAGTCAATTCTGACTCATGGCAACCCAGTGTGCGCCAGCCTTCACCTGTGCTCAGCAAAATGGATTTCCACAGTGGATTTTTGGAAGAAGTCACATTGGCTGATGTCACTCTTTCAAGCATGATCTATTCTTTTGAATCCTAAGTGTTTTCACCTGGGTGGATGCAAAACCTCCAACATTTTGGTTAGTCATACTTAACTCTTTGAATCCTGTGACTCCTACCTCCCATATTCTTACCAAAATGCCTTTCAAATCTCTCCTTCCCCTTCAGGATGTATTCTGTTCAAGCGCTAAACTATTTGTTCTTTAAACAGCAACATGTCAAAAGAAATTGGCATGGCACAGTTTGCATAAATACTGCCAAGGGGGAGGGTAGAATTGTCAAACGAACCTAGAAGGCACTTGGTATTTGCATAAAAATACGGTAGATGATGATTGCCCCTTCCGCTTTAGGCAGGCTAACCTAGAATAGGTAGCAGGATTCTTCTTTCCTGTTCAGCAGCAAAATGAAGTATACACTAAATCGCAGAAATTAAAAGGCAGTCAGCAATATTGTGCAATTTCTGCAGGCAACGCTAACATTTATGTTAAATTCATTTGTAATACTAATACCTCATGGGGCTCTTATTTTTTGTGATTTGAACGGGAGGATATTTATTGGAATAGTGGTTCCGAGTGAAGCTGAGATCCGCATGGTGGGCTCTTCGAAATCACCAGCAGCTCCTCGGGAGAAAGTTGGGGTTTTCTAATCCCATAAACAGTGACAGGCTCACAATCCCACAGTGGGAGTCGCATTGAGTGGGTGGCAGTGAGGTGTTTTTGTTTGGATCTGGGCTTTTAGAGACTGCTTAAACTCCATGTAAAGCGAGCCCTGTAGCACTGCTCGGTATGTGTTGGACAGTTGACCTTGAGGGCGGAGGTTCTATCCAGAGGAAAGAGACGACACTGTAAACTCTCCTAGCGATGTCAGCCTTGGGTATTAGAGTGTCAGCCTTGGGTATTAGAGGGAAGCCCTGTGAGTTGGATTGACTTAACGGTAGCAGGTTTTGTTTGTTGTTATTTTCATATTCAAAGTAGACTAAAATTGATGGGCTTGCAGTGCTCCTTTTAAAACTGGGATGGTCACCACTGGAAAACTGTATGCTAACAGTAAACATATTAAGATTCATAATGAAAGATTAGTTAAACTAGTAGGAGTGCTGGTGGTACATAGTGGGCTACATGTTGGGCTGCTAAGCACAGGGTCAGCAGTTCAAATCAGCTAGCCACTCCCTGGGCCAAAGATGTGACTTTCTTCTCCCGTAAACAGGGACCGTCTCAAAAACTCTGGGAGGGCAGTTGTGCCCTAGCCTATAGGGTCACTGAGCCAGAAGCAACCTGGGTGGCTGTGAGTTTTAGTGAGTTAAAAGAGTATCTTTGGATGCAGTTGTTTTAGCAATTGGAAGATAAATTGTAGACTCTGACTTCTACTCCCTTTCAGGATAAACATGATACAATTTGATTTTGGATATGGGAAACAATACTAACTTTATAGTGTTATTATAAATATGAAATTATTTCAGCTAGGAAAATAACTCATTACAGTGCCTAGCATAGTACAGCTGCTTCATAAATGATGACTAGTATTATTATCCTGTCACCTGTGTGAAACTCATGTAGTACCTTCTGTTTCTGTTGTTAGGAGCAGTCACATTGGTTCTAACGCCTAGTGACCCAAGTACATGAAAGGAACCCTGCCAGGCGCCAGGTGCGCTGAGGCAGCCCTGTATCAAGCCACCTCACTGAACATCATGCTCTTTTGTGTTGCTGACGTTCCAGTTTACCAAGCCATGCTGTCCTTCTCTACAGACCAATTCTTCCGGTCACATGTCCAAAGTACATATGGCAAAATCTCATCATCTTCCTTTCGGAGGAGATTTCTAGTTGTGCTTCTTCCCAGACTGATTCCTTCTCTCTTCTGCATAATCCAATTCTTCTTCTGTCTTCCTTATTCATTGCTCAGCTTTCAAGTAAGGTGATTAAAAACATCATGGCTTTGGATAGGCACACCACAGCCACCAAAGCAACGTCTTTGTGTTTCAACATCCAGAAGAAGAAGAAAAGAGTTTGCAGCATATTTACCCAACGAAAAACATCATTTGGTTGCGTGGCTGCTCTTTCCCTGAACATTAGTTGTGTGGAACCAAGTAAAATAAAAAATCTTTGGAAACAGGAATCTTTTCTCTACTCGTCATGATGTTTCTTTATTGGTTCAATTGTGAGGATTTTGTTGTTGCTCTTATTCAGCTGTAATCCAAATTGAAGGCTGCGGCTTACATAGCCTTTTATTTTCATCTTCAAAAGCCAAACCTACTGCAGTCAAGTTCTTGAAGGTCACTGTGAGTTGATCTTCATCAATAAGTGCTTGAAATCCTCTTGGCTTTCAGCAGGCAAGCTTGTGTCATTTGCAAGTTGCTGATCAGTGATGAGTTTTTCTCCAGTCTTGATGACAGGGTCCACTCTACAGAGTCCAGCTCTCAGATGATTTGCTCAGTGAACAGAAGGAATACGGATGGTGAGATCCTCGTGCACACCCTTGCTGGCTTTCCACAAGGCAGTATCTCTTTACTCAGTTGGAATGACTGCCTTTTGTTCTGCATAGCTATGCATGAGCCCAATGAAGTGTTCTGGAATTTCTGTTCTTTTTAATGTTTTCCAGCTTTGTTACCATCCACATTGTCAATAGTCACCAGGTCTTTCGCATAGTCAATAAAGAAAGGTAAACATCTTTATGGTATTATCTGTTTTTAGCCAAGAAACAACTGATATTAGCAATCATATTCCTCATTTCACATACTATTCTGAGTCTTGAATTTCTGATAGTTTACTGTTGAAGTACTGCTGCAACTATGTTTTGAATTATCTTCAGCAAAATTTTATGTTGTGTGATATTAATGAGGTGATAGAACATCCACATTCTATTGGTTCACTTTTTTTTTTTACTCTGCACCAATGTGAGTCTCTGCCAGTTAGTAGACGAGGTCTTTCCAATGCCTTGGCATCAATGAGTGTGTACTTCCAGAAGAGTATTCATTGCTTGAAAATCCTCTATTGGTACTCCAGCATCACCTCGAGTTCTTGTTTTCTTTTGTTTTGTCCTTGTCAATATGTCTTCAGGGCAGCTTGGAATTAGACCTCTTCTTTCAGTACCCTTGGACATTTATCATATGCTACTTCCTGAAATAGTTGAATGCTGATCAGTACATTTTGGTATAATGGTTCCAGTTTTCTCTCTGTTTTTTGATGCTTCCTGTATTGTTCAATATCTCCCCCATTGAACCTTTACTTACTACATCATACATTCCACATTCTGATGACTAACTACCAGATGTGTGCCACTGGTGCATCTCATCTTGAATCATGCCATGCTAACAATTAGAGCTCTAAAGGTTTTCTTCATTCGCATCATGAAGGTTCGCTTCCCTTTGAGGAAACGGCACATGCTCTGCCATATGTGAAGTGCCTTCCACAGTTTGGAGCGCCTCTTCCTGCGCCTTACAAAGCCACATTCTGTTGCTAGTCATAGGTCTGTGTTCACCATTCCCTCCCAGCAGATCATCTTTCATAGTCGTGAAACTCCCTTGAAACCTGTCCACCAGGAGTTATTCTGCTGAAATCTGAACTAGTGGGGGCTTAGCTTCCTGTACCACCACTTGTCTGTTAGGTTGTCCCACAGTCTGGGTGTGGGTGTGGCTATGATACTGAATAGCAAGGATGCTGCTTTGAGGAACCAAGTCACAGCATTTTCACTATCTTCAGATGCATGTGAATGCTTGACATTGATGAAGCAAAGTTGAATAAGAATTGATGCATTCGAATTATGATTCTGGGAAGAATATTGAAACAACACTGGTCAGCCAAAGAAACAAATACATCTCTTGGAAAAAAAATACTGCCAGAATGCTTTTTGGAAATTGGGATGTCAACGCGATACCTCAAGTACTTTAGATTTGTCACATGGTATCGAGGAGGCCAAAAAGAGGAAGACCCTTGATACAATGGCTGCAACAATGGTCTCAAACCTTACAAGAATGGCGAGCATATTGCAGGACAAGGCAGTGTTTCATTCTGCTGTCCACCGGGTCCCTATGAGTCGGACCGGACTCCATGAGACCTAGCAGTAACAGCCTCGTGTGTCAGCACCATGCACACCGCCGCAGTGAACAGACTGACAGACATGCGATAGAATCGTTCCTGCTTTTCTCTTATCAAACAAGTTGTAGATAAGAGAGTGGAGGTAAACTTTGAGTCCCCTACTCATATGAAAGGCAAAAGCGAGGAGCACTATAGTCTTTAAAAATTGGTACTAACTTAGGTCTTTTTTAATTAATAATGCCAGGAAAGTCAATGGGTTATAATTATATAATATTATATTTCTTCGTTCTCATGTTCTCAATGTCTAAGTTTTATGTTTGATCAGATAAGAAAGAAATCCCAAGATCCAAACATCTACTAGATGAAGAACAAAATAGGCTCTTATTGTAACTGGTCATTTCTACAAGCTGGAATATGCCTCTATCAGAATAAAGAGGCTTTAAGAAAAGTAATTGTACAGTAAATGGTTGATTCATTTTAGAGGTTATTTATGAATATTTTTACCTATGAGATTTCTGATGTTATATATAATCACCTTTCTCATTAAAATGATTGATAAAATGAATTATCTCAGTAGACTAATATGCAAGGAATACTGTTGGTGATAGTGGCTGTTCTATCATTTCCAACTCTTGTCAGTCCTCTGTGTTTAGAACAGAAGTACTTGCTGCATTGGGCTTTCTTGGCAGTCATCTTTATGGTAGCAGCTTGCCAGACTTATCTGCTGAGGAGCCAGTGGGCAGGTTAAACGGCCAAACTTTCTGTTAGCATTTGAGAGCCTAAATGTTTGTAATACGCCGCTACTCCAAAAGAAAAATAGATGTAACTATTTTTCAAACACACCGCAGCCCAAGTCAGCAAACGTTCAGCAAACCTTTGTCATATGTATGACTAAATAAAGAAACCAATAAGGGAACAAATGGAGGGGCAGAAAAGACGCTCCTGTCTCTGGAACGATCTAGTCATAGATGTGTCATTACTGTTCATTGGGTGGCATCGTTGACCCTTAAAATACAAAACCTAGATCTAGATAAGAAGACTGGCAAAAATATCATAAATCATCTATGAGTCTGCCGTCTCTGTTAACTGACTGAAGAGGTGCTGCTGCAGCGTCATTAAGTTCAAACATGAAGGCACACAGTGATGACGCCATTTCAGAACACGGATCCATTTGTTTGGGGAAAAACATTCTCTATATTTGAGGGGAACATTCTAACCTTGAAAACATCAAGGAAACCATGCAGATTACCTACAGCAATTGTAAAATCTCACATAGTTGTGATCCTGCACTTTTCTTCTGAATAACCATTGGGAAGAGAAACAGCAACTCGGTCTTAAGACTGAATTCCGTTTTGCTCTCCGGGTACAAAGAGGCAGTGTGACAGTTAACATTTTGTTCCAGATGCTGGAAATAAGAGGACAAGTCACATCATTCACTCAAACCTCCAATTCCCCAAACTAATAGTGCTATGAAAGAGGCAAGGGGGATAGACATAGTTTGAACCTAACCCCAAAGGCTAATGGAAGACAGTGCTGTCAAATGCCTCTAAGCGAGGTATCCCCTGAGTACCACTTAGCCCCCAAAGCAAACCTAGGGACTCTTTACGCATGCTGATTCCTTTGACCTCTGCATCGCCAATCACCATGTGACCCAAAAGGAGAATTAGGAGTTCCCAAAATAGATGAAAGTGGTTTAAATTCTTTCCTGTCAAAATAATTTCTACCAAAAAAAAAAAAATCCTGTCAGAACAGAAAACAGAGAGATTGACTTTATACAATACATCCTTGGCTGGAAGCAGATGAATTAGCTAAGGACTCTAAATTTTATTCCACTGAGGCGCTAACTTGATTCATCCTAAAATGAGGAAGTTAGGTGTATGTTAATGATCATAATATAGCTAACATCAAAGAGAAAGAGGATGTTTGGCCAAGGAAAGTGGGAGCACATTTCTGACCTGCTTATCCAATTCAAGAGAAGTGGGAAAGACAGTGGCTTAGGTGTGTTCCCTTAAAGTTAATCTGAAGTCCAACTAATGAGCAAGTTGCAGAGATTTTAAGAAAAGAGAGGAGAAAGAGAATTTTGGTATCAAAATATTATCGAGTGTACTACAAAGTACATGATTAAAAATACAAACCTATTTGTTAAAAATATTAAGTACTATAAGAATGGATGTGTTCTTTTACAGCAGTCTCTTCAGCATATTGTTCCCTAATACAGATCTCCATTTTTATAACTAAAAGGTATACTAAGGTCTCAAATTAATAATTTTAAATCAGTGTCATCTGATGATGAGCATAGCAGAAGGCAGTGATAGGTTTTTAGTTTTGAAAATGTCTTTTGAAATATGTACCTATGCTCTACATTTGGCAGATAATTTTGAAGAGCTGACTGCTTGGGAATTTTAGAGCTCCTTACTCAATTCCTACTTAACTGGTTAAAAATAAAACATTCACGAAACCTTTCTTCCCATTTAAAATAAATGTTAAATCATTACACATATTTCTCTGTGAGGCCAATAAATAAATTGTCTGAGCAACTGAAACTTGCTTCAATATGTGCTTCAAGTGGGGAACCAACCATGGGGCACAGTCTCATCACCTGGCTCTTAACTCAAAGGCGGATCATTGGGCTCCCCCAGCCGCTCTGGGTAAGATAGAGGGGCAGCTGGTTTCCACAAAGAAGAAAATCTTAGAAACCCGGTTAGGCAGGTCTCTTCTGTCCCATAGGGTTACAATAAATCAGAGAACAACCTCATGGTAATATGTGCAATCTTCACATTGGAAACGGTCTTCGTCCGGTGGAGCCACGGGATGTGTTTGGACAGTACAGCTTTCAGCCACCGATCAAGTGCTTAGTATTAAGCCACCTCCATCTGTGCACATTTGCTCAGTAGAAGACATTTGAAAGACTAGGAAGATGTTGAGAAGGAATGCTAACTTTCCTTCATTTTTTAATACGAGGAATATTTATATGCTGGTGCTCTTATACTTTACCAGCTAACACTCAGGACATTGCGTATGTTATTTTTAATTACACCATTCTCTCCAGGGATTGTGATGGTGTAGGCATCGCATACTGTGCTGCCAACCATAAGGTCAGCAGTTCAAACCCACCAGCCATTCCTCAGGAGAAAGAAGATGTTTTTTGCTCCCATAAAGGTGACCCATCCCTAAAATCCACAAGGGCAATTCTGCTCTGTCCTAAAAGTGTTGCTTTGAATCACTCGATGGTGCTCAAATTGGTTGGAGTTGGACCATACACTCTTTAAAATTATTACATTACTCTATATACTACATAGGACAGAGACAGAAAGCAAGAGATAGAAAAAACACTGAAAGAGAGAAAGAGATTAAAGTGGAAGAAGTTGTGGTTCCACAATACAACTATAAAACACCGAGTAAGTGCCAGCCTCGAGGCCTGATTCTGAAGCATATGGTCGCAGGGTCCTGCAAAGCCAAAGCACCTTCCTGCTCCACTGCTTATTTTAAAATATCCACATATATAGATATGATCCCATGATGTTTTCACGCCATTTTCCTATTTTATATTACAGTCCATCTTACATTGACAAACTTTTGAAGTTCCCTTCTAGATAGACACTCAGGTGCATTGCAGCATGATTCTTAACAGCCAAAGGTGGAAACAACCTAAATGCCTGAGAATGGAAGAGTGGTCCACAACTGGGAAGGATACAGCATGAAAGACTAGATAATGCCAAAAAGTAACAATAAATCTGTGAGAAAAACAAGCAAACGTAGAACATACAGAAACCTGATGACCAAGACGATGAATGAAATAAATCAATCACCAAAGAACACATATTCTATGACACCACTATTATCTAAAATATTCACACCCCTATGGACATCTGCTGATGGGTCCGGGTGTGGGAGGGAAACCCACTGCCCTGGGATTCGGATTCCTAGAGAATCTCTAAGGCATTTCCAAGGCTGCAAATCCTTAGAGGAGGAGAGAGCATGACCTTTCTCTCCTGGAGTGGACTGTGGGTTCAAACCAACGACGTTCTGGTTAGCAGTTCACTGTGTAGCCCGATATGCCACCAGGAGTCTCGAAATCGAGTTGGTTAGGAGGAAGGAAGAAAAACAAACAGTGCTGTCACAAACGAACTGAATTTGCTGGTTGACATCATGAACAACTGTCAAAACATGATCTCCAATCCCTTTAGAGCCATTGACTTTTATGTTCCTTCACAGAACAAAATTATTTCCAATGTACTGTTTAAATTTAATTTGAAAACATTAAAAAGCTTGCTGATGGTACTAAATGTACATAAAATTCACAGAGTATAGACCACTTCTCTTCCATGTCTTACTACACTACTTGTCAATTCAGTCACGATTTTACGGCATGTGAAGGGAATACCGGTAATTCTGGCACAGGACACCTGAATTACTTATTGAAATTCACAATTTTCTACTACACAGTAGTTTGGACTTTGGAGAGGCCATTAAAGCGTTCTGTTAACTATTCTGTGACTTTCCTTTAAGCAGTTTAAATGAGAACGCGGCATCCTCTTCTGAATGGTCAACTATTTTTGGCTTCGTTTAAGAAATTTTATTCTCTAATATAAAGAGGCCTTTAGAAACTATTCCAAGGAGGCCCTGCTCCTCCTGTGAGAGGATGGAAGCTTTCCTCAGCCTGCACGTAATGTGTGGGGCCGTCACGTCGATTTTCGGCTCCCTGAATGTTGTCCCACAATCGTCACATGGTGCTTGGTCTAGGACAGAAAAGATAACGTACACATTTCGATGACAGAACCAATCTCTTTTCCATTCATGAACTATTTTAAAAGCCAGGCAAGTTTTCTCATTTTATTTCTAATGTGAAAGGGTTTTTCTTTCAGATGCTCAAGCATATGATAAAGTATCCGCTCCTGTCAAAACACAGAGTGGGAACAAAAAGAAATCAATGAAACGAAGGGCTGCACTTCAGGAAGTTTATGGTTTAATTCTTTCCTTCCGATGGTTACTTAAGTAGAACGTGTTGTTAAGTTATTTTTAACTGTGCAGTTGATTTTCAAGGAGTCTTTGGGTAATTACCTCAAGTACAGTATATTTCCTACATGTAGATTTGGATTTGAATTGGTTTAGTATTTATTACAAAGAAATAAAGGGGGTCCTGGCCAACTAGCAGCAAAAAAGACATGTTAGGTCCAAAATTCTAATGAGAGCTTGTATATGAAAGGCTTTTCATTTACCTTTGCTCATACGTAACCAAGTGCCCAAAAGGTAAACCAATGTGTGGACGCTTGAGCTGACTTATACAAATATCAAATTCCTTCCATGTTGTTTTTCAAAAACTCTCTTTAGAATAAATCTGCGTAACACTTCATCCAGCTATAATGCTAAATCACACATTTTAAAATATAAAAATGGCCTTTCTATGATGGTAAAAGAAAATATTCAGTTAAAAAATTTTCTTGATGTTTCAAAATATATAAAAACAACAAAAGCATCTTTCCTGAACTAGTTTGCATGAAATTAGAATTCAGGGATACACAATCTCAGGTTTCTTTCCTTGAATATATTTATTACAATCACAGAATTCAAATTAACTAAACAGTTAGCTTGGGAATTGTCTAATTTGGTTGTATTTCTTACAATAATAGCTAAGCAAATTGAGGATTTACTATGAATCTAGAATTATCTTGTATGTATATTCTTAACTCATTGCAATCTATACAAGGGTGGAAAACAAGTTGTCTCATTCTCATCGCTCTGCTATAGACCAAGTACCAAGGGCAGAGTAACCTGCCCAAGGTCATACAGCTGGCCAATAGAAAAGTGATGTTTGCAATCAGTCAGTCTGTACACCAGCTGATTTCTGCATGCACAAGTCCATTCTTTGCCTTACATATAAACCCACCGCCATGGATGCTGACTGGGAATCACCCCGTGGCACAGAGGAGAAGTGCTCCTTAGCGTTTCCTAGAGTGTCCAGCTTCACAGGGACGGACCTCATCGTTTTCTCCATGCCCCGCTGGCCCGTGTACTCAGCAGCCCAACAAATGGACCTCTGCACCAGCGGGCCCCTTCCTTTCAAAAGTCTCTAAGCTGGATGTGTAAGCTGGGATATGCACAACAATGTCTAAAACTCCAGAGAGAAATGAACACTTTTGAGAACAATTGACAACTGTGACCACGTAAATTGGAGCGTTTCTCTCTCTCTCTCTGCCTCTCTGTCTCTCTCTCTCTCTTTGCCTCTCTGTCTCTCTGTCCCTCTCTCTCTTTGCCTCTCTGTCTCTCTGTCCCTCTCTCTCTTTGCCTCTCTGTCTCTCTGTCCCTCTCTCTCTTTGCCTCTCTGTCTCTCTGTCTCTTTGCCTCTCTGTCTCCCATGCACCTCTCTTTAACCCCAGGCCCACGGAAACAGAACTTGCTGGCAATCGTGAGACCTTTTCATCTAGGTTAGGCATTCGAAATCTTGGAATTTTTTAAAAGTCAAAGAATGCATAAAACCTAAAGTCTAATGAACCAAATGGAAGATTAAGCAAACAAACAAATCATCTTGAATCTAAAACTTTAAACCAGGATATCTTTCTGTTTGCAACAACCAGAAAAAGACCGACATAAAAATCATCATTTTACAAGAGACGATGGCTGACCATTAGCACAAATTAAACTTCAAATGTGTGATTTTTTTTTGAAACATGGACTAACCAAAGACAATCTGGGGATTTTCAAAGTAGAGAAGTAATGCCTCCGCATTGGCATTATCCTCCCCATGCTCTCCGCTCTTTAAGGCCAGGGAAGCACTGCTCTGCAACGACATGAGTGACACGCAGAGACAGCCTCTGAACAGATGAATGATGCGACTCCTTCTATTCGTGTCATTTTCAGAAAGTATCACGCCCCCGGGGTAAAGCAATCATACTGAGACAAAGCAAACTTTAGGTTGGCCAGCTAATTTTAGAATTTTGTTCATCTGATTTTCAAACTTAATGTTTATTATCGACTGTCATCAATCGATTCGGAGTTATAATGATCTTAGAAGACAGAGCGGACTTTCTCCACAGTGTTTCCCAGACTGCAAAGGCGGATTTTGAGAATGATGAGGGCAACGAATGTACAAATGTGCTTGACACAATGGATGGATGTATGGATTGTGATAAGAGTTGTATGAGCCCCAATAAAATGATTTAAAAAAGAAAAGCATACTGAATCTGCTCCCTCCCCAGGGAGCAGCTGAGGGGGTGGGAGTGAGGGCTTGACCGGCCAACTTGGTCCTCATCAGCTTAGGGGGCTAGGCCGGGGGCTGCTCTTCTCAGCAAAATACACGCCAAATACCACAACAGGCTGCATAATACTGGGATGGTACAGACATGCTTGTATTTTTTAAGCATTTGCTTTTTTTACGAATCTTAAGGGTCACTAAAATGTTGGCACCCCTATCTTATTCAGTCACATGAATCTGAATAATTCTCAAACAGCAGAAATGTAGGTCACAATAACATTATGATATATTTGGGACATCTGAGACACACAACTAAGGTTTCTTAAAATTGTAAACTTGTTTTAAAATGCTTATTCATTTCTTTTCTGTATGTATAGATGGATGCATACAGAGATGCATTTTTGTATTCTGAAGTACTATAAAATAAATGTGATTTAATCAGTAGATGCCTTTTTTTAACAAGAACTGATTTATTTCCAGTATTTTTAATACATTTGTTTGTATTTGGGCGACTTTATTTTAATGTTTCACTGTATGCTAGTAAGCGTAACTGAAATCAGCAATTTCTTTCCTTGCTTCTTGTTGGTCTAGTTAGCTACTAAAGTACTCATCAGTCACGTTTACCACTCACAAATTACGAAAACCAAAGGTACACCAAAAAGAACCCCTCTCCATTTTTTTGGTCAGAGCATACCCTCAGAGAGAGTTGAATGCTATTCGTGTTTCTGGCTCTGGGAAGAAGGAATCCCAGGCCATTCTGCAGCGAGGGGAGTGTAATTTCAGGCAGCACACTGTGCCAGTAGACATTACCCTTCCTCTACACTAGGAGGCATATGGTTCCTACATATTGTTCTGCTAAAGTGCAAAACCCACGATTTGTGACCTCTATTCTAAACCTCTATTGCAATAGAATCTTATTAAGGCTTAAAATTATTTAATATAAGTTAGTATTTAAAATCCATTTTCTTGTGAAGAAATAGAAAGTTCTATTTGAAATTGCTGAGATCTAAAACTTTCTACAAAAACATGTGTCCCTGCATGTTTTATGGCAAGGGTATAACTACATTATGCAATAGGCTATAAAGCCATGTTTTGTACCCCCTTCTAAAGAACCATTGCTATAACGCAAAGTGTGCTGTGACAACTAATATTAGATGAATTATTATGCATAAAGGGATCAGAATATATTTTTAAGAAGAACCATAAAGATATTGGAGTACAAGAACCTTCTTACTATGTGATCCTTGTTAATGATTAGTAAACTGTGAGGTTTGGGATCTGAGAGAGACAAGAACAAAAAATAAGCCCGATTTAAAGAATTTTAAAATGAGTAATATTTCAACATTTGACACTAGCACATACCCAAATATTTCTATCTTGTTTTAATGTATAACTGTGATTTTGCATCTCAGAATTCACCACAGAAAATTTCTAAACCTAACTAGAAACTTCTTCTAAATAAATGAGCTACATGTTTTGCACCTTTCACATTTTTTCATTATCTATAGATGATAGCAATGATCACAAACTTAATGATAGTCCCTGTCAAATGGCATCTGCGCCATGTGCCAATAATACTGTGGGTCCAAGATCACAGACGCTGCAGCCTTCCTTCCCCAGGCTGTCAGCACTGCTGCCTCAAAGAACAGGAAAACAAGCCAAGGGCAATACAATTAACTATTTCATCTACAGAGCTCAGTCAGTCCTGGAGTTTTCAAATAACTTCCTGATTTACCTTCTCCATTTGGGCACTGACAGTTCCCACCCCATCATCACCTCTGCCTGTCCTAAATGTTAAGGTTCATCATGAGCTCTTGTATCCTCATCATGGTCACGGTTACCTATTTATACTGTGCTAGCTTTAATCACATCCAATGCCTTCAGCTTTCAAGCTCCAACTTGGATCAAATCCTTAGCTCATACTAAAAAAGAAAACAATCTGATGCTAAGACCCTTTTTTCTGATGTATTTAGAAACAGATGGAATATTGTAACTGCCAACACAAGTTATAAACTAAAAACTAGGAATAACCTTCAGGTCAGTTTTCTCCTGTATGACAATAGTCCTAAAGAATCTATTATGTCCTTCCTTTGTCCTGTGACTATCCACAAAAAAACCCACTGTCAATTCTGACCCATAGCCATCTTGTATAGGATTTCTGTGGATAAATCTTTGCAGGAATAGAGGGCCACATTATGGTGGGTGTGAACTCTTAAATGTGGTGTCAACAGCCCAATGCTTAACCCATGGTGCCACAAGGGTTCCTTGTGACTAACTGTATCATCATTCAAAGTTTGATTCCAATCTATCTCCCAATCTGAGTTCCTGTATTGTTACTTACTAGCAGAGCTAACTGACAACCACTGTCAGTGTATCTACTATTTTTGTCAGAGTATTTACTAGAGGATTAGTAATATCAAATAAGTATAATTTTTACAATAAATTACTCTCACTTCCCCTTAGAGTCTAGAGATTCTCCTCGCACCCCCGCCACCCCAAGGAGATGCTGCAATCAAGTGTGCCGGTCCCAGAGGGTGTGCATCTGTGGCCCTAGAGTATGTGCATCTGTGGCTCTAGAGGGTGTGCATCTGGGGGGCCCAGGGTCTCAGAGCTCCATCCCTGCACTCTCCATTCACTACCTTCTGGAATTATCATACATACTAATAGTTCCATTTTACAGATTTGGAATATAAAACCTTAAGAGGTAGAGCTAATTCTTTTCCAATGTGCTCCAGAAATATTGAAATTTTCATAGCTTACTCAACTGACCACATCCTTTCATTGCACTCAGAAACCCATGGTATACATATACACCTGCACGTATATTTTACTTTCTTAGACAACTTCTATTCAACCAATACGCCACTTGCTTAAAAATATTTTAAAAGAATATTTTAAATTCCTTATTCAAGCCATAGCCTGTGATCAATCTTAGCATTTATTCTGCTTTGTGAATATTATTTGTATCCAGTGCCTTCTTACGTTCATAAACCAGTACCTCTCTTCTGTCTCATTGTTGCTAGGGTCCATTGAGTTGGCTCCGACTCATAATGACCCCATGCACACAGAAGGAGACCCTGCCTGGTCCTGTGCCATCCTCACAATTGTTTCTATGCTGCATAACGTAGTCATACGCTCTACTCACAGGAAAAAACGCACATAGCTTCAAGACCTTCAAAAATTTCTCAGATCTTGCTCATGACCTTTTAGGATCAAGGAATGCAGATGAAGGACCCAGGCAGTAAGCTTGGATGCCTTTAGAGTTAAAACATCTTGCTTTTGTTGACTGACCCTGGAAACTGACCTAAGACATGACACGGGCAAACGAGAAAATCAAATTCACCGCCATAGAGTCTATATCGACTCACAGTGACCAAACAGGACAGGAAAGAACTGCCCCTGTGGGTTTCTGAGACGGCCACTCTTTACAAGCATAGAAAGCCTCAGCTTTCTTCTGCAGAGTGGCTGGTGGTTTCGAAATATTGATCTTACTGTTAACAGCCCAGTTCATAACCACTATGTAACCAGAACTCCTCACTAGACTTTATATGAGTACTTACAAAATGCATGAGAAAATTATAGAAGATCAAAGGGGTAAATAATTATAAATCAAAGCTAAAATTCTAAGATTTAGCAGCATGATTAAGTTTTTTATAAACGAGAGCAAACCAACTTTAACTGGACGCTTACAATCCCCTTCCACTGGCATTCACAACTGTCACCCCCTCCCCTTGAACATGGACAGTTTTTAACCAACAGAACAGGCCCAAGGTTGTAGCATGTGACCCTGATTGGTACCTTCAAATTTAAAAGTCTTGCTCAACAAACTTTGTTTTCATAATTGGCTGTGAAGAAGGAGGAGGTCAAGTTCAGGGGCCCCAGTGGCTAAGCACTGAAAGTGTCATGTAGACACTGAAGCTAATCCAAATACACAATAGCCAGCAGAGAGCTGGGGCCCTTCGTCCTACAGACATAAGGGAAATGATCCCTGTTGACCACCTGAGTGAGCATGGAAATGTGTTCAGAAGCTAATAAGAATGCCATTTTTCTGACATTTTGATTGTACAATCTCTAAGAACAAATCTCAGTTTATCCATGTCTACACCCACAAAAAATATGATGAGTGTGTGTTGTTTTAAGTCATTACATATATGGCAATTTGTTACATAGTAATGCAAGACTGAGGACCATAGTGGTTAAGAGTTTGATTGTTAATGCAAAGGTTGAGGGTTCAGACCCATTCAGCAGCTCCTCCTGAGAAAGACGTGGTGATGTGCTTCCCTAAATATTACAGCCTAGAATATCACATGGAGTGATTTCACTCTGTGTAATGGGGTTTATTATATTTGATCTGGGATCAGCTTAACATCACTCAGAAACCACAATAGAAGACTAATAGATAGGTAGACAGATTAGATAGATAGATAGATAGGTAGATAGATGATAGATAGATGATAGATAGATAGATAGATAGATAGATAGATAGACAGATAGATAGAAGATAGGTATTGGTACATAATCTAAACACTTTTAATATTAAAATATTTTATTCTTCGTGAATAAGAGGTGAAAATCATTAACAATAGATACATTTTTTACAGATTTAGGAAAATAAAGCAAAAAATTACAGTGACTTGGACAGAAAAGATAATCAAGAGATTTTTATTTACCACATAAGTTTTTAGATATTTCCCCCATTTTTCTTTTTTTTTTTTAACATTTTATTAGGGGCTCATACAACTGTTATCGCAATCAATACACACATCAATTGTGTAAAGCACATTTGTACATCATTCTCAAAACATTTTCTCTCCACTTAAACCCCCGACATTAGGTCCTCATTTTTCCCCTCCCCCATTTTTCTCAAATATCATTCCATCTACTCCACTCTGTGAGGAATTGTAGATTCATTAACACAGATGCCGTATTCTGCGCTCTCACTGAATCGGTTTAAAAACTCCCATGAGGAAATGAACACAACAGGTGACAATGTAAAACCTCTCAACAATCTTCCTTGAATCTGCATAATTGGCTAAACCATAGATATTTGTAAAAAATGTAGTTCAGAAAATTTAATATGATACCGTGCTAAAAGCAAAAAAAAAGTTAGCTTAATTTCAAAAACGTATTATACCAAGTAAATTTTCTTCAAACAGGATTAACACAACTACCACTGACATTAAATATTAGATATTAGTTTATTCTGGACTTTTCTGAACTCTTTTTAGTTTATTAACTTGATTTTTTTTTTATGACAAGCTGTCTGTCATGCCAAAAGCTTTATACTCTCAGCTTTCTTTAGTACACGGGCTCACATGAGCAATATTTTTTTCAATGTAAAATTTTAATCACTCTACAAGCTAACAAACAACATGTAAGAAGAACTTAATTCTTTTTCTCAGGTATATTTCAAGTATTGTGCATATATGTTATCTCATTGTTACATGGAAAACAAATTTTAATACACTATAAAAATTGTGAAAATCATAAACAAGTACAAATCAATAATACTGAAACCTGGATATAACCACCATTGACCCAGTGCAGTATTTTCTTTTTTTGTATCTTGAAAGAATATTCTAAAACTTATTGCATTTTTATGTATTTGTGAACTATTATTTTACTTATTTAATTAAGAAATATGTAGTGATTTCTTATATTATAGATGTTCAGTGGAGAGAATGAGAGAGAGAATGAAGTGGGGAAACATCTATGAGGACCAATAGGAGAGACACTTGCTTACTCAATAATCATACAAATGGTCTTTGCAGAAATGTTATATAGTCATGACAATGAAAGACCATGTGAATGAGGGCTGAAATGTGTCAACTTAACTGGGTTCTATTCTTGACTCACCAATGGTTTAATGTTAAATCCCCTCTGGATAGAACAGGGCAGTTATGTTGGATGATCTGTACATCTCTTTTATGGTCTAAATTAGAATTGTGCTTGTGATAAAATAACACAGAAACAGCTATCTCACAACCGATTCTACTGACGAGCAAACGACGCAAAGAACTCATCTTCATATCAGAACTGTCAAGTTTTCTTCAGAAAAGTAAAGTTAGTGCCACATAATTTAAAACAAAACATCCATGATGACTTTGATGAGCTTTAAAATTTGCTAAATATTTATTGATTGAAGGTAGCTTTTATGAATAACAGGAGCATAAACTGTGGAGATAGACACCCTTAAGTTCAGATTTTGACTCAGTTATTTGTTACTATGTTTCTCAAATCACTTAAAATTTCTTCATTTCATATGACTAATAACATCTAACTTTCAATATTACTGTAAGGGTCATGAACAATATATGAAAATATTCACTATATTTTCTGTCTAGTAAATAATCCTAAATGAAGATTCACCATACATATCAAAATCAAAACTATCCTTAGTGGGTTCATCAATTGATTCATATTTGAGGCATATGAGAAATGGGGGTTTTATCAAATAAATACAATCTTCAACTTTACACATGATTAAACAGCAACATATACTTTTAAATAATATTTCCATAGGATATAATATGTAAAATGATTCATGATGCTTTGGAGACCAAGAGTAAGGATTATCTATAAATTAGCACTAATTCTTAAGGAGCTCTGGGGGCATATTGGTTGCAAGTTGGGCTGTGATCCCCAAGACCCACAGTTGGGACCCACCATACATTCGATGGGGGAAAGATAGAACTGCTACTCCCACGAAGAGTTTGCGTTCCAGGAATTCAGAGGGGCACATTCCACCCTGTCTGAGAGGGTTGCTGAGTTGGCATTGACTAGATGGTAGTAAGAGAGTGAAAGCGCTATTCTTCATCTGATCACTTTATTTTTCCTAGCTTTTAACTTGGTAGACATCTCTAATCAGTTTAGTTACACTCGTTAAAAGAAAACCATCTTCAACTGAAAACGATCTTAATATTTCCTTAGAATTAATCGTCTTACTGAATCGCAAGTGGAGCACAGGATCACTTTAATGAGTTCACTATGGAAGGACATAGCAGTCACTGCTATTCTGGAACGGCATGTTTCCTTCCCTGGGTGCGGTAAACTGTCCGAATCCCCACTCGTGGTAAGCCACACTGGCTGCGTGGGCACCAAGTGGCAATTGACTAGACAGGATCTCAGACTCGGAGGTGCCAAGGAAATGGCAATGCCACTTAGTTGGTCACCAAAACAAAACCCTACATTTCACTGACAGTGAGTCAACACTGACCCATAGCAACCCCGATGCGTTTCCCAGACAAACTGTCTACTGGAGGAGAAAGCTCAGTTTTCCCCCAGAGAGCTGGTACTCTGCTCTTTGATTACTCTTGGATGGTGGAACAAGGCAAAGGATGATGTCTACTGATTTTATTGCCAAATTTCCAAGGAGAGTTTTGAAATAGCTCATTGAACTCTAAAGATCTTAAATGAGGACAAGTATCAATTTATGTTTTAATCTTCCAAATATATACTGAAAATAGGTGGAAGGTTTTTAGCATTTGTGACATATTCTAAGTAAATATTATACATATAATATGTAAATATTATATGTTATATAAAATCCAATATTGTTAAATAACCATATCAGTTAATGTAAATACTTAAGAAAGACAGAGAGGATAAACAAAATGTTAATTCAGGCATTCCATATATTTAGTATAAGTTTCCTGTTATCTATTTTAAAATAATCTTTACATTTAGTAAATTATACAACATGTAAAACTTTACAGTATATTATTTTAAGCCACGTACAGCTATCTTCTGTCTTCTATAGCTATTAATATATTATTGTTTAATATGTTGCTATTATTAGAATACTCTAATATGTAAACCATACTTCATCTTTTTTAGTTACCATCATTACCATTATAGAAAGTATAACTTTTATTTTGCTAAGGTGTTTTTAAAACAAATTCCAGATACTAAGTATTTCTCATAAAAATAAGAACCTCAGCAGATAATCATAATTGAAAATGACTTTATCTTAATATAACTTCAATTCCAATATCACATCTAACCTATAAATAATCAGTTTTAATATTATTTAGAAATCCAGTCTGTATTCATATTTCACCTATTATCCTCCCCCCTGTTTTTTTGTTAATACTCAAAAAAGAAATCTCAGGGATCACCGGTGGAGGCTTCTAGACTACCAGTTCGTCTTCTGAAAATTGCTCTCAGGGTCAAGTATTAGCTTGCATTTCCTCTAAGCACTGTGCCTCAGGGCGATCAGTAAGTATGGTGCTAAGTTCTCCTTCACTGTACGTTTTTAAAAACCACTTTGTCAAAGAGAAATCATGCTTTTTGTCCCTCATTTTGATATACAAACATGGAGTCCTGGTGGCTCTGTGGGCTCAAGTGTTGGGCTGTTAGCTGCAAGATCGGCGCTTCAAACCCAAAGCTGTTCTCAAGGAGAGAGTCGGGGCTGTACGCTCCCGTGAAGATTTACTGTCTTGGAAACCCTCCATGGGGTCAATGTGTGACTGAATCAACTGATGGAAGTGGGCTCTGTGTTTGATCTTCTTAATACAATAATGTCATCTTTGATAGAATGTGGTGCAATTATCTAGTGGCTGCAAACAAATGCCATTTTATACAGTCACTTGTACAAATTCTTCTGAGCCTTTAATAAATTGCCCTTTTATTTGTATGCATATCGCTCCTGGTCTATTACCCATTTTCAAACAGGCACGTATCTCGATGACTAGTGCACACATACAGCTGAGATAGGGTGGATAACCGAGTTTTCCACAAAGTCCTAAACCTGTTATGGAGTTTCTTATTACTTTTACTAGTGAGGCCAAAAGAAAATATGGCATAAGAATTCTTTTTTAAGTATAGGAAATGGTGAGAAAACTGACCAGGGCTCTTACAATGAAAGCATTCATTCAGCCCAGCTGGTGAAGAGAAAGAGGTGGGGAGGACTGGGGATTGTGACAGGGCGGATGCTATGTCACAACATTAAGCAAAACATAGAGAAACCAGGGAGGGTGGGAGAGGGGGCTGTTAAGGACACAGACACCCTGAAGCTCTATTCCTGGGTCTCCAGTCTAAGAAAGTTGTAGATCTCAGAGAGCGATGTTTCCTAGTCGGCAGAATGAAGCCCCAAAGTTCTGAGACAGTCTCACCCAGATTCCCTCATCCTGTCACTGCCTTGAAGATGCCTTGAAGGAGCATCTGATCTAAGGCTGTGCAAAACCTGACACTGAGCATCCAGATGGTCATCTCAGTGGGCAGATGACCCTGGAAGCAGAATATTCCAGTTTCGGTCGGTGTTATAACATTCCCTTGGGGAAAATTAAGTTTCTGCCAGACCAGCAAAGTTGGAATTAAAAAAACAAAAAGCAAACAAACAAAAAACACACAGTCAATGAAAAATTGAATGTTCTTGTACATCTAACTTAAATTAAAGGTATAAGAATTAGGGAACGGCTATCTATATTTTAGATACATGCATGTTTTAGATACATCCAAAATATCAAATTGGAAATAAATAAAAATCATGTAAATCAAATCCAGGGTATATGTATGTGCAAGTATTTAGAATCAAGACTCTATATTAAAATCCAGACATTCCCAAATTCCCCAGAATGATAATTTTTGTATAAATGTATTTGAAAAAATGGTAAATATTACAATAAATTTGAGAGTACTTCTGGTGGTATGACACATCTTAATATGGCTCTTCCATCCAACACTTTGTAATTTCCACCCAGTGATTCGGTGGGAGTATGCAAAAAGGGCGTATATAACACTAATTGAAGGGACTGGTCAATTTTAATTACCACCTCCATCCTAACTGTAAGGATGAACCATATTTGAAGTAGAGGCAGAGAGAGAAACCCCCTTTGAGTTTGAAAAGCAATTTCAAGATCCCTGACTGATATGGGAGAGGGACAGGCTTGACGCCAGCTGAGGAGGCGAATGATTGCATCTTGACTGATCTTGATTTGTGGTAACCTATTGAATCTCCTAATAAAAAAAATCAAAACCAAACTCACTGTCATGGATTTGATGCCCACTCATAGTGACCTTAAGGTCAAGATATGTGGTAGTTACATAATCTGTTGCCAATTTGAGACTTAAGAGTGTAGGGGTGAAGTTTAGCCTGTCAATCGGGTCACAGGCTGATGACCTCATTTGGAGGCACTAAGGAGATAAATAGCTAGCTGGAAGAGGGACACATGCTCACTCCCTGAGAGACATTATCGACTAGAAGCCTGATGGAGTTATGCTGATGTAGCCAGAGCCCTGAGAGCTAGAGGAGCCACGTGGAGACCTCTGCCGGCGCTGAGATGCTTCTACTGGCACTGGATCCACAAGACTTTCCACCCACTGGCCTGTACTCAGCATTATTACATAGCTATGTGAGTCTAAAGAGGAACTTATGGACTAGTATCAACATACAGGCTAATATTAGACTTATGGACTTGATCTGGACTGGGCTGGGAGCTCTTTCTTATATGCATCTGAGTTTCCCTGGATTTGTTTTTCCAGTTCCACACCCTGTGAGTTTCCGAAACTATTGTTTGTTTGTTTATTTATGGAACTAAGTCTCACTGGCTTTATTAGCTCTTTTTACTTATCATCTGGTCTTTTTTTAAATCATTTTATTGGGGACTCATACAGCTCTTATCACAATCCATCCATCCATCCATTATGTCAAGCACATTTATACATATGTTGCCATCATCATTTTCAAAACATTCTCTTTCTACTTGAGTCCTTGATATCAGCTCCTCATTTTTCCCTCCCTACCCCACCTTCCTTCCCTCAGGACACATTGATAATTTATAAATTATTATTATTTTTTCATGTCTTACACTGACCAAAGTCTCCCTTCACCCACTTTCTGTTGTCTGTCCCCCTGGGAAGGGGTTATATGTAGATCATTTTGATTGGTTCTCCCTTTCTCCCCACACCTTCCTCTTCCCCTCCTGGTATTGCTATGCTCATTATTTGTCCTGAGAGATTTACCTGTCCTAGATTCCCTGTGTTTCCAGCTCCTATCTGTACCAGTATACATGCTCTGGTCTAGCCAGATTTATGAGGTAGAAATGGGATCATGATAGTTGGTGGGGGGCAGCAGGGAGGTAGAATGGCTTAGGAAGAATGGTTCATGTCAGAATAGGTAAAGAAGAATGGAAGTAGGAGGCATTCTTGACAAAAGGGAAACCAAAGGTGTTCAGATATGGCCCTCCAATGCCATTTATTGCAGTTTTTCAAGTGAAAAAGAATTTTAATCAAAGGCATTACTACAGATGGAAGGCAATTAAGTTATGCTACAGACAACACTGATATTCATTTTCCTAGATGAATTGTCATGAAAGTACTACTCATCAAAGCTTTTAAAAACACTCTGAAAAGAAATGAAACAAGTAAGATTTAAATGGGAAGCATACTGCTATTGAGAATTATTATTTAAGTTATACTATAGTTTACATTACAGATTCCTCAAAGTTAATATTGAAAAGTGTGACCAGGAATGTTAAAGATAATAATCGTAATGCATCATAGTGCCATTCTAAATTGAAGGATACTTAGTCACCTGCCTCCTATCTTTCTAACCTAATCTAGTTCATTCTACTGTACACATTTACAAAAGTTAACAGTTTTAAGTCCCATTAAATGACAACAGAATGTTGGCCTCTAATGGTCCTGGGATTGTTCCTCTTCTATCTCCTTTTTCTTCTTCTGTAAGGCCAATCTCACTACCAGGAGCTGCAATCCAGTTTAAAGACATTGCATTGTCCTATTGTCCCAGTGTTGAATTGAAAGATGGAGTGTATATGATTGTGTCACCCATCAAATCTCTTACTTTCATGTGGCTTGATGGATTAAAAACTAGGGCATTTGCCTGCAGCAGGATTCCTCTCTACTCACTCGATTTCTGCTCTCTTCTTGCAAGCACATGGCACCGCCCTATTGCTCAGGCCTAAGAAATCAGTCCAGGAGCCCGGATGGTGGAGTGGGTAAAGTTTGATGTTGTCAACAGCAAGATCAGTGGCTCAAACCCACCTGCCCCTTCACTGAGTGGGAAATAAGGCTCTCTACTCCTGTAAACCAAATGAAAGTAGCACTTCTCTCTGTCAGGGGGTTACCAAGAGGCAGAATGAATTCCAATGGCAGCGGCCTGATTTTGGTTTCAAAGGGTCATTCAGTCAGCAGTTGATCATTTGGGGACAAAAGTTTGGTCTGAGAAGGCCTGCGTCAGTACATTTTTAAAACTGGTAAAATGTTTTGGTTTCTTCTTTTCAGCTATTTCTCTCATTGGATACCTACAACATGGTCTTTCTCAAGTATGGATGTCTGAGAAAACACGCCTCAGCTGAAAGAGAACATACCTATCTCTGTACTTTGTCTAGATCAACTCACCAATAATCAACAAAGTGCTGGTTGCATCCTGTCCCTCCAAAATCCCCCTTGATCCTTTATGAAGCCCAGAGAGAACGAAGGGCTTCTAGTCTGAGATAAAATGTCTTCTAGACTCTTCGCATGTGAGTCCATTATCAAACAAACAAATAAATGCAAAATATGCCGGTGGTTATTTTTCGTGATAAATCTCACATAATTCCAACTTACTTTTTCATAAGTGATAATTTACTACTTTTAAAAATTAGGCTATAGAACATAAACCACTTAAAAATTGTTTTAATCTTATATGAGCTTTTAAACACAAGATCAAGCTTTAGTACTCTACAAGTATGTTTTAATAGCATTTTATTTCTTGGGATGATCACCAGATTAATTATTCAATCACTTTCAGTGGTGTAAATGGTTTCTATATTCTGAAGGTACTTTTAATATGATATTGCTGATTTTTGCTGTACTCTGACACTTCTCAGTTGACTCTGACACTTCTCAGTTGACTCTAGAGCAAAAGAGCCACACAACCATCCTTTAATTCAAAAAGGTAAAACATCCTAAGAAGCTGTCTCTACATTCTAGTTGAATATTTCTAATTCAATTAGTTAACTAGAAAATTACCCAGATGTTCATCAGCTTCTGAAAACCACTGATTAAACTCACTGCACCCTGGCATTTTTGCAAACACATCTTAAATACTTGGGAATCCGGCATAAGAAAAACATGAAGCACTGACTTAGGCTTATTAAGTAAGTGTAAATCCCCCAGCTGGATCTGTTCATATTGCAATTGCTTAGAAAATCCTTCTGTCAAATACATTTGGAAAAATCTACAGACAAGTCCCACAATGGTTTTTACTAGTAAGTTCAACTGGGTGTCTTTCTGCCATGGCTCTGGCAGAGGTCCCAAGGCAGGAGAAGCCAACAACTCCCACGTTTAGGTACTTGCAGATGAGATGGTCTAAAACCAGTGTTGCCTGGCTGTCGATACATGACATTTTGAAATCAGAGAAGTAAAGTTGGAGACTAGGAAAGGAGATTTGAAAGAGTTGTCTCTCTCTTGAGAGTCCTTCCTCTCTGACTTCTTTGCAGGAGTCTAGGAAAGTTGACCCCTTGGAACCAGTTTGATTCTGTACTGCTTTGGGCAAACGTCTTAAAAAAAAAACGAGTTAGCCAGCCCTACAAAATTAAATGTAGTGACAGTGGTCTCATTGGGGATTGTCCACTCTCGATATGTGAAGTAAGAAAATGCATTGATTTCCAATAGGCAACAAAGCTATATTACATACCAGGAGAGTCAGAGTTTGTATGGATTCTACTTAGAACTTCCTATGAGCCTAGAGTGGCAAGAAGATCATAATAGAAAGAAGATGCAAATACAGTTGTCATCTGCATACCATTTACCAATGAGATGAAGGCCACCGATCATTAGCAATAGTGCTAAGCTGGGTTAAGAGCAAGTCTACCAAAGCCACTCTCTCCTCACTCCCATTCCCACCTCCAAGAAAAGTCTACTGACATTTCCTGGATGTGAGAGAACATCAATGCTTGATTGCCTTAATGAGAGCCTTATGAAGAATCCCATTTGTGCTTTTTAAACCTCATATTGGCATTACCACATCACATATGGAGGTATTTTAGTGTATGAAGCAATAGGGTAGAAGAAAAAGCTGGAAAGTTAGAAAGAACCCATCTCACCCTCATTACCCATTGTCGGGAACCAGTGTGAAGCAGGTGTAGCTTAAGTGAGGAAAACATCTAAATGAAGATAGAAATTATTGTTATGACTCTTAATTGGGCATAATGATGATTGCATTTTGGTGTGTTTTGTTTCAGAAAACTAGTCAATAATATTTAATTATTCATTTACAAAATTATGATCAGAAAAAGTTTACAGCTTTCTTAGGATTTCCTCCTAAGATCGAAGAAGTAGTAGCCTCGTGGGGCATTTTTTTGAATGGGCAATGCTTATGAGTTGGCATGTGGTTCTTGGAGATAAAAATGTGTTTATTGCACTCCACTCATTCTATTGTGCAACATACTGGTTAAAGAAAATTGCTAAAAATCAAACTATACACACAAAAACAAATATTTTATCTGTCCTTTTCATCTTTGATTTCATAAGTATCTAATATTTTATTGATTATTATCCTTATTATTTTGGTGGAGCAAAGGTAAATATGCATATACAAATAGCCTCTGTCCAATAGATGTTCACAGGCAAAGCGCTCACTGTCCCGCCCACACCTTGTCAGCCTCTCTTCTATCCACGATCGATTTGTAGATCACCACAGTCGCAGGACGGTGTCTACGACAGCATTTGGCTCTGTTGATTTAACTCCTGCTAACTTCCCAAGTTTTTCCTGTTTCTATCAGCTTATTTTTAAAGTAGTAAGCCAAGATGGCCTCGTTTTGTGCATAGTACTGGATGATAACAGATACATTCTTCACTACGGTTTGTTCTTGACGTACTCGATGGCTTATTCTTCACCAAGGCGCCACTTAAACTGTATTCTGTCAATCCAAAAGGGCCCCCATTCACATGTTAACATTTGGGCCATAGGATGCCTTGCCACAGCAGCTTTTTGCAATTATATCTGAGTGTTTTTCTTCCTTGTTAATGGTTCAAAAATAATGACGCATCATATTAATAATATTAAAATGGATACAAGAAAAACAACAAAAGCAGCAAGAAAATTAGATCAATATCCATAACCCATCCCCAGTCTCTGCCGATCGATTTACCCGCAATTTAAAGCCATTTAAACTGAACATCCGAATACCAAACAATTCCAATCCACATTTGGAGGGACTCACCCGAGTTGGGGTCCGAGTTACCATCAGCTTCAGTCCTCTTGTCCGGAGAGGCCTGGTCGTAGAATTCGTCCTGTGGCTGAACCAGAGGAAGAGCGTGTGAGATCAGCGTTCCACTACCCACCGGCTCGTGGTCGCCTAGACCACTGTCACTGCAGCTTTCCTGGGAGCCATCAGGGAGGTGGAAGGTAACGCGGCGCTGCGACTACAAAGAAGACCACAGGACAGGCCGATTAACACTCCTCCCAAAGAAAACAGGTGCCACAGAACAACAAACTCAATAACACAGTGTGAGAGCACAATAGAACCCAAACTAGCAAAACACATTGATTCCTTGTCATTCGCTCGGTCAAGTTCAACTTGGAACATTCCAGGAAACATTTCAGTCTCATATATTTAAAGCCACACCCACCCAAACAACAACAAAATAAACAAAACCAAGACCCTAATTTTAATCCTATGAAAAGAATGACAAGAAAGGCAAAAAAAACCCAATACCTATCTTAGTCAACAAAATTACAGAAAAGTGTTAAATCAGCAGAAATTTGCATACATGTTTCTTCCATAGATCTGAATAAATGCATAAATAATTCAACATTCCCAGCTCTCCTGTGCCACATGCTGTTTACTTAAGAGTTTTAAGATAAATTTTGCCATGAATGCATTTTCTCTTATGTTTCAAGAACAAGCTGAACATTTGTGTGTCTTTAAAGGAAGAATGGGTCAATTAATTATTTAAAAAATTAATTAAGTTGTACTCTAGAATTGACTTGGTGACAGCATTATTTTAATTTTTAAAACTATTATTGACATATAAACTTGAAACCAAATTCACTGTCATGGAGTTGATTCCTATGCCTATCACCCAATATACATAAAAAGTTAGTTCTATAACAGAACGATTGTTTGGTTCTCCAACAATCATTAGTTTAGTGATTGATCGACTAGCATCAACTGGCACAGTCTATCATGATGCATCTTTGGTATAGAATATGTCACCTTAAGGTGCCTGGAGATTACTTTGGACCCTATTTGAACAATCTCATTCTCAGCAGTGATGGACATGAGTAGACCATTTGAGTTTTAATATAGTAAAATTATACTTTTTTAGCACACGTTTCTACTCATCACTTTTGTTAAGTGTTCTTACAGTTGATGTAACCTGTGATCCATGAGAATATTAGCAACTATGTAGTCAGGAAATACGTCAGCAACTATGGACAAGTATGTGGGCACAGCTGAGTGAGCCTGGGGCACTGAAAGCAATGTCTTCATAGCAATCCCACCAGCCACCGGAGGGAGAACAATGAGGCTTCCTGCTCATTTTCAGACCTTTAGTCTCTTGCAGCAGGTTTGTTTTCAGTAGAGGGATGGAGATGTTAGTGATCTGTATGAGTCATGAATCTATGCTTAATAGAACTGTAGAGACTTTTAATTCTAATTTAACAGTCGAAAAGACCTTTTAATGTCATGCCACATGTGATCAGTTTTATTCCCCCTTAATAAAATTTAAGTGCACAATTAAATAAAACATTCTTTGCAAAGTATAATATAAAGTATTGTTGTGTAGTACTTAACATCTACTTTTTCCTTCAAGAGATGATTACAGATTGCATCCAGTCTCAAAATAAATAAACTAATTAAAGAGGGTGCACAGAAGCGATATTCTGTACACTGCTAATCTATAAATGTGCTTTTTTAGACTGAGAATAGAACATAATCTATTCCTGTGAGTCATTGGTTCAAATCCAGCTCAGAGTCATAAGGGAGAAGAACTGGGACCAATTTATTGCTGTTCAATGACCTGTGTGAAATGAGTTAACAGTTCAGTCAATTTTCAATGAACTGATCCCAATATCATATAAACTGTAATCACAAGTGGTACTAATTGAATCCATCATAGCACATTTCACCTTCATGCAAAATGATCCTTCTGGCAACAATCTCCTCTCAAGAGGTTTTAATATGTGCCCAGGGAAGTGCTGGACAATCCACAGGCCACACTTTAGTATGAATGTCTGAAATGATTGTGAGGCATGCTACTTTAAATTGTGATTGTGTGTCCCTTCTCCTACGACTTTCAACCTTAGAAAGGATAAAACAAATATGCCTAGGAAAAATAGGCGTTTTCTGTTTTAAATGCTCTTAATTCATTGGTCACTTTTTATGATTTCAAAAACAAAACTCATGGCAATGCCGACTCTTACCAACCTGACAGGACAGAGGCACTGCCGTTGCGGGAAGTTCTTTCTAAACTGAAGTTCATTCAAGAAGCAAAAAGCCTCATCTTGCTCCTGCGGGGCGACTGGGGGCTGAAACTGCTAACTTTGTGCTTAGCTGCTTATTACGTAACCTAGTAGAGCCCCATTACCTTGTAACTCCATGTTCCATAATTTTTTCAAATCCCCTTCCTGTGGGTCTTGCTTTCACAGTGATTAATCTACTGACAATCTATAGTTGTGGTGACTACAGTATCTTTAAAGGTCAGTTGAGTGAGAAATGGAGTCCAGACAGAGGCGAGAGTGAAACAGACCCTTCTAGAACCGTGAAAACGCATTTCTGGAAACCCACAAAGCATTATCAAGTTCCTACTTCCTGCTTAACTTTTTAATTGTGATATTCTTAGAAATAAAATGTATGTTGTTTTAATGGCCTTTTCCCTCTTATTGGATAATGTATATTTAAACATACAATAACATTCATGGTTTAAACCAACAGTTTTTACAACATGAGTATAAGAACAAATATTTTGGGGGCATCTACTATATGCCATATTATATAATTACTGTTCACAGGGATTACAAATTAACACTGATTTCTCAAGGCTCTTCTAATATAGTTTCTTAGACTCAATTTCAGACAGTACACTACAATATTTTATTAACACTTTACAACAGAATAAGATGCAAGAATGGTGTTATTTATTTGCAGTAAGACAATTTGTAAATGAGAGTGATATAATGGTTTAGCTACTGTGATTTATGGAGATAATTCCTAGTTAATTTGACCCAATGATAGCTAAATCTTAACAGGCAGAATTGTGCCCGATTTATCAGTCTGGAAATAGAACGTTGTGATGAATCATGCGAAGACTAGGGAGGGACACGGATATGACAGTGTGAAGCAAATTATCAAGCAAAGAAATCTCTAATTTGTCATCATCATGATGGATGCAAGTAGAAGAGGGTGTGAAAAATCAAGGTTGATGAAAGGAGAAGATGCACACGAATTGAGAACACGGGACAGTCTGACTCAGTGAAGAGGGACTGCAGTCGTAGGGGTCACCAGGAACTCCACGGTGCGTGCTCAGCTTGAGTAGAACAGCAGCAGGTGTAGAGCCAGGGCCAGACTCCAGGCTTCCAGCCATTGCTCTGCAGTGGCTGGCCCAGGGCAAGGTTCTTGATCTTTGTGAACAAGTTCCTGGCTTTTAAAATGAAGAAAATCTGTGCTTTCCCCAAAAGAATGCTTGCCAGGCTCAAAATAGATAAAAACAAACGTTCCTGCTCGATACTACTTGGCACACAGTAGGAACTCAATAAAAGGTAGCTACAATTCTTGAAATATATAACTATATGTTTTCTTTTTTAACCATTCGTTCTATCAGTGTTCGGTGATCTTTAATGATGTAATTCCTTTCTGCGGGGCAGGAGCAGGGGCACAGAAAACAACAGCAACTAAAGAAATTATTCTCTCAGAAGAGCAATGTCGGAGCCACGGAATCTTGGTATACTCTGCAATGAGCCTGTACAGCACGTCAACTCCCGGCCTCCTCTGAGCTGAAGCAGCTCTTCGGTGGGAGTGAGGATGGGGCAGACTGATGGTCTGGAAGACATGGTTTCTTTACAGAAAAAAGTAGAGTTTCCCCCATTATCCTTTCAAGAAGCCTATAATTGTTAGTATATTTGGAGAGAGGAAAGAGGGAGAAGGTTTTACTTAGTGCCTCTGGGGATTTTATTTCTTGGCTTATGATCATGGAAAAGTGCCCAATCTGGTTATGAGTCTATACCGACCCTGCCTGACTAAATTGGGACAAAAATATGATCACAAGACCATCTCAGACTTTCCAGAGTCTGGGCATTCGTATTTTGTTCTCATAAATATGTTTCGTGCCCACTTGATTATCTCTCAGGGGAAGAGTTATTATCATGGCTCTGTCTGGTTAAAAGTTTGGACATCACATTGGTTTATTCATTTCGTCGTTGATAGGCTAGCTGCGGGTCCCTCCTGCCCTGAGAGAGAAGAATGTGGGACCAGAAACTCCTAGGGCTACTTCACATTGTCATGCTAGTTGGTATGAATTCTGAGTAGAGGAAGTTTTTATTCGCGAGTGTGTACTCTAAGTGTAAAGGGTCATGCATTTTAAATATGTGTAGGCCAGAATTCCTTAGTCCAAAGGTTCCAGGTCAGTTCTATCCAAGAAAAATAAAATACTTTCCCCAAATCTTTTTCTTGCCAATTACTACAGAAATGTATGCGAGATCATTCCGGGAAGCCTGAGCCCTAGGATATACACGCTCCCGTGTTGGGCAACCACACACTTCCAGAGACACTGGAAGAACAAAAAGCAGGACAAGAAATCCCAGCCTGTGTTAGTCTGGTGCTCCAGGGGTTTCTTATCCAAGAATAATAAAACACACACTCATGTTTAAGGAAGAGTTTCACTACCACCACCCATAGCTGTCCAGCTGACGGACTCACGTGACCCATGTGTGTCAGAGTAGAAGCGGGCTTCACTGAGGTTTCAGTGAATACATTTGGCAAGGGCATCAACAGACTTTCATTTTGAGGTGTCTGCTCAGGGTATCAAACTGAGTGTGTTAACAATCGCCACCTGTCCCACTGGTCTAGAAAAATTCATGTGTGCAAAGATTTGGTGATAAGGTTCATTGCATTTTTGTAGAAGTGGCAAAAAAGTAAGAAAGAATAAAAGGTGAAATAGGTGATTTTATTAACTATAATTAAATATATTTAACATAATTCAGTACCTATGTACTACATGCAAATAAATGGTATACAGCATTTAAATTTATATCAATGAATATTTCTTTATATGGTATAGGGATATGACCTATTGTTAAGTATAAAAATCAGGTTAATACAGATTTAGTTAAGTACATTTTTTTTTGTTAATGTATGTGAATATGTGGGGACTGAGTTTTGAATGTGTCCACACCAAGTGTTTACAATAACACTGATTGGTCGTCAAATTATTGTGTTTCAAAATTGCATTGTTTCTACACCAAAATACTTTTTAAGTATTTTTATCACTTACAGCCAGCATATAAGCAAAGAATGGAACATCTTGGCAAATAAAAGAGCCTCCCTTGAGCCAACAAATGCCACCCAACCTCCTTAGCCCTTTTCTGTTGTCTGTTTCTGTCCTCTATTTTCTTTACCAATGTAATCTTTGCAACTATTGTGTTCCCATCCCTAGACAATAAATAGCATGCCTCTAGTACTAATCCAATATGGCAAGACAAAGTAAAGTAAAGAGAGATAGCCTGCCAATGGTTATCCAAGGTACCACAGTGGATCTCTATTTGTCTCTGAAGAAACAGAGAGAGGAGCAGCAAGACTCAGGGGATGGAATGGCATGGCTGACTCTCTCCCTTCTTGTGAACAACAGCCTCCTTGTCCATGCGATCAGAGGTATCACTCCTGACCATTTTGATGAAAGGTACTGTGGAAGAATCCCCATCAAAAAGGGCGGGAAGAAGAATAGAATCGTAAATTCTCATGAACTACAGAATCTCTGGAATCAGAGAGGCTGATGAACTTCTGAAACGGATCATAATCTCTAACCTTTAAAACTTAAAAAAAAAAAAAAGTTCTCTAAAGTCTTCCTAAAACCAAATAATAGTCTGGCTTAACTAGTAAAGAATGCCTTGAGCATTGAACTCTTTTAAAAATCTCCCAATATGGAACCGAGACAACAGCAACTCGAAAACAATCGTATAGGAGACATGCAACTGAGAGTAATCATTGAAAGACCATTCATAAAATGAGAACAGGAATAGCTACACAACTTGAAGGCTGCGATCAAAGTCACATAATGGGACATTTAGAAATCGGTGTATTGTCGTATATCTTTCTATTTATGTTCTCAGCCACAACAACAATATAAAATCATGTATTTTTTAAATTGCTACTTAATAAAATCCATTTAAATCATATTAGGAGCTCTGGTCACATAGTGGTTAAAAGTCGGGCTGCTAACCCCAAGGCTGGCAATTTGAACTCCCTAGCAGCGCAGAGGGGAAACTTTCCACCTGTTGAGTTACAGTCTTGGAAACCCAAAATAGGAATGGGGACGGGATAATCTGGCCTGTACCCTCTCCTATAGGGACTCTGAGAAATAATCAACTCCATAGCAGTGAGTTTGGTTTTGGTTGGAAATAAAATTTATAATTGATATTATGGAATGAGAAAACAATGCTTTTATATTGTTAAACTATGATTGTATGCTAGACACCAGTGATAGTGAAGGTTTGATATCAACTTGGTTAGTTAGAATTCTTGGTGGTTTGGCAGTTAACACCAGTTAACATCCATCTCCATGTCCTGGTACACAATGTTCCATAGCCATTGAGTTGTAAATCTCTACAATTAGATATGATTAGATTGGATTACAATAGCCTTAATCATACAATATTCTGTATTCAATTTAGTATCTCAGGGCTGTGGCCTGCTTCCAATATAAGTGGACACTATGGAAAACATGTTTGCTTTTATTTGATGGGTCTGGATGCTGCATCTGGCTCAAAGACCCAGTTCTTTGGAGTGAGACAACAGGCCTCCCCCCCCCCCACGGCATTGCCTACCAGGACTGGGAATCATCAACTACCTGTCTTCTGACGTGCTGGCCTTGGATTCATGGATTCTCATCCACGAGTCTGGACTGTTTACCTTGGATTTATTCTTTGCTGCCACCATCCTGTGATTGTCCTGCTGAACACAAGCCCCACAACTCTCTGAGTCAGGAGAAGCCTCCAGGCTAACCTCTGACCCACAGAGTTGGACTTGGAACTTGCCTTTATTTGGACTTCCCTACTTCTACAATCTTGTGAATTTATCTATTATCTATCTATTTAATCACACATATATGCAATATATGTGTTAATAAATATTCACATATATGGTGAGAATATATACCAGTGAGATATTTCTATCTCTATCTCTATCTTTATCCACAGCCATTTCTACATCTACATCTACACCAGCGATATATATCACTGGTTTTGCTTCTCTAGAGAGCCCAGCCTACAGCACTATCGTCTAAGGCTATTTACCTAACTCATTTGTAAGTTCTTTAATAGCATCTTATCATATGCATTCTATGAACACACACTTTATCCTAATAAATGGAGCAAAACTTGTCACAGTTTTGAAAGTGAAGTGAATATGATCTAGAAAGCAATACATGAATATAGTTCATTTCTTGCGTTACATGAATATAGTTTTATCTGTGTATTTCCAAATGCTTGCAAGCTTAACTGAAGGTTCACCAATTGCCATGCCCATTGTGCTGGAAATAGGACAATCAGAGCCATATATCTTAAGAAAGTCCTCCTGCATTTGTGATTTAGGAAAGTGACTAGTAGCTGTCGCCAGGTGTCCAGTGTCAACTCATTGACGCTAGCAGCACCTAGTAGCTAATGAGGGAAAATGCTTCCGTTATCAAGAATAAAGAATTCCCCTTCAGGATAAAACTGTAATGATCCTTTCCACTAAAACTCAATGAAGATTTGAGCACAAAGTATTCTTAGAATGATTTCTTTATTATTTTGGACCTGGTAAATTGAGTTAATTTTTCTGTTAATTTAGAGCATTCCTGTTAATATGGCTCTTCTACTATAGGATTTCTGAGTTTAGGAGGCTGTCAATGATTTAAGGATATTATATTTCAAAGTGTTGCATTTTCAGGCAAAGGTTGAAGGCAGAAGAATTGTGTGTGCACAGTGCCGGGCTGGAGCACCACCCCTGCTTTTCTGATTCTCAAGCCCAATTGTTAGCTGTCCTCATTTATCCATTCCTAATGGACAAATTCACTAATACGTAAGGAGAAGCTCCCACAACAAATACATTCTTCTAGACTTTAAGAATACCATGCTGAACACAATAGACATCCTGTCCCACAACTATTAGAGCAGCAGCTCATGTGCTCAGACGTGGAATTCGACTCCTTTCATCCACCAGCTACATGACTAACTCGGCCAGCACCTATACCACCTTTTCATAAGGTGACTTCCTTCAAATTCTTGCCAGCTTAATAGACTTACGGAAAGTCAGGAAATGAATGAGAGACCTTCACTGTATTCATCAGCAGTATCCTAAGCAGAAAAATAGGAAGGGCAGAGGTGTACTCCACGTTTACGCCCAAATACCCTTAACCTGTCACCAGCCAGAGGGTGCAAATAATTGCCAACTTTGTCAAAATATAAAAAAAGATAGAAGGGAACACAGACAGTCATGGAGGTTATTCTTAACTCAAACTGTAATTCTGGCTAGTGTTTCATGTCCCTGTGAACATTTTTCCTACCCATATGATATTATTGTCAATTTCAGTAAACATCAACTCCACATGAACGCATGCATGGAGACAAAAAGTGATCCATGGTATTTTTTAAGATTTTGATCGTTCAGAAACTAGATAACCAGATGATATTAGGCAACACTTGATGAGTCTGAAGTGCCTCTCCTTTGGTTAGTAATCTAACAGAACTGGGACCAGTCGAAAATCAAGATGATGAAATTAACAACTAACAAGCCCTCACCCCGAGAAAACATACACTTGCTACTTTCTGAACTTACAAATAAATATTTATTGAGTGAAACATGATTTATCCAGACTTGCAGGACTTATAAAAGGGATACAATAGAAATGGAAGGCATTGCATATCCTCCAGAGGTGTCTTCCCTTCCGGGACACTTCATGTCTCCCAACGCAAACTCTGCAGAAAGTGCTGCCCTGTTTTACACATGGCAACACGAAACACTGCCCTGGCTGGTGGATTTCCTTCTTGCCTCTTTGAATATTTCCTCTTTGGGATACTTGGAGACAGGTGAGAAGATTCTAGGGATTGTTTTGAGAAAGACAGTAACAACTTCACTGATCACAGGTGATGAAGGTAAAGGAGTTTTCCATTTTTAAACTGATTTCTTTTTTAAATTCATGGTCAAAAGGTGCCACCTTGAAAACTCAAGTGTGCCTGACAGAAACCCGTTTCTACAATGGCTTCATATGTGCAAGCCGGGCAATAAAAATGATGAAACGCAAGGATAATCACAGAAAAACTGATGCATTTGCTTTATGGTGTTGGCAAAGAACATTGAAAATACCATGGAATGCCAGAAGGACAAACAAATCTGTCTTGAAAGAAGCCCAGTCGGGAAATTCTTTATAAATGAGGTAGATGAGACTCTACCTCAAGGACTTTGGACTTGTTATGAGATATGGGACCCTGGAAGAGGACTTCCTGCTTGGTAGAGTTGGCTGAAAAGATAAATCCACGGAGGCTGGTAGATTGGCACAGGTACCTCAACAGTAGGATCACACCTAACAATTGTGAAGACGGTGCAGGACTGGGCAGAGCTTCGTTCCACTGTGCATAAGGTCACTGTGAGTCTGACCCATCTGTTGACACCGAACAACAGCGATCTTTATCTATATTATTCAAAATAGGTTCCAAGTGCCGATGGCAAATGACCAAGTATAGCCACTGATATTTTCAGAGGAAGGGAGCAATAGTAACCTGTCTTCCCTACACTTAGTGCACTTTAAGACAGTTTGCAGCGACTGCTTTATTTCAGGAGAGAGTTGTCACTTTGTGCTCCAACTTCACCACAGAATTGCACGCCTGGATTGCATGTGCAGTCTGGGAAAGTAGTTCTACTGTGTGTAGGACACTCACTTGAATGTACACTGTGCCTGTTGTCTTTAGTTTTTCCACTGTCTTATTGTGGCTAATTGTACACCTGCAAATAAAGACCCATCTGCTTTCCGGGTCCGTAGCGGGTATTGAGGATCCTTTAAGATTAACTGAAGTCAGAAGATGCAGGCTAATGACATGTGGCGAAGTGTGTTAGAATAATTTTCTATTCCTGCATTCATTATTGCTGCTATTGGTACAAGATGAAATGAAAGAAAGCTAGGTAACACTTTCATCTCACAAAAAAAAAAACAAACCAGAGCAAACTTGGATAAGTCTAAGATGAAAATCAACCCTGTCTCTTTTTTCTGCGTTCAGCTTTGGTGCTTGAATTGACAAACTGGAAACAAGCATAAGACAAGGATTTCTTCCCTGTATCCCCTGTCAGACACGAAAGAAGGAAAGATAGATGGAATCAGCTGTCCTCTTTGATTTGGGGTATTGGCCCACCCTTCGCTCCACTTCCTTGCGGAACTAAGGCAAGCACAGAGGCTTGAGAATCGTCAATATTGTTGGTTATTTTGCTTATTGTATTCTTATTTAGGCTCTGCTATCAAAAACTCCTTCAACCTATTTTTCACAGTTAAATGTTGCCCAGTAGGAATGCAGTACTTTATCTGAGCATACAAAATATAAAATGACTACATTAAACAGGAGCAGCTGTTCTTGATTCTGCAAGCAGAATTTTTGCATCTATAAATTATATGTACAGAAATAGGGAAGAAACAACTCAGCAAGGGTCCTATCCAATTTAGTTTCCCAGTGTAAACAAATTCATGTGACAAAGCAAGTTACCCTTATCATATTTCTGAAATCAGCATACACAATAGTTGTATATATAATTAGAAATTATACTAAATTATCACTGATATTAATTAAAGACACAGAAGGCACTGGTGGTTCCGTCCCCACCCCCTAAAAAGCAAACCTTTCTTTGAAGAGTGATAAATCTCTAAAATAAGATAAAAAAATAGTTTGCGGAATTGCCTATATTGATAGACGACATGAGAAATGGAGTCTGAGTTGGAGTCGAGCAATCAAAGATTGGCCATATAGCTTATGGCATATTACCCAATGAGAATAGTCTTCAAATTTCTCTCTGTTATTATTTGTTACTCTAAATATTTTTCAATAAAAACCCAAGACTTGTAAAATCCAAGTTGGCCAATTTTTTTTTAAAGTACTATCTTTTAGGGAATGGTTGCAATTATATGTTATAATTAACTTCTGACGCTGGTCACCTGATTCAGAAGAGTTTAGACAGACTCAGACATGAATGCGCTCAGATGCACAAACATACGCGCACACTTAAGCTTCTTTTGTGTGATGCTGAACAGGAATGAGATCATAATTACCTAGTAAGACTGAAAACTACTAATTCTAGACAGCAACGAACAGATGATGTTCCTGCAAGTTAAGAACGAAACACAAATAGCGGGGAGAAGCGAGCCCTATAAAGCCCGCAAGAAATACCATGAAGCTACAAGAGGGTTGTTTGAAATTGCTCATCAACGGTTGTTGTTCGCAGCAAAAAACAACAACAACATCTGTTCCAAATGATTTGGGTCAAACATTGCCCTTTGACTTTAGTGATTTAATTTGTGGATCTTACTTTGTATAGAATAAAGAATCCATTTAAATCCCTTTGCCATTTGAGACATAATTTTGGTTGGGGAAGTGTCTGGGAGACATTCCCCAACCCAGGTGGGGCTATGAAGGGCCGTGGTGCTGTCGTGGATGAAGCCTTGCACCACTAACTGAGGGTTCCAAGCCACTAGCAGCGCCATGGGAAAAGCGGGAGGTTGTCTGCTCCCCAGAAGATGTACCATCTCAGGAAGCTCCAAAAGATGTATACTCATACACTCTGTCCTATACTGTTGCCACGGGTCAGGATTAATGAGATGGCAGCGGTGGTTTTTGTTTGTTTGTTTTGCTTTTATTTGTTAGGGAGGGTGGAGGGGGAGGAGCGCGAGGGCAGTAGCCCAGAAATGAGATGAGAAGTTTGGACCCACCAACTGCTCTGTGAAGCAGGATGTTTCAGTCTGCTTCAGGAAAGATCTTCAGCCTAGGAAACCCTAGAGGGAAGTTCTACTCTGTGCTACGTGGTTGCTAGGACCAGAAGTCCGCAAGAAGACAATGAATTTGGGGTAGAGACATCTGCAGTGGTTAACAACTATGTGTGGGATAGGAGAGGTTATGAAATAATAAGCAGCCGAGTTTTGTCAGTGGCTTAAGAATGACTTTGAAGGCCATTAGAAGAGAGGTTGTTGTTCGGTGCTGCTGAATCGGTCCTCATAGTGACTCTGCCCAACAGAATGAAGCACATTGCCTACTCCGGCACCATCCTCACGACTCGTTCGGCTGAAGCCCATTGTGGCAGCCACTATGGCACTCCATCTCCTCCGAGGGCCTCCTTTTGGCTGTCTTTCCACTGCACCCAGCATGATGCCCTTTTCCAGGGACTGGTCTCTCCTGATGACATGTCCCATGTACCTGAGACAGCGTCTTGCCATTCTTGCTTCCAGAAACATTCTCTCTGTACTTCTTTCGAGACAGATTTCTGCTCTTCTGATAATCCGTGGCAATCTGCCCTGTAAAACAGATTCTATGCCAGCAGCCTGAATCAAGTAAATCTTCTACAGTCTTCCTTAGTCAGTGCTGAACCCGGACACATATGAAGGAAACAACAAGATCAGAGCTAGGGCAAGGGCTTGGAGAACTGCTTAGTTCTCCATGAAAGCCCCCTGCTCTTTCCACACTCCAAAGAGGTCCCGTGCAGCGGATTTGCCCAGTGCAATGTGCCATTCGATTTCCATCTCCTGCTGCCAGGAGCATTGAGTGTAAATCCAAACAAGATGAACTTCTTGACAACTTCAATCTTTTCTCCATTTATCATATAAAGGCAGTTTCAAAATATTATGACTAATGACAACACAAAGCACAGCTATGAAAGAGAGCAAATTTGAAAGACAGCCTTCATCTATATGCATGATTTCTGTTCCTTAGCTAAAGCTCAGGCATGGTTTTATTCAGCGCCTGTATGTAGGAATGTTTTTTCTAGATTATCAATTGAGAAAGAAGAATGAAGACAGTATAATATTAGATAATGAGATGAGAGGTGGCGTGCTTTACTGAGGGCCTTGAATTTCAGAATTCTAATGAAAATCATTGCCCAACTTTGCAACACACATATTGAGTGGTCACGAAAAGATGGTCGATACATACTTTAAATTATTAAGGAACAATGAGTCAAGTGCCAAACACTGATGCTGTCATAAGCTAGAGTAACACGTGTTCAAACCACTCAGCCTTGCTTTGAAACTACTTGCGCTGTTAGATTCTGGGGCTATCTACAGATCTGCAGAAAACAGAGAAAGTAGATGGATTGGAATCAACATGAGTATGATTTTAGATCTCCTTTTTCCTGGGTAGAACAGGCTTGGTTCCGAGCAGTCAACGTGGCTGGACTTCAGTTCAAAGAGAGAGAGAGTGAGAGAGAAAGCCACCTATGATGGCCGAGAGTCCACGTGACTTTGAGACTGATACTTGAAACAAAAATCACTGCTATCTCGCAGTGGTAACCACTACTTGCCCTGTGGCTTTTGTTCTTTCTTTTGAAAACATTACTGGCTAGCCAATCTCAGTGATTTGTGCACTGGGGATAATTTGTTTTCCCAGAATACAAATACAAAATTCAAGCAGACATCCAGAACTAAAGCTCTCAAAAGTGCCCACAGATTCGGGTTGCAGCTACAAAAGAAGGAGTTGTGGTCGAAGATTGGAGTGCCTGTGGAAGAGGGAATGTTCTTCGATATCACGTCCCCAAAGTGGACATAGCAGTTCAGACTAGAATCCCCCAAATCTGTCATACTTTTATGAAGACAAGAAACCAACGCTGTTTTGTTCTACTTGGCACTGGTGAGTTTTTACAGACACACTTATGTTTTCTTCAGTGGGACTCCGACACTAAGGTGACAGGGTTTTCGAAGGAAAGATGCATAAAGCTTTCATGCAAGGAGTAACTTGCTAAACTTGCTAAATTTGGTCTCTGAAATTTGAGGCGGTAGCCTGCAATTAGAACAACAACAACTTAATTTACTAAGAGTTAAACTTAGGGCCTTGTAAACTAGGAATACATTTTCCTATGTATGCAATGCTAAAAACGATAGTCGGAAATAACTTTTTACCAGTGCTACTGAAATTTCAAATTTTTTTTAACCAGTTTGACGACAATAGTTTTGTAGTTAACAACTTCTTGAGCAAACATGCTTAGATACAATAGGGTAAAACATGATGGAAGATTTGAAAACAATCTGCATTTAGGATATCCAAACAAAATATCAGACAAGGAGGGAAGTTAATAGACATTATAATGAATGATAAGACTTTAAATGATATATTTTAAAAGAAATGTAGGGCATTTTCAAGAAAACTTTAAGATGGTATTGTATTATATTATGTTTAATTTTACATCTACTGCATGTTCCTGTTTTGGTGACATAAATACTCACCTACTGTCATTCTAAAAATGAACCCTAATTGGGCTATTTTAAGTCCTAAATGAAGGTTCTATATCAATATAACTGCATGCATCTGTCCTGTACATTTTTTTAAATTGAGTTCTCTGATTATCTTTTGTTATTTCTCCGCTTTGAAATAGTGTAAATTTGAAAATGTTCCTCCTGAAATGGACACTCCGATTGCTCTTCCACAATGACTGAAGCTGTTCTTGTCCATTCTAGGGCATATTTCAGATAGTTAATTCCACGAAGATGAAATGAAATGCTCTTCATTTCAAAAAATGATTCTGTCAGCCTATTTCTTACCCTGACAGATGGTAGAAAGCAGAGGAAGGTAATTTAGGAATTAAGGATTTATCTTCCATGCAATATATCATGAAACTTGATGTCCAGAAAAGGCATCTTATCTTAGGCTTCCCAGACAGACAACACACAGAGAGAAAGCAGTTTAGATCCCTTACTGATCACTAACTCTTCATGGATATGAAAATCTCTGAGATGTTCACCAGCCCTGCAGTTTAGATGATAACTGATCAAACATAGAAGCTATCTGATTTTAATTCCTGAAAGAAAAAACATCGTTTACCTCATGCATGATCACAGGACTCACCCTATTCTGGTATTCTCTCCAGATATCTATAGAGCAACTTTTTGGTTGTTGTTAGAATAACAAATACTATCATATAACGCTTCTTGGTGAAGGGGAAAAAAAAAACCTTGAAAAATAATAATATGAGTTTTAAAATTATGCTTCTCTGGTGAAGTAGTGGATATACATTGGGCTGTAACTTTCAGGTCAATAGTTTGACTATATCCCCCCTCTGCTCTCATAAAACTTACAGCCCCCCAAACGCTGTTTGGGGTCATTATGAGTTGGAATCAGCACAACAGCAGTGGACTATCCGTTTAAAAAGGTCTTCCTTTATTCACTAATTTGCTTATGAGCCCTTAAACTACCAGCAAGAACAACAAAATAAAAACCAACAACAAAAAACAATCAAGTACAAGAAACATACTGACTAAACTATTTAAAACCTGCTATGTATGAAACTGTGATAGAGGAATCTGTAAATGTGGAGCACAAACGCTAAACCAAAAGAGTTGAAACCTGACATATTACTATTGTTATGAATCTGAGCCAGGAGATTGCTTAGACTTGACCTTTGTGCAATGATTTAGTCAAAATTCAAGTATTCTTAGCAAGAGCCATTGAATACCTACTGTCTCTCAGTGATTGTCCTAGACATGGAGGCATCTGTTGTCTAAAAACAACAACAACAAAAAATGGCACTGTCTCTGCATTCATAAGTTGTAGAGTTTTGCAAGTGAGAGAGAATGAAAGAAATAATCGCTAGCATGCCAAGTGCCAGGAAGAGATTTGGGGGTAGAATACATTATGAAATGGACAGATCCAACACACTAGGACATCTTGCAACAAGGAGACACGGCTTCCCATCCACAGTCACTAGGAAGACCCCGGTGGCGTAGAATTCATCATTGCTCCAGCTTGTCCTTTCATGGAACATGTATACATACGTAAATACCTCATCTGCAAGCCCTGTGGAACACACAGCCTTTACCTCCTTACTAAAACTCATGTTAGAAATGCTTAGCTGAAGTATTGAAGCGTATTGAAGTATGTTTTATCTGCTTCATGATTATGAAACTATTGAAGCCTATCATGAAAATATTGAAGCATATTTTTAAACTCTTCTAAGATTTCTTGGCTTTGCCTATGTCTACCTGATTACATTAACCTAAACATAAATGTGGATTAAATGATTTTTAATATTTGAGGAAATTATTGGTTCCCAATAATACAGTGTTTAATTATGATACCTAGATATATATTACGATAGCAAACACTTGCTGAAAAAGATGACTAACCAGAACTAGAAATGGACAGGGAGTATTGTGGGGGAGGTGAGATCCTTGCTATCACTGCCAGATTGCTGCCTCATCCCACCACAGGGGTGGGCCTGCTCCCTGCCTCTGGGGACAATGGACAGGCTCCTGTAGGTGGAGTTTTCACTCTACTGATAATGGTTCCTATAGAGACCCAGAGACCATCCCCTAGACCACCCCTTCTCATTGCTGTGTAACCTATAGTGCAGCCCCTCCCTGTGACATATGTCTCTACCTGTAATTAGTAGGCTGGTATGCCCCCAAAAGGTATATAGGCGTTGGTCAGTGAGAGAGACCCTCCTCCTTGCTGCTTACTCCCCTCTCTTCCCTCACTTCTCTCCAGTCCTCTCTCCTTTGTTCCCTTGCCCTCCTTCCCTTCCCCCTCTCTCCACGTGGACCACCAAGCTGGGCTGAGGTGAGCAATGCTAGCATGTAATGTGTCTGACTGCATTATTGTAATATCTCTCATGCTCTCAATGACTTTAATATAATACTTATATATCTCAACCATACAAGTGTGCTTACTGAACCCATGGGTAGTATTATTAGTAGTACTAGTAGTAGCAGTGGGTGGGGGCTGGCCCCTTACCCTCACCTCCCCTAAACATTTTAATTTAATACTACAGAGTATGTCTTTTCACCTGGATATTTTTGACACTGAGTACAATTTTATGCTGTTTTGTTTTGTTTTTAATCATTTTATTGAGGGCTCATACAACTCTTATCACAATCTACACATACATCCATTGTGTCAAGCACATTTGTACATCTGTTGCCATCATCATTCTCAAAACATTTGCTTTCTGCTTGAGCCCTTGGTATCAGCTCCTCATTTTCCCCTCCCTCCCTCCCTCCCTCATGGACCCTTGATAATTTATAAATTATTATTATTTGTCATATCTTGCACTGTTTTTATAGAACTTTTTTAACTGATTAATTTTCAGAAGTAGATCACCGGATCTCTGGTCCTATTTTTAAACCGGAAGCTTCACTGAAAGCATCCTATCCACCCTGGGTGACCCTGCTGATGCTTAGAATAGCAGTGACCTAGCGCCCAGCAATACAGCAACAAGCAAAACGACACAATGGGGCAAACTGACCACATGTATGATTATCTGCTCGATGATACGATAAATGTTGGAGGCAGCACTGAAAAAAAATCAAACAATGTACTGCATTAGTAAACCTATTCGAAGACTTCTTCAACATTTTAAAGTTAACAGGAAGCGATGGATCCAAGCCAAGGTTATTTCAATCATCCAAATGCAGGAGAAAGTTATATATTGGAAAAGGAAGGCAGAATAATTGATGGCATTTGAACTATGGTATTGTTTAAGGATATTGACTATATTGTACACTGCCTAAAGAACAAACATATCAGTCTTAAAAGATCCACAACTAGAATGTCCCTTAGAAATGTAAATGACAGGCTTTCTGACTTGCTGGCTTTTGACAGATCAACAAGTAAGGTCAATTACTAGGGAAGGTCAGGTTAGTCTGTAAGTAGAAGGTCAGTGAATAAAAGAAAACCCATCGATGAGATGGCTTGATAAAATAGCTGCCACAATCATTCAAGCATATCAATGAGAATGAAGATGGAACCTGACCGGAAATGTTTCAGTCTGATCTGTGAGAGAGCATTGAGAGTTGGAGCTGACTTCAAGGTAAATAACAACAATAGTGACCAACAGAAGATAGGTTCTTTGAAAATAATGTTGGATGAAATACCAGTAACAGTAAACTATACGCATATATGATGCTAGACAGAGTCAAACAGTTTTCCTTAATGACACAGTCACCATAAAAGAAGATTCTTGATCTAATTTTCTTTTAAATAGAAAAAGAAAATGTTTTTATCTTCTGAAACCAAAACTAAACATTTCCTGGAATTGAGAAGTAGAACTCAAAAAGAAGCCTGCATTGTTTTCACCAACAAAGGAGTTTATATCAAAGAAACTGAAAATGCACCCTGTGGATTACTGATTGCCTCCGAGGGTTCAACTCAATGCCAATGGCCACTCAACAAGACAGAACCCGCCAATCATGCTGTTCTTCTCTGGGAACTAGCTGCCGGAGATGTCACTCGTATAAACCAAAAGCCAAATCGCAGCCACTGTCATCAAATGGAGTTTGACTCGGCAAGTCCACCCGACAAGGTAGACGGATTCTGTGACGTGAGCACTGTGCATATTCTCAGCGCACAGTCTCATCTTTCTCCCACAATACAGCCAGCGTTCCCTGCCCCTGGCACAGAGAAACAGCTATGTGCAACCATAGCCTGAATTTTCACCACCAAAGGCAGCAATTAACTCCAGCTACCACGCTGCTGATAAACCTTGAAGTTCAACCTCATGATCAGGAAAAAAATAAAAATGAAAACAAACAAATAAATAAGGTTCAAAGAAGAGGACATCATGGTAAAGGCACTTTAGAATAAACACTAGAAAAGAAGCAGTGCCTTCGAGGTTTTCTGTAGTGTCACATTGTGAACATTTAAATTAGTAGTACTGTCACAGAGCATCATTCTAAATTTTAAAGTGTCTTTACAATGTCCTGAAATATTCAAAGGAGGCAAAGTGACTAGATTACATTTCTTTCCATGAAGTTTTTCAAAGTGTGCATCTTTATACACATTCAATCCTTTAAAACTATTTAACTTAAATATAGTTTTAAAAGCTGGCATTCAAAAGGAAACAAGCCATTCCAAATGTGAATAAATGTATTGTATTTTTGTTCAATACTAATGAAGATGAAAGACACTAGAAGACCATATATATTTTAATGATCTTAAAACTTATTTATTATATAAATATTTCCATGGATGAATACTTGCTTGCGATTGCAATTTGTAGATGTATTTTGACACAGCAGGAATGTTAACTTTTGCTGGAATTAAAAAAATTTTTGACTCCTAAAATGTATTTACTTCTAATTGTGTTTAATTTCATATTGCACAAATTAATCAGAGTGGATGCCTTTATTTTCTGCTGTTTTAACTACAAGAAATGATCTCTTCTGTTTTTATCCTATTATAAGGATCGTTACAAAAATGGGAAACAATTAACACTGGGTTTAATGCCTGAGTGCTATAGAGCTGAAGTAATTGCTCTCAAGGTCTGCTAACTTTTTAATCAGGCATTTGGTTGCAAGCTGCTCGCAATTGATTCTGAGAGAACTAACACTATCTAAGGGGGACAGCAGGTGTGCCAGAAAGCAAGCATGTTGGTGAAACAAATGAAAGATTTTTTAAAGAAAGCGGGGAGGAAAAAAAAAAAGAAGCAGCAGCAGCCAAAACCAAAGCCAAATACTTGTCAGCAGGTCTTTCCTTCTGCTCAGCCTGTTTCCAGTGGGCTGTGCCTGCAAGCAGCATGGAGGAAGCCCACTGCCCTTTGGATGCAGAAATGCGATTGGTATGTTCAGCAGTGAGGAGCCCTGTCCATCCCAATATATGTGAATTGAGTTAATTAACAGAGAGGACTTGAAATTTCCATATTCAGTAGAGTCGCGACAAGGCCCCATCAGAGATTTCTGGAATTACAACCTAATTAGAAAAGTTCCCTTTACTTTGCATCCAGGCTATTCTTTGAAAAACAAATGTGTTTGGGTACTTTGTTCTTTTTTCAAGGGGGGGCAGGGAGGGGACTACAGTGATTTCCTCCAAAAGCTAATGATCTTCCTTTTAATCCTTTTTCTTTCTGTCAAAAGTGTCATTCTCCTACTGTGCAAGTGTCTCCTTCTGGGCATTTTGCACACATTGAAAGTTTCATCCCTGAGTAGGAGACTGAGAGGCCACTTCTAATGGCACCCCCACCACTGTAATTCCTTGAAAGGGAAGGATCCAAGATTTAATAGTCTGATAAATAAGCATTACACCTACCAGAGAATATTCTGACAAAAATTAGAGCAATATTTCTAAAATTCTCAACTTGACACGGTTCAAGTCGTGTGGTCCACTGCTGACCCCTCTTTACATGGGCACAGAGAACCATGGCAGCGTTAGTCATACCCAAATCCTTGTTAGTGCTTTCTCCAATCCCCGTAAAGCAAACACGAGCATTTGCATATTTAAAGAACTAAAAACAGCAGCCAGGGTTGTGCAGTGCTTGAGTGCTCAGTTAACTGCAAAGTCGGTAGTGATCCACTCAGCGGTCACTGCAGCAAGAGATGAGGTCAGGTTTCCATGGGCATTATCACCATGCAATCTCCTCTGTCCTCAGGGGCACCCTACGCCTGAAGGAGCTCCAAAGCAGCTGGGTGGGTGGGTGGGTGCAGGCTTTGTGGAGCAAGCTAAGTGCCTGACTGCTAACTTCCAAAAGATTGGAACCTGTGTATTGGCTCTGCTTGACAACCCCCCAGTGACCGGCTCCCATGAAGAGCAGTTCGTTATGAGTTACAAATCAGCTCCATGGCATCTGACACCCACCACAGAAAGCAGACTGACGTCGTTCTCTAGAACCCCAGAAGTGCAAGTCAGAGCAGGAGGAAGGCCATAGAGGTTAAAAAACAAAAAATGGGTGAACCGAAAAGAAAAAAACAAGCTTCATCTGGCAAATTTTAATGACACGAATTTGCCTTGGCCACTAGGTGATCTACTTTAGAATTTGTGAAAGTGTCTCAGGACCCAGAATGAAGTATGGAGAGATCGATGAGTGTACACCAGTCTAAAATAGCCCATTACATGTGTTTCTTCTTCGCTACAAACACGTTAGGGATGCATCGGCTAATTTGTGCGCATCATTTCAGTTCCAGTGAGCTCTGCCTTAACCTCGGCTCCTGAGGCGTCAGTCACCCATCACCTGTCATTTCTCAGGGAGGAGCTAATGCAAATGAAAGGAAGTCACCTGGACGCTGGCCACCTGTACACCAAGTCCCTTAATCTAGGGGATGCTTGCATTGCTATGCTCTGAAGCAGTTCAGGAAGAATGCCAAATGGGTGGAGAACAAAGAAACTGGCAGGCAAGGAGTCCCTTGGGGGCCCGGAGCCCATCACAGGAATGGCTTTTGCCAGATTAACAACCATGCTCTTTCTGACTCCAAGTGTGCCTTTTTATATGTATATTGACATTTTATATTTATAACACTCTCCTTCTCTGTGCAACATGTTATAGCTATTTGAAAGCTGGCATTGACATTACTAGAAGCCAGGAGATCTGCATCATGATGATGATGATGATGATGATGGGGTGTGTGGGGGTGGGACTGCAGGCGCACACATATGCTAAAATGTCACCCAAGGATATATAGAAATATACGCTGTAATATCATGTTCGGCCAATGGGATAGAGGAGTCTGGTCAAGCTGTTGGGCACAGGTGTCAGTCTCAAGCACTGGCATTTATGTGGGCTGCATCAATGGGCTCAACCAAACGCACAGCCATTGGGAAGGTGGCGCAAGGATGGACAGTGCTCATTGTGTGGCTGTGTGTCCGAACCATCTCGACAGCGCTCAACAGTGAGAACCACCTAAAAGGCCTGGTGTGTCTCACACCACTAATGATTCGTCGGAGAGCCCTGCGTGCACACCTTAAGGACTGAACTGCTCATGCACAGGGTGGTGGTTCAAATACAACCATTGACTCTACAGGAGAAAAGATTTGGGGATCAATTTATGTAACGCTTACCATTTAAGAAATCTCAGGGGAAAGTTCTGTTCTATCACAGGGGGCCCTTATGGGTCAAAAATCTACTCAAGGGCAGCAAACAACAAGAACAACATCAGCAACAACAAGGTTTATTATTCTTCCATATCAAAATCATTTATTAAGAAGACTTTTCTTCACTAGATTTTGATAGTGTTGTTTTTGATGGAGTGTTACAGAAGTTTTACATCATTTTAAAAATGATTTTTGTTTTGGCAAACATCACTGGTTAAGTAGGTTTACTGATGATAATATTATTGAATAGCATAACCCCCAAATGTCCCCAATTAACAAAAAAAAATACTAAAAGAAGAAGCACTGTTACTTTAACTTGTTTTTAATCTGCTAGCAGCTGAGTATGCCAATTTTCTATATTGATATACATTATTTAGCTTAAGAAGAAGGGTTAGGGTGCTCAAGCCAAAGTCAGCAGTTTGAACCCACTAGATCAGCCGTTCTCAACCTGTGGGTTGCGACCCCTTTGGGGGTCGAACGACCCTTTTCAGGACTTGCCTGATTCATGACAGTAGCAAAATTACAATTATGAAGTAGCGACGAAAATAATTTTATGGTTGGGGGTCACCACCACATGAGGAAATGTATTAAAGGGTCACAGCATTCAGAAGGTTGAGAACCACTGCACTTGAAACACCCTGGGAGAAAGATAAGGGTGTCTGTTCCCATAAAGACTCCCCTATGGATTTGATGGCAGTGGTTATCATATACTTCATGTGTTAAGAAATTAGTGTGTCATAGATGATCAGCATTCCTTTCTTTTCAATCTATGACTTCTAACTGATGAAATATGGTGTTGATAGTCAAGAGAAGGAGAAGAAAGACACTTTTGTTTGTCAAGTATCTATTGTTTCCTGGACAGAGCACCTAGTACTTTATATTTAGATAACCACTGTGTCAATCAATCTATCTTGTCTAGGGCCTTCCTCTTTCTTTGCTACCCCTCCTGGAAACAGTTACTCTCTCAGAACCACACACAGGAGTCACTATGAGTCAGCATTGACTCATGGGAGCGAGTTTGTTTATTTTTCCACTTTACCAAGCATAATGTCCTTCTGCTTGCCCTTCACAAACCAAACTCAAACCCACTGCCATCGAGCTGATACTGACTCACAGCATCCCCATAGGCCAGGGTAGAACTGCCCCTGGAAGTTCTGAGACTGTACCTCTTCATGGGAGCAGAGCGCCCGGTTTTCCTCCTGCTGACCTGGGGGAACGCATCACCACAGCTCCATCAGAGCTCGTTTCTGCATGCACTGGTCATCCCCAAAGAGGTAGAGTACAGCAGCTTGAACGGTCAGTCTGTCTCTATGTGGTACTTCCTTGGGAAGGACTTGTTTTCCAAGTAAGAATAAAGCCCAGTGACCCCCCAGTCACTTTTTCTCTAGGAAAGAGTCAAGCTGCTCCCTGGCGTTTCAGAGCCTGCACAACTTTAAAGGCATCGGCAGGCTCATCTTTCTCTGGAGAGTGGCTGGTGCGTTTTACCAAGAAACTTTCCATCAGGATTCCAATGCTTAATCCACTGCGCCCCTGGGCTCTGTTGAGTAGATAGGAACGGTGCTAAAATAGGGTTTGGAACAAGTCAGTCAGATCCAGTTTAATAGGGTTGATCCTCGATTTAGGGAATATATTTTGTGAAGATGTCTGAAGAAGCAGAGAATGGGCATTGGCTCATTCCTGACAGATTTTAATATTCTTCCCAATTTTGCAGTACATTCACCCTGATGCATTAACCAAAAAAGTCTGTTAGCATGTCTTTCGGAGAGTTCCCCTGCTGCCCTGATCCGTTGTCTGCCCTGGCGTCTTTGTCTGGTTCTAACTTAATTACCTCCATTCACTCATCAACAATATGGTCTAACTTCAGAGGCAAAACGTAATTGATTGCTGATTGATAACAAGAGTGGACACCTGTACGTCTGCATATAAAGAGATTATTTTGTTGTTTTTGAAATTTATTGTTACTAGAAATAGCGATTAGATATTGAACCCAAAAGAGTAGAGTGCAACAAGGAACTGTAGGGGTGATGACTGACATGATTTAAGGGGTCACTTATTTATCTGGTGCTGAAATAAGACAATTAACCTTTGGCAGAGTCTATGCAACCACATGCAATATGTGGTAAGTATTTAAATCGTAAATGAAACCCAAAGTTGAGAGTCACATGAATGACTAAAACCACATCAGCTTTTCTTTGAAAATTGAAAGGAAGGGTGAGCATTCATAAATAATGCATTGAGGATTGGGGTTGGAAAGTGGAATATGGCAGAAAGGGAATTTCACTAGGATGGTAAAGATTCTTTGGGAATGTGGGACCACAGATCTTAAACTCCTTCAGGATCCAATCTCATCCACCTGGAGGAGCAAGATAATTCTTGGATGCTTGGAAGTTTTTGGAGTTGACGCCTTTCTATCTTCACTTCTGTCTACGTTGGCAATCCTGATGGTGTGGTGGTTATGTGTCAGGGTTTGGTTAACAGTTCCGAACTACCACAAGCTCAGAGGAAGAAGGACTGGGCTTTCTATTCTCTTAAAACCATTATAGTTTTAGGAACCCACCTGCGGGGTTGCTATGAGTCAGCAGTGACTCCATGGCCATGAGTTGGGGTTCTTTTTGTTTTGTATTTTCTACCTTGAGGAGCCCTGGTGATGCATTGAGTTGCTCTTTGGGTTGCCAGCCACAAAGTTAATAGTTCAAAACTACCAGCCGCTTCTTCAGACAAAAACAAGGGCTTTTACTCCTGTAAAGAGTTATGTTCCAGGAAACCCACAGAAGCAGTTCTAGCCTGTCCTGCAGGGTCACTATGAAACACATTGGACTGATGGCAGTTAATTTTCTGCCTTGAGTTTCCTTTTCTGTCATCCTTGACCTAATGATTATTTAGTCCACAGTCTGAGTAATGATGGGATGAGATGGAATGAGGATATGAAAGAAGAAGTGTGTTCAAATATTGGTTACTGGAGGAATGTTGTGTTTCCTCGGTGTTATGCTGCACCCTGCACCAATTCCTTCCTTGTGACCCTTCTGTGAGGGGATTTCCTGTTGTCTACAGATGGGCTTTTGGTCTCCACTACAACCCCCATTGCTCTCACCCTCTAGTTCCTTAATGCATCCTCCCCATCACTATCATTACCCCAGTTCTTTCACAGACCCAGCTAGACAAAAGCATATTCACTTAAACAGATATGAGCCCTGGGCAATGGAATCCAGGACAGATAAACCCCTAAGGAACAGTAATGGGAGTAGCAATACCATGAGGGTAAGGCAAAGGTGGAGGCCAAAGGGGGAGGAATGGGGAATTGATTACAATGATCTACATATAACACTCCAGGGGGATGAACAACAGAAACATGGGTGAAGGGAGACAGTAAACAGTGTAATATTTATCAAGGGGTCAAGAGGGTGGGAGAGTGGGAAAAAAGAGGAGCTGATACCAAGGGCTCAAGTAGGAAAAACTGTTTTGAAAATGATTATGGCAACATATATACAAATGTATTCGATACAATTGATATATAGATTGTTATAAGACCTATTAAGAGCCCTCAATCAAATGATTTATAAATACTGACTGATTATGGCAGTGATTAAGCTAATCACATCCAGGCATCCCCTCCCTGCTTTCTGAAACTTTACATTACATTACATTGCTTTTACAAAGGCCTACTTTTGCTAACTAAAAGAAGTCTAAAGAGGTTTTCACTATTACAGAACCAGGTTGCAGAGTGGAGGAGCAGCAGGGTGGGGGGACCAAGCTTCTTTTCCCAGAAATGCATTTCTCATCTCAGCATCATTTCATCATAGCTCTGGACTGTGTTTGTGAACATGATATGTTCACATAATTGTAGATTTATGTGTTATTTGGAATGATTCAGTAGGTTATTATTTGGTCTGAGATGTTCAAACACTTTTCTCATACTAATTAATGTCAATTGCTTTGTGCTATTTCAGCTGAGGAAAGCTTTCATACAACATTCTACTTTGGGGTTGTAGAGAGGGCACCCATCCTGACTTAAATGTCAATTTAAAATCACAAGGGTCGCCTCTTTCAAAGAAGGATTTTATTTTGTTGTTTCTTTTGACTGTGAGCTTGTTCTCTAGTTTCATCTTCTAACTGGAAAACTAGCTTTAAGGTTGTAGAATTCAAATATTTTAATGATGCTTTCTGATAAATAAATAGCAATTTATTATTCACAATATATTAGTAGTCATCACTTTGTAGAAATAACTTGAACTTTGAATTGTAGTTCATACAGTGTACTAAAGAAACAAATCCTTGCAAGTAAGAAGTGAGGTTATCAGTTCAAAAAACATCTTTAAAATTTAAAAGTTTGGGATTTGTACACACAATGTTCAAAACTTGAGATTGCATGAATCTTTACTCTTTTTGTTTGCAGGGGGGTTATGACATGGTGTCACGCTGCTTTAGCTACAGCCCTGATTATTCTAGCATTTCCCATTTCTTTTAATGACGAAAGATTTCAAGACCAAAAAATTGTATTGCTTGTAAAAAGTCTACTGAGCATGTTCTTGTCCAGGTCTGGACTGTAGAACTGAGATCACTTGGAAACTTGACACTTCAGTATGAATTCTAGCATCTTGCTTTCACCTTGATCTTAACTTCCAGGAACTAACTTTAAGTGACACTTCTCATTAGCCCTCACCAGTTCTTCCCTCAAGCTTCTTGCCTTTTCTCAAGCTGTGAATGAACTTGAGAAAACTCTGACGGAGGCACAGAGATTGTTTGCTGAGTAATAGTTTGTTTTGAATGTGCAGCTTCAGGGTCATTTATAATTAAAATTGTTTTACCACTGAGCGGCCTCCTGGGGTTTGTCCTTGTTTATCTAGGTTAGCCATGAAATCCTAGTAGAATCAAACCATAGGACCATAATTGGCTGATGATCCAAAAGAAAAAGTTGGAAAAAAATTAGGAGAATCAATGTTCAATTTAATTCCTGTAAAAGTGCAATTGGGTTTATTATAAGTCAAGTGCAGATACACCATCTGAAGCTGAATTTTTAAGACCATGGAAGAAATGAGCTATATATTAATTTCGAAATGTGTTGTTTATTTAGAAGGATAGGTACACTTTGAACAGACTGCCTTTCTTGGTGCATCATTTCTACTTATAATCCTATAGTTGCCTTGAAAAGGAAATGAACATATATTCCTTAGTATATAATCTCAGAATCAATCAACAACACAACTTGGATTCACTTTCTCAAACTATTTTAATGTCAAACTCACACTGCGAAGGCTGGAATGTGTGTGTGTGTGTGTGTGTGTGTGTGTGTGTGTGTGTGTGTGTGAAGTTTCTGTATGTATGGAAAGGATCTTTGGTGGCACAGAGGTTATACATTGGACTGCTGGCCATGAAATCATCAGTTTGAAGCCACCAGCTGGTCCTCAGGAAAAAGATGATGCTAAAAGATAGATAGATAGATAGATAGATAGATAGATAGATAGATAGATAGATAGATAGATAGATGATAGATAGATAGATAGATAGATAGATAGATAGATAAGATGAGGCTATCAACTCCCATAAAGAATTACCACCTCATATAAGATACAATAATAATTTATAAATTATCAAGGGTGCATGGGGGAGAGGGGAGGAGGAAGGGAAGGGGAGGGGGGAAAAAAGGAAAATGAGCTGATTCCGGGAACCCAAGAGGCAAGCGAATTTTGGGAATAATGAGGGCAACAAATGTATAGATGTGCTTTACACAATTGATCTATGTATTGTGATGAATTGTATGAGCCCCAATAAATTGATTTTTTAAAAAAGGCATAGTATTGAGGATCCACCAATTTCTAAATAAAACCAGCATACCATGCCTAAAAAAAAAAAAAAAAAAGAATTACCACCTCAGGAACTCACAGGGACCATTCTACTCTTACCTATAGGGTCATTATAAACTAAATATTGACTTGATAACAGTGAATTTTCAAGTGAATACGTATGTATGTCTGTATGTACATATGACTGTATGTATGTATGTACATATTCATGTATGTATTCGGGAGGAACGTCTCTGGGCATTTTACCGACTTTGATGTAGCTACCATGGAAGAAGAAAATAATCAGTTATAAAATATGAGAACCAAAAAAAAAAACTACTCTAATACATGATTCAGAGAGATTTTTAAAAGCCAATGAACCAAGAAAACTTTTTGATTTAAAGTGATTATTTAAGATATTTCATATCTGTAGCCAGCACAGCAATTGGCATACAGCAGACACTTACACATATTTGAGACAAAAAGGCAGATGAGGATCAATGGGTGATGGGTAATGGAAGGAATGAGTATAGGACACTTCTCCAGTTCGAGCCCACTCAGGAGCCACTAAAAGAAGATTAAAAAGTTAAGCCTATATCGTCCAGTTATGATACATAGCATATACTATAAATATTAGTAGGAAAAACTATGAGATCCAGAGAAGGAGGGTGCTAGAGACAGCGTGTGTGAAAGAGAAGAAACACATGCTAGGGCTTCAAAATAAGTTATAAATTAAAAGCTTATCCCAGATTTCAATTCTCCATTGTGGTTAAGTTCCATAGAGTTGGTTCCAACACATAGCAACCGCATGTATAACCGAACAACTTCCTGCCCAGTCCTTTGCCATGCTCACAATCATTGCTGGGTTTGGAAATGTTGCACCTACCAGGTCAACCCATCCCATGGATGATCTTTCTCTGTTTGCAGACTTTCCACTCTTCCCAGCAGGATGTCCTTCTCTGGGGACGGGTCCCTCGGACAACAGGTCCAAATCACAAGAGAACGTCTGGCCATTGTGGCTTCTATGGAGCAGCCTGGCTGTACGTGGATTTGCCCATTCTTCTAGACAGATTCCCTGTTCTCCACCCACATCACAATCAAAATGTACCAGTCCTTCTCCCGTCTTTCCTGCTCCTTGCCCAGCTTTCCCACGCGCACGAGAAATCGAAAATACCACGAACTGGGCCCGGAGCATCTTAGTTGTTTTCCTACTTGAACAGAGCGGGCTTCTAGTCCAAGTCCAAGATGCTATTCGATTCCCTCCCTAATGCTTTCATGAGCATTGATGGTGGACTCTGGTAAAATGAACTTCTTGACAGTTTCAATGGTTCCCCTGTTTACTGCTTTTTGGTCCAGTTGTGAAGATTTTTATGTTCTGGTGTAACTCACACTGAAAGCTGTAGCCTTTAATCTCTGTCAATAAGTGCTTCAAAGATCAATTCCCTTTGGCAAGCACGGCTGTGTCATCTGCATATTGCAGATTTTTAATTAGCTTTCCTTCAACTGGATGCCACTTTTTCTTCATATTTCTAACTTCTCTAATCATTTGCTCAGTGTACAGATTGAATAAGTGTTTTGGAAATACATGCCTTTCCTGATTGCATGCTACGGGAAGTATCACCATGTTCTGTTTGAAGGATGGCCTCTTTATCTGTCTTTGGGTTCTACAGGAGCTCAAATCAGAGGTGTGGAAACCCCCACCCTTCCCGTGTTAGTCGCACTACCTGTGCCCTGTCTTACTGCCTATGCACTGTTTGTATTGTTTCTATAATCATATAGGACCACGGATGCCCTTGTGATTTAAAATGAAAATAATGTGCCTTTAAATTTAAAAGGCACGATTTAATATTATGTTGCTGCCCTTGTGATGTTTTTTCTTGTAATTTTTTCACACAAAATAGTATGACAAACTAGTCTCCAAAGGAGACACATAAAACCATAGTCTAAGTGAAGAGAAGAGCGGTAAATTAACAGAAATGTAAAGCATCTTATTTCTGACCAGGTTATGGTTCCTGAAGACAGTTCCTCATGTTGAGGACATATGTCTCATTTATGTTACCTGGCATATTAATTGATGCGCTTTGAAAAATAAAAGCAAGGTATATAAAAGATGCACATAAAAATACCCTTTAACCATCACCATCATTTCATAGCATGAAAGCAGCTGGATCCTTCAAAATATTAATGTTGGAGGGGAAGAAAGTCTGGGCAGCACCTGACAGCATGAGAGAAAAATGCTGCTGAATTAGCACTGCCCGAGAACGCCCTGGGGAATGGAGCATCTATTATCATCCTGGGGAGTCAAGGACGAAAAGAGATATGAGACAGAAAGATAAAAGTTTTGGTCACAATGCAAGCATCATGACTAACATAGCAAAGTGGCCTGTATTGTAAAACAAGGTAAATTACTCTTCACAGAATAAATGGATGTCTTCATGTATATATCTGCCTACTCGTTGCCACCACTGACCCACAAATTATTGCTCTATCCCTTGCCACAACAAGCGGATACGTAGCTAGAGTTCAGACTTATAATTTTGCTAATGCTTATTTTTGAAAAAAATATCCTAATATACTCTATGTCTGTCAAATATCAGGTTCCCCCTGCTTTCCTCTGCCATTCATACCTTCCCATTGTGAATGAAAGCTGAACACAGGCTTTAACGGTTCCTTCACATCCTGCGTGTGCCGGTAGAGCCTGGTCTAAAAGGAGGCGTATGTGAACACTTCCTACCCATGGCCTGATGGTCATCTTACTTTGCACCCCACAGTGCTCACTCAAGTGAAAAGGCATCTTGGAAGGCAATTGGAGCTTCTTGCTTGGCTGAGCAACTTGGAGCTTGGAGCAAAATTTTTTAAAAAATGAAAAAGAAAATACTACAGACTTTCAAGTTTGATTCGGCCAACAGGACACTGAATCCATCCGACCGTGTCACAGGGAGATAAATTCACAAGGCCCTCAGCTACATAAGATATAGAGTATAATCTAATTCGTCAACAGGAATTTCCATTAACAATAAAAGGGAGTTATTTGGAAGCACATTCAAAATTTATTGTATTGATTTTTTTCCCCGTCTAAATAAATAAATAATTCTGCTGTTTACTGTCTGAGTAATTTCATCTGTTTTAAAATAGAAGAAATGAGAAAATAAGATTTGATTGCTTTTACCCTAAAAGACCACTTGGAAGTACTGTCGTCTGGTCCAAGGAGGAGAGTTAGCAGTTTGCGGTGAATTTCTGGGCAATCTGGAGTTTGGGTGTGGACATGCAGGTTGCAGAGTTAGCAATCTCTAGCACCCCACCCCCACCCCAATAGCTACTTGATTTTTTTTTTCTAAAATTAAAATGCAAACAATTTACCAAATACCTATTGAGTGTAGGGGAAAAAAAGTTGTTCAAGCGATCCTAATACATCAAAATTAGAATTGATTTCAACTTATCAGGACCCCACATAGCGTTTCTGAGACAATTTATCTTTATGGGAGCAAATGACCCTGCTTTCCTCCCCATGGAGCCCCGGGTGGGCTTGAACCTCAAATCCTGTGGTTCTCGGCACATATAGCAGGCCAGCACCACCAGGATTCTCTCGGTGACAGTATAAGATGGACATAGGGCACATTTCTTGACTGGATGGTCGATTTTCACCACAAAGTCTATCTTGAACTTTAAAGGGATTTTGGTTGGCATACTGATGCTGAGAGCTTCCTTAAAGTTCAAGACAGAATTCATACTTAAAACCTATTTTTTAGCAAAGAAAAGATGTGACCTCTGTCCCTTTTAAACTATGATTTATGTATACCATGAAAAATAATACATTTAAGAGGCCAGCATGATGATAATTATTTCAGCCTTCCACATGCCCCTCTTTGTAATTGGGTCTCCCTGTCACGTTGCTTTTCTTCTTTCTGTATGCTCTGTTTATCTCGACCTCAGCACTCATGGCTGACACCACTTGTGGCTTAGTGGATGAAGAGCTGGGCTATGCAGTTCAAATCCTTAAGCCAGTCGTTCAGAGAAAGAGGAGTCTGCCTTATAGTCTTAGAACCCCGATGAACTGACAGCCTTTCGAGTGGATGTTGACTCGCAGAGACCCTATATGACAGAGTGCATTGTCCTGTGAGTTTCAGACACGGTAACTGGAGCGCTGTGCCATCGTGCTGACAAGTGGGACTCTGATCCGCGGGCCTTTCTACTCCCGAAAAGAGTTACAGACTCAGAAACTCACAGGGCCTGTTCAGCCTGTCCTATAGGGTTACTACGAGTCCGCATTGACTGGTGGCAGGGAATGTAGTTTGGGTTAACTATTTAACTATTCACAGCCCCCAGCTTTCTTCAGAGTGGGAGATGGTTTCAAACTGCTGACCTGTCCGAATACAGCCCAGTGCATAACCACGATGCCACCAAGCTGCCCAGAGCACTTTTCTTCCTTCCTAGAGTTTTTCTGTAAGCCTGACTGACAAACAGGCAGCACATAGATGAGGTTTCTACTCCCTTACATATATGCAGCCTCCGACACCCCCAGAGTCCATCCTAAGCTGTCCAACACCCAGAGTGCTGCTAGGAGGAGAGAGTGCACCCTCCCTGGCAGTGAGTGTGGATTTGATCAAAAATATTATTCACATTTCCCTCTATCCCTGCCTCTGCACTCCCAGTCTTTCTCCAGGAGAATAGGAGAAAGAAACGCCATCCTCGTGGTGTAAATCATGTGCAGCGCCTCACCGCACAGCAAAACAGAAACTTGTCGTTTCAGCTTTGGAGCCCTTCCTGAAGAACGGTCTACAGGCAAACATTTTTCTTCTGTTTCTCTCCTGTACCCCTTTCTCCTGAGAGAAAGCTAACTAGATCGTTTCCTGATGACATCCCATCGTTTACTCACTCACCTGTGTGCACTGCTCCTGTTAGGTTTAATCATATGCCCCATCTACGCAAGTCCAGCTAGTTTCAAAGGCATAGCCAGACTTCCATCTCTACATGACAGATTTTCTCAATGTCACTAATATCTATCTATCCTGTCGAGTAGGAACTCCCTTTGCTGTTTCTTTATTTGTTCTCCTGTAGCTGGAGGACAGTTGGCATTGTTTGACCCTTGGTTCCATGATTAGCTTGTGTCTGGTATTGTCCTTTCTTTCTTACCTCTCTCTTAATGCACATACTCAATGTGATCTAAAATGGAATATATGGCATGTATTCATTTAAGCTAATATTTTCACCAGGCACTGAAGAAGAAATGCATCTTGGTGGATTCAGTAGCTCATGGAGTTAAAGCTTTATGACACTAGGACAGGGTGTGTTCATCAGTAAAAGTGAGTATGAAAGTGCTGGTCTGGGGCCCCCCCACTGAAGGGGAAGAGAGATAGGACCCAGACAATGCCAAGTAGGCTGAGGTTTTTGTGTGTTTTTATTGTTGTTTGTTTGTTTTTCTCCAGACTCATATTTGTGACCTTGAGCCCAAATAGGCAAAATGAGAAAATTAAAAGCCTCAAGAAAGTGCACAAATACCATTGGAAATTCAGATAAAACTAGAGACTGACTTCGTGTCTCTGTGTGAAGATAGACGTTCTGACCAGGTGCCCAGCTGAGTCAAAACTGGTAGTCATGGCAACAGGGGTGCACTCAGAAGTCAGAAAGCATCCAAGGTGGAACAGAGTACAGAAGTGAAGGCCAGAGCATCGGGCTAGGTTAATGCCAGGGAACACTCCAAGCTGCACAGGCAGCAAGGGAAATTCCAGCACCGCATCCAGCACGAGCTCGGCTGGTTGTCTCGTCAGTGCTCCTGCTGGCTCACGGTCCTGTTCGCTCCTCACGCACAGATGCGTCCAACTGGCTTCCGACGCTCTGTAGCTTTCTATCTCTTGGAAGCTCATGAAGCAGCCTCATCACGCTGTTTGCCAGAAGCTCCCTGAGGTGACTTCCTGGGTAGAAGATGCCAGAACGAAGTTCAAGGATTGCCATTTCTTTTTAAAGTACCCCATCAGAGACAATAGATCCCTCTGTACGCTAATGAAATAGTTCAAGAAGGTTCAGCTTGCAAGCCAAGTACATTCCGGAATGAGCTTCCAGGAGGTCTACGCGGCAGCGTGGCAGATCCTCCACATGAAAACTTACTTCTTTGCTATTAACAATAGTGATCAGACTTTTCTATAACGAATGGAGTGTATTATGAGTTGAGAATTTTCACTGGGTAATAATTACTTCCTGAAAGTGGCTGATATTTATTGATGCTTGTTTTGACTTGCTATATTTAAGGGAGAATATAAAGCAAACCCAATTTCAATACATTATCATTATAATGAAATTGCAAAGATGCCTCAAAAAATTCCACTATATTTTCAGTTTTCCATGAATCATTTGAAGCTCCCTTCTATGTTTTTTCCCAAGCAAATCAATGAGGTAGTTATTAGTATCTCATAATAGTAGTTAGTACCCACCACTCCTTTTTATAGTTATGGACACTGAATCTTAAAAGTTTTATCATTGTGAATCAGTAAGAGGCAGGGTCGGAATATAGGAAGAAAGATGGAAAACTAGATATAGCCTCAATGTATAATATTGAGAGATGTTGAGCTTTACATGTAGTAGAGTTACTGGTAACACATTTATCATAAAATCAAACAAACGAATGAATGAATAAATAAGAGCAGAATACTTGGAAAGCAGAAGAAACAGAGCAAAATTGGGCCAAATGGGTTTTAGAGTGGATGAATGCGCCTAAGATCTTGCCATGCTTGGTTGTCTAAGGAAGACAGGAAACTGGTTGGGCATGGTGCCCTTCATGTGAAAACACTTTGTAATCTATAAAACTTTCACAAATGTGATGGTTTCTTATAAGAAATTATCTTGATGTTTGAAAACATTTCTATGTTTTAAAAATGTTCACAATCATGAAAATATACTGTAATTTTTGTTTTGTTTAGCGATTGTTTACTTGGAACTTAACTTTTATTTATTTTCTGCACAGGGACTCTTGAGGATCTAATGAAATATTCCAGCAAAAATGTAAATAAACACACACACACACACACACACACACACACACACACACACACAGTACCTGGAGTCTTAAAGGTTTATCACTAAATGACCAGCCATTTAAGTGAGGGCTCAGAAGAGCACCAGACAGTGTTTTTCAAGGATTGTAAATAAAAAGATTGAAGCTCAGAAGAGGGAACCATACCAGTGCCTAAATTCTACATACCCATTTGTCAGAAAGCTATGGTTAGTAGTGATAGCACAAAATCTATTTGCCAGGGTCCCTGTGTGGATTGAGTCTCTGGTGAATCCCCAATGTCCATAGACTAAGACCATTAACAGCCCTAAGAGCCAGGAAATCACATTGCAAAGCGGATTTTGGAAGCTCTACTTACGGGAGAATAGAATACCTTGTCATCGGATCTCCCTCTGGCCCTAATGAAAATTTATCCTAAATTTGAACATTACTTGCTTTCTTTTAGATTGATTTTTGATTGATTTCTTTCCCTGTTTTATACGGTCATTGTTGCTGGGTCCTTGCTTGTTGTTGGCCCTTGTTTTGTATGTTTATCTCATAGGGGAACCAAGATAGGTAGATTTATGAAGACAGTACATGAATTAAAGATTACCTTGGGACACAAAAGAGGAGGGTGGGCGAAATGGGGCATCAACATCGGTGAGTTCAAGAAGGAAGAAAAGGTTGCAAACCTGATTGTAGTGATGATAAAACACCCCTTCTTGATATGATTAAGCTATCAAATTCTATAATATGGTCATTGTAACTCAATAAAATAAATTAAAAATATAACAGGTTTACTGATACCCTGAATTTCTAGATCCATTGATCCAGGGGCGGGGGGTAAGAGCTTGGGGTCTGTGTACATCTATGAGGGTACGTGTTTGCACTCACCATAACTGTCAGAAGGGGACTGCTGGTGCACTCTTCCCATTGCTGAACCCATTCCAGTCCTATGCCCAGTGTTGTTTGATATATTATTATATCTTACTAGAGAAATTTTAAAGCAAGCTTCACAACTAAATGAATCTTCATAAATTAAATATTGGTCTATATAGTGTTAACGAAGTACTTTACAAAATGGCAAATGTGGTCTAGAAGGATAATGTTAAATGGCTGTGGACTAAACTTAAAAATTTACAACCAATAGCAAATACAGAGATTTATGCATTTTTTTGTACAGCTGATTTTACTGTGGGATAGGCCAATGAATAAACACCACTGAATGATTCGGAAGTCTCTGTGCTGCAGGAGGTTGGGAATCATATCATTTATTTCTTTCCCTATATTTGTTGTTTCTACAGGTATAAATTCTATTAGGCCATTAAGAGAATGGCAGATTAGAAAAGATTATGATTTTCTGTCTCTTCATTTAGAGCAATCTTCAGAAGTGAATGATGAGTGAGATACTATGTAAATGAAATTTAGGTAGCCCTTGATTATAATTAAAGCACTGTACTTTTAATGACATACATGTTTTCGGCTGACTTGCAATAAAATTGATCAGGATTATCTTGAAAGCTATTCAATCTCCATTTCTCACTCACCCTCCGAAGCTCAAAACCCACTGATTCGTTTGGCTAAGGAATCCCACAAATACTGTGGTACCCTGTCCCAAACTACACCCCATGAAAGGTTTGAATCTGGAAATAGGGGTATTTCTTTTACCATTGTCATCCTACTTCCATTACTTCCCTTGAAAAATAAAAAATAAAAAATAGAGGAGAGAGCTAAAGATAGGTAGATGGACAGAATGAGACCATTTGCTTGTTTAAATCACTCAGAATGAGAGGAAGACCCTGTCATTTGGAACAGTGAAGGAGAGACTGCTTAGAGCACTTAAATTCTATAGGTCACAATTTTGGAAACAAACAATTATTTCTCTGAAAATTTATCTCTTCTTGTATTCTTTCCTAAATTATATGTTTTATCTACTATGCATATTTTAATGCATCTTTAAGGAAGAGACATGGTATTTTTTTTGTCATAATACTTTTTTTAACCTAGATTAATTAAGAGCTTTTACTAAGGTCATAATTTCACATTTATGTTCAATATTATCTCCCCCCAATCTTTCAGAGTACTGAATTCATAGCCAGGATATTTTCACACCTTTTATGCAAATGTTTAATCGGGTCTTTTGTTAGTAATTTATGTATGTAGTTTATCAAATTTTAGATTTGGTTTTGATTTTGTTTTACCTCATGGAATCAATACCCATTGTTTTGTGATTTCCAGTGTGCAAATGGAAATCTAGATGTACCCTTGTGTGTCTATGACTAAATCATGATATTGTTTATCGCATTCCACTAGTAGAAAGCAAACTTATCTAGTAATTGGTCTGGAACAAAAAGAATAAAAATTTCAAGATAGCAACGCCAATTTTGCCATAGCTACTTATTCTTAAATATAAAGTCTACAAAAAGTTTTCCACCTCCACAAATAAGAAATGGAAACTCAAGTTTTCCCTCTGAAAGTGAACAGGTTTTTCAGGCATTGTGTTTTATGTCTGAATTGTCTAACTTAAATTGCATGTCCTTGGGGAGAAGGAAGGCCTTCTATCTTTTCTTTCTTTCTTTCTTTCTTTCTATTTTTTTTCCAGAGCCAAGTATTCTGTCACTGTTCTACAGAACAATAAATAATGAAGTGAACTGAAGATACGTGAATTGTGCCAGGTTGACAGAAATGGAGCCGGTGTTCGCAGAAATGTTACAGCAGCATTTCCTAACAAGCCTTTCGCCACCTTTCAGAAAAACAAATAGGAACAGGTGATAAGAGCATCATAGCGAGGAGGAGAACAAGAAGAAAACGCAGGTGCAAGATGATATTCTCATGGAGTTAACTTGTGCTGACTGCTGGCTACAGGAAATGGATCTGCAGGGAATGAACACACATAGTATCAGAATGATCTCTCAATCATCAGGCATATTTTGGCTCATTTTCCTCAACGTTGCATCAAAAAATAAGAATCTCACATTATTTTACTAAATCCCTGTAGTGGGTAAATGAGATAAATAAGCATTGCTAATCATCTTGTTCACATGTTATGACTTGTCTTTCCTTTCCTTTCCAACCCTCAAAAAAAAAGAGGTTTGCTCTCTGCACCCGTCAACATGGGAATTCTTCAGAGAGAACCTCCTGACCACAGTACTTGAGAACTCACCCCCAAATTGTGTGTCATTCTTGTTTATGTGTGTGTGGTGTGTGTTTATAGAGCTAACTTAACTGAGATTGTTTCACACAAAGGGAGCCTACTTGTTTGGCCAGTTCTTAATGGAATGGCCAGTGCTGATGGATAGATAGATAGATGATAGATAGGTAGATAGATAGAGATAGGTAGATGACAGATAGATAGATAGATAGATAGATAGATAGATAGATAGATAGATAGATAGATAGATAAAAGGAACACAGCTTCAAAATAAAATAAGCAGTCAATAATTTGTTATTACAATGTAAATAATTTCCAGTAAACTGTCACTAATGGAATATGTGAAATGGAGGAAGTACGCAGTAATTATATGTTGAGAGAATGAAAAGATAGCTATTGAAAACTGAATAAAAGACGCATGCACATCATTGCCTTTATTATGAGCTGGGTCCCCCAAATTTAGAGCAGTACTTTTGAAATAGTGAAGAGATGCTACATAATTAGTACGCTATTTTGTTGGGGCTGGTGATGTTTTTGGTGTTGTTTTGTTTTCATGAGTACGAGCTACATTTGAAAAGTAAGGAAAAGGTATGTCACAGAAATAGAAAAGCATATTCTACCAAATGCCGGCTCTTGGTGTACATTCACACACAGGAACGTCACCTTGGTAACTGCTCTTAAGGAACAGACTAGTGATGTCCTGAATTTGTGTGGAATATGTCTGTCTCCAGTCTCTTGACTTAGACACCTTGAAGTTTGAAAGCTAAAGTGAAGTTTAAAGTAATGGGACTTAGTACTGAAATGTGCAGTGGTTCACTAGTGGTTCACTGTCCTTCTTGGCAGAAGACAGTGCTCCAGTCCCAGCCAATGAACCACCTGCAGCTGTCTGTCTGTGGAGACTTGTGGGCTGTTCCATTGTTGAACAGACTAAGGCTGACCAGAAAGAAATGCCTGATAATCTGCTTCCATAAACTATCCAATGAAACCCTAGGGGTCGCAAGTGGTCAATCTTCTTGTACATAGTATTGCCATGCATTGGGGACTGATTTCACAGCAGGTCACCATATCCATGGTGCTCTGGTGGCATAGTTGATGCTAACCACAAGATGGATGGTTCAAACCCACAAGCTCCTCCTCCAGAGAAAGATGAGCCTGGAGGGAGGCTTATAGGCAGCCTACGATATGCAGATCATACAACCTTGCTTGCTGAAAGTGAAGAGAATGAGAGGCACTTGCTGATGAAAGTCAAAGATTGCAGTCTTCAGCATGGGTTACATGTTAATGTAGAGAAGACAAAACCTTCAGAGGTGGACCAATAGGTAAAATCGTGATGAATGGAGAAAAGATTGAAGTTGTCAAGGATTTCACTTTGCTTGAATGGATAATCAATGCTCCTAGAAACAGCAGCCAAGAGATCAAAGGCTGTATTGTATTGGGTAAATCTATTGCCCAAGACCTCTTTATGCTGCAAAGCAAGGACATTAATTTCAGGAATATGGCCCATTGGGCCCAAGCCATTGTATTTCTAATCGCCTCATATGCATATGAAAATTGGGCATTGAATAAGGAAGATGAAAGGAAATCAATGATATTGAATTATGGTGCTGGTGACAAATACTGAAAGTATCGTATACAGGCAAAAGAACAAATAAATCTATCTTGGTAGAAGTATAGCCAGAATGCTCCTTAGCGGCAAGGACGGAAAAGTTTCCTCTGACATACCTTGGACTGGTATCAGGAAAGATAGGTCTCTGGAGAAGCACATCCTGTTTAGTAAAGCAGAGGGGCAGCATGAAAGAGGCAGGCCTTCAATGAGATGGCTAGACTGCAACAATGAACTCAAACAGGAGTCATTGTGAGTATGGTACAAGCCTGGGGGGCATGGCCTGATGATTTGCATAGGGACCCTGTGTGACACAGGTTCCACCTAAACAACAAGCATTGAACTCTGCTCTGATTGTGATTGGTGTTTCTAGTTATCTATTCCATCCGGAAGGCTTTTGTTTTATTTTGTTTTGGTTTGGTTTGATTTAATATCACTGGAAACCACGTAGGGATTTTATAAGAGGAAATTTAAACTACTGTTTCCTCAGAATTATCTGTAAAATAGACTGAGGACTTTAGGATACAAGCCTGTTTGTTTTTTTTCTTTAGCTTCCAGTTCATAAGATAAACAATACTATTCATTTAGCAGGAAGGACCAAAAGATTTTTAGAAAAATTATTGTATCCTTGCTTATGTTTTTTTTAAATTGAGGAGCTCTTTTAAAATCATAAATATAACTTTTGTTTAATTTAGACTAATATCTTTAAATAGACAAAATTAATTAAAATTCATCCAAATTTCAGTGCTGTATATTTAATTGATTTTACATAGCATCCAGGGGGTAGTTATCATCTGATTTTGATGATAAATGCTGATATATTTATCCCTTGCAAAATAGTCAAAAAGAACAGTCAAAAGTGTGGACTTTCAATCTAATATTAAATTTTGCATCTATGAATTTGGAACAACCCACAAGACAAGGGAACAACCACCTTCACCAAAGTGAGCCCCTGGTGCCTTATTAATAATGCATTGAGTAGAGCTGTCCCACCGGGTGGTAAGCCACCGTACCATGAAGTGGTTCAAACTGCCAATACTAAAGTTTCTTATTGTCACATGCCGTAGAATCAATTCCAACTCAACAGGACTGTATATGACACAGTAGAATTGCCCCTAGGGTTTCCTACAGTGCAATCTTTATTGGCGTGGATCACCAGGTCTTTCCCCACTTAGCCATTGAGGGTTTATGTCACTGACTTCTGGCAATGATGTGTATATGACCACATACAATACTGTCTAGAGTCCTCCTGACTCAGAGCCACCCTATAGTGACATATAGGACATGATAGAAGGAACCTATGCGTTCTTAAAGCTGTAATTCTTACAGAAGCACACTACCATATCTTTATCTCAGCCAGCAGTGAGTGGGTTTGAACTGTTCACCTTTCAGTTAGTGTAAAGCACTTAACCACTATGCCCCCAACATTCCTTCCATCTACACGGTGAGGGATTAAATAGCATTAAAATTCCAAGTACAGTACAGAGACACAAATGTAGCAAGTAATGGTTCCCTTCATGACCTCCCTCCACCTCTCTTTAGAGTAGCAAGATTGGGTATAACTTTAGAGTAGTAAGACTGGGTACAAGATACTTTGGTTTTGATTGTACCTCAGTCATCAACATCCTGTTTTTGTGTAAGTAAATTTATAATTCTAACAGCTTTCCTAAAGAAAGTCTGTAAATTTCATCATCGTCTCCTTTTTTTAAAATAAGTTCTGTATCCAGTAATTATACAAAATAATTTGACAAAGACAAACTGATCAAAACTTTTCTCCACCATTTTCTAAAAGCTTATATTAAAAAAAAAACAAAAAACACTAGACAACGATAACATTCACACATCATATGGGTTTGATTGTCCTGGGATTGCTTACATTGCGTTTATCTCTGCCAAGTCTCTCTCTCTGATATTTATACTAAATATTTTACTACATTCTTGGAAAAGAATACTAAACATGGAATGGGCTGACAGAATAGTGAGCAAATCTGGCTTAAAAAAACAAAGCCAGAATGCTCCTTGTGAGCAAAGATGGCGAGAATTCGTTGTATGAAACTTGGATGTTTTATTTAGAGACCAATCCCTAGAGAACATCATCCTTGGTAATGTCGAGGGTCACTCAAAAGAGAAGACCCTTAATGAGATGACCCCAACAATTGGTTCAAACATATCAATGAGACTGAGCAGTGATTTAGTCTGTGGCTCGTAGAGTCACTGTCGGTACCAATCTGCGGGCACTGAACAAAAATAACAATAACCTCATTCTTTACAGCATGAAGACACAGAATGGCATTTCTCCCTTCATGCTTGTGAGCTACACATCTCAAGTGAACTCTTACCATAATTGTAAAAAGGCGTGAGAACACTCTTTGCTGTTATTTTATATAATTTCCCCAAATAAGAATAACACATTTTGTAAAAACGATTATTATAGTAATGGCATTCCAGTGAAAAGCTGCCGTGTAATTTTCATAACAAAACCTATTTCATCAGAGGGACAGGAAAGAGATGGAGTGTGACACAGTGGCTGCAACCAGCAGGCTCAAGCATCAGAACAATGGCGTGGACGGCAGAGGTAGCTATGGGCCAGAACTGACTCCATGGTACCTGACAACAACAGCAACAACATTCCATCAGGGAGACTCAAATGTCAGTTATTTTTAAGCATGGCCATAGACTTGTTTGGAACTTTGCTAAGATATTAAGGACTCAATGATATATGCCTATTTCAGAAGCGCAGCTCCGGTGGCCGAGTGGGTTCCATGTCGGGTCTGCCAATCACAACGTCAGTAGTTGAAGTCCGCAGCCCCTCAATGGAGAGAGAGGAAGTATTGTACCTTGAAGCCCACAGGGCCAGTTCTATTCTGCCTTGTAGTTTCACCACAGGGTCTTACAGGCTCAATATAATTCAGAATCTACTGAATGTCAGTGAGTTTGGTTTGATTTGGGTTATATAACAAGAGTGCCCCTAATTCATAGGTGACTTAAGATATATGCTTCAAATATTCAAGGGTTTATAAAGGTTATGATTTTGCTCACTCACAAATTAAGTTCCTGATGAAGCTAAATCTCCACTAGGTCTGTTACTCCAAATAGAAAGCTATTTTTAATCAATAAACCATTATTCTTAATAAATATTTTACTGTTATTGAAATTCAGGATTGATATTTAATGATTTTCTATCTGATGATCAATCTAGCAACTAGCTAAGAAAAAGATATAAAATTATGTATTTAAATGTGCACAGTCTGTAACTCTTTATCAGTTTTGAGTATAAACCATATATCTTCTCACTATTAGAACCATAAATTCATAGACCCCCCAGGTGTATGCAAGTATCATCTTATATAAAATAGCCACTGCAGTTATGCTATTGTAATGTAAACATCTATTTACATGTCAATATTGATTCATGTTCCAACTACTCAATACAAGATTAAAAGTTCTTTTAGCTCAAACTCGAGAAGCTGTAGATGGTGGTACAGCAATGTCTTGAAGGTTAATGGATTCACCATGGTTAGAAAATCATTATAGGGTGCACAGCCATCAAGTACCTGTCATCTTAACTTCTTTATAAAGCAATTTAGAAAACCATAAACACAATGCCCAGACAGCAATTTTAAGATAATGCAATTTTTAAAGATGCTATCTAATCAATGTGAAGCTTCATTTTAAAGACCTTAAATGAGAAGGAATACATGCCTAAGTTAACGTATAAAGAGATACTTGTCAACAAGGTTTTCATGTTTTTTTAGAAAAGTTATACAAGTAAGGACTCTATCTATTATTTTATTCTATTGAGTACTACTATGGATTAGGTTATATCAACCAAAATATTGTGGTTATTGTAAACCTTGCATCAATAAATAGGACCCTTTTGGGAAATAGGCATTTTCATTAGTTGTATGAATGAGATCATTCAATAGAAAGGGGTTTCTAAACCTAATCACTTCTGAATGATGTCCTATCAAAAGCAAAATAGTCACAGGCGCATAGACAGAGGGTAAGGGTTGGAGAGGGGGCACAAGCCATATGAGGAATATTTACTAGCAAAATAATGGCAAAGATTGTCTGAAGTCATCAGAAATTAGGAGAGACAGCCTCAAATGGCTGAGATCCTGATTTGGAATTTTATTTTCCTCATTGTGAGAAAATAAATGTTCGTTCTGTAAAGTCACCCATTTTGTGATCTAATTTTGAGATGACAAGAAATTGTTAACGAAATGAGAAAGTAAGTAAGCTGGTTTAAGATGGAAATAAACATGATTATTTAAAGGCTTGGATAATGTGCATCTGTATAACATGCAATATTAGGAACTATTCAGAAATATGTAGAGGCTAATATTCTGTTTGTGATGTTTATAACAGTTAATACCAGGCACACATCAGTATTTATATAGTCATTGTAAACCAAGAACTATTCTAAACAGGTCATGTAAACTGAATTTCACTCATGTGCAAAGCCAAAGAACAATTATTACTCAGCAAGGTCAACATTGAAAACCGATTCTGTCAAACCAGAGCACATGCTATTTACATTACTGATGATTTCTCCATAGAGAAACAGATATTTCTTTAGAGAGAGAGAGAATATGCTTCTCTAGAAAGCAGGATAATTTGATTAGGAATCAGAAAACCCAAGTCTCTTAATAACACATAATATTCAGTATTAAGGATCTCAGACTAATCCTTGATATGAGATCTCAACAAACTACAAAGATGATCTTACCTTTTATCTATATTCATCTGTCTCTATACAAATTGATCTATATCCTTTGTTCTCAGTAACAGTCCAACCAAGTCAAACTTTTTTGGCAAGCCCCTTGGTGCGGAGAACTGCCCCATAGAGTCTCCAACCCGGAGAGCCTTCCGAAGCTGACTGTGACGTCTGTCTGCGGGTGTGCAGTTGTTCTAGCTGCTGCTGGTAAGTGCGTTCTGAGTTGGTCTGACTCCTAGAAATCCCATGCGCAATAGGACATAACTCCGCCTGATCCTGCACCATCCTCACAAGTGTTATGTTTGAGCTCCTTGCGGCAGTGTCAATCCCTCCCCTTGACAGTCTGCCTACCTTTTCACTGCCCTGCTCTCCTTTACCAAGTGCGATGTCCTTTTCCAGAGACTTGTCTCTCCTGATAGATAACATGCCCAAAAGATATGAGATGGACTTCTGCCATCCTCATATCTAAGAACCTTTCTAGTGGTACTTTTTCAAGATAGATGAGGTTTTTTGGTTTTGCCTTCTGGTAGTCCATGGTACTTTCAATTGCTTTTTTTAAGACCATGATTCAAATGCAACAATTGTTCCAAAATCTTCCTTACTCATTGTCTACCTTTCATGTTCATCCCAGATAAATGAAAATGCCAAGGCTTGGGACAGGAACACCTTGGTCCTCACAGGGAAATTGCCGCTCTTTAACACTTTAAAGGGCTCTTGTGCAGCAGATTTGCCCAATGCAATATGTCATTTGCTTTCTTGACGGCTGCTTCCATGAAAGTTAATGGATCCAAGTATAATGATATTCTTGTCAATGCCAATATTTCCTCTGTTTACCGTGCTGTTATCTACTGGGCCAGTTGTGAGGATTTGGGATTTCTTTACATTGAGTTGTAATCCCTCCTGATAGTGGCAGTCTTGTGTTTTCAACAGCAATTGCTTCAAGTCCTCCTCATTTTCAACAAACAAGATTGCTTCATCAGTATGTTGCAGGTGGTTATAAGCCTTCCTCACATCTTGATGCTTCTGTTTTCCTTCATGCAGTCCAGCTTTTCAGATTCATTGCTCAGCATATACATTGAATAACTGTCACGAATGTATATAGCCCTGACACACTGATTTTAAACTGTGTAGTATTCCCTTGCTCTGTTCAGTGGACTGCTTTTGACCCACCTACAAGTCCTAGAGTATAAAGGAAGGTGAATCTGTTGGTTCAACCTGTCAACCTTTTGCACAACAGTCAAGCAATTTACCTTTCGCACTAATACAGTGACTCCACGCATATCGAGGACCTGCATGTTACACGATTTGTTTTTGGTTTTGCACAAAGGTCGGGATAGGTATTACATATTTTTCAAAACCAAAATTTGAGTACAAAATAATCATCTTGTTTAACAGATTCCCAATTAATTGATCAATATTACTATACTCTGTGGATCATCTAACTAAGCTGAAGACACAGAGCTATATAGAAGAGTAAGCTGAAATCTAACTAGTGAAATGCCCAGCTTGCCATATTCAGTGTTGGTATTCCATACTTGCTTATTTCAATAATAATTTGACTCCCTTTATATATTTTGATTACGTGTTATCAAATAATATAAAATTTAAATGAAATATGAGTACAAAACACAGGGTTTTTTTTCAAGACTAAGCTGAGTAGTTGGGAAAAACTTGGATGAATTTTTTTGTTGAGACCAGTGTGAGCAATTGTAGACAAAGAAGGAAATATTAGTGAATGCTGTAAAGATTCTATAGCCAGATTTTTTAATATAAGGATAGAATTTTTAGTTAATACACCTCTCTGTTTTTTGCTTTGTTTTCTTAAAAAAAAAATCAGAAGAACAGAATGCCAAAGAGTACTCCCAGAAGACCTTTGGCTTTCATCAAAAGCTTGGCAATTGGATGTGTATTGATTGTGTACTCCAAATTGACATAAATATCTCTAGGTATATACTGATCATTTTTACAACTCTTCGGATGAGGAGCTGTGTTTTATAAATAAATATCCAAGGCATGTTCCTTCAAGCAACTTCTTCAATGAAGCTCACTAATTATTCACTTAGGTATTTTCTCATAGAATTTAAATAAATGTATTCCCCAAATACTTGACCATTTTGGATATATGTGCAATAACAATTTCATATTTAGATATGGTCTTTAATAACTGATTATTAATTATAGAAATTTGCAAATTAATGTCGGGTTAATCATAGTAAAAATACCAAAATCCTTAAAATATCAGGTTGGTAGAATTAAAATCTGGTGAAACTCAATTGAACTCTACATATTGTCATAATACATGCATTCATACACACTCACACATGAATTACTATATCCAATTATGGTCTTTTAGAAATGTTTAGACTCAAGATTATTATATCCCTCTCAGCATAACCTTCTAATGTGTGTTCATACTCTTTGTGCCAAATTATCATTATATTGCTCTGAAAGATGAAGAAGAGAGTTAGATTAGAATTAATGTGATCTGACTCCTTCACTTTTGCATGAATCTAGCAATGCTAATGTTACAAAAATTTAATTTGAACAGTAAATTCCCAATAGATTATGTAAATAAGCTACCTAAGAATATAGAGTCATAATTGCTTTCAGTTATATAATATATATATATTTTTTCAATGTATAAAAGAACAATTTCTGTAATTTTTATATGCAAATGCTTTTGAAAATGAGTTCACCTGATACATGGCAAGGTCTTGAATGCATCTGCAATTAGAAGATCTTTTGAAAAGTCTTTTTAAATTAAGACAGGTGAGTCATTGGATTATACCATCAAAATGAACTGCTATTTTAACATCTTAATACTACTAAAGCATGAGGATAACCTACCTATAACTTCCTTTTTATTGGGGGGTATCTTTCTTGTTATTTTTCTGGTGAGAATCAGACACATGATTAAGAGTGTTGAGTCAATGCTTAATTCTTGAGATCCTTGGAAAACATCCATGCAGGACCAACAATGACCAAGGCACCTGGCAGCCTGACATCAGTCTGCATGCGGCACAGATCCTGTCATTAAGGAAGGCTGCAGTTGACAGTGCAGTACCTTGACACCTGAGAGCGATGCGCGTTATGGCACTAGAAACAACACGCATATATGTCAATGCTGATTTGGTATTTCTTTACTCTGTAAGTATAGGCAATTGAGAAAATGTCTTCCCATTGAAGAGAGACAGAGATTAATGGGACTTTGCAGAGGAGAATGCAATCAATCAATTACATTTCAGTCTACTCTACTCCGTGCAGGTTTAAGGTCTGCATGGCCAGGTAGTTTCATTTGTTTGCTTGATTAGATATTATTTTATTGTGTTTTGGTTGAATGTTTAATCTGAAAATTATATTTTCACATAATAATTTTGTAGGTATACAATCAAGTGACAATGACTAGCGTTTCCACAGGGTGTCGGCATTAATTCTTTCCATTCCTCTTGTTCCATTTCCATCAACCTCGACTTCTGGCCCCACTCCTCATCCCTGACACTCCCCAAGGCCCCCCACCCCACCCCTTGCTCGCACTCCTTTACCTGCTCGTCTTTGCTCTAAGCTACATGTTGACCATTAGGCCTCATATATTTACCTTGTGTGTTTTTTAATTTTTCACAGTACTCCCAGATGCTGCTGCTTATTTTATGAGTTAATCTTAATCTGCTATTCAATTGCTAGGTGGTTTCCAGAATGTGTTGTTTTCCTTTATAAGTACTATGATTTAAAATCAATCTTAGCGTCCATTGCTGAGTAGCATTCACTGTTTTCTAGAAGCTTGTTAGTTTACAGTATTTTTGGACAGTTCTTCTCAACTATACTTTCATCCATGTGTTATTGCCATAAAAGAGTTGCACGGTCTATTATAATTGCCTATTTTGAAATAATATTTCAGAAGCTCTGCAGCTTTCTAAACTTACCTATGGCCACTGCCAGCAAAGCAGCACACAATGTGTATGACCAAAGAAAACTCACCCAAAACAAACCAACACAAGTCATCCAGTTCAAGAAAAGGTTCCTCATTTAAATGTTGTTGTTGTTAGGTGCGCTGGAGTTGGCTCCTACTCATAGTAACATTATTTACAACAGAAAACAAACATAAAACAAATAACACTGCCCAGTCCTGCACCATCCTCGTAACCATCCGTTGGTGTGAGACCCTTGTTACAATGACTATGTGAACGCGTTTCTCTGAAGGCTTTCTTCTTTGCTCCTGACTGACCCTGACTTTGCCAAACATGGTACCCTTTTCCAAGAACTGGTCCTTCCTGATAGCATATCTCAAGCGCATGAGGCAGAGTTGCTCTATTCTGACTTCCAAGAAGCATTCGGACTGTCCATCTGCCAACACAGACTTAAATGGGGTGGCTCACAATAGGTTTATAGGATAACATCAGTTCATGAAAAGCAGAGAGTGGCAGGGAAATAATAAAACCTCCTGCCCCCCAAAAAGGAGAGAGTAGCAGCAAAACTAAACTGTGCATACAAACTATGCCTTGATACAAGGTAAAATAGATAACAGAAAGACTATTTTTTCATCTCATCCTATGTTGCCAACAAAGTGTCTATTAAAATTCACAGGCAAACAATTTACATTTTTTAAAGCTTTGGTTATTACATTCTCATACGGGTCACCTGGTTTTATAGAAACCATTGTGGGAGAATGCTTTGTTTTTTATATCATTGAATGAATTGTGTATTGCTGTTAATATGATGGTTTCAAGTCTCTCATTTCTTTTCAGCTTTAACAGAAGACATATGTTCAAGATGACACTTCGCCTACCGCTGACATCGGAGCTTAAGGTCTCATGACTACAATTTGACGGTGGCCCTCAGTTAGTCCATAAGCCTCTTAGAAGCAGGAGTCACTGTGAGTTGAAGCCAACCCAGAGGGACATTATTTACAATAGAAGACCTACTAAGCTATAACCAGCCCTGCCATTATTCAGATTCTGTATTGTGAGGCCAATGACAGGGGTGCTAGAGTAAGTGACAAAACAAAAGGCAGCTACCAATGGCACCTTGATTCAAACTCTTGCCACCGGCCTTATAAAAACTTGCCACACGCAGTCTAATGATTATGTTGTACAAGATGTGTGTGTTTGATTTAATAAGCCATCACTTTGAGAAGATGTGATCTATTTCTATATCTTTGCCACTGTGTATGTCTTCTGTCTACCATCGGCATCATCATCATCATCATCATCATCATCATCTCTTAAGCTACCTCTGTTTTGCTGAAGAAAGGTAAAAGGAGAGATCGGGAGCGGGCTCACTTGAGCACCGTGGGATGTGCTGCTGTGGCAGCTCTGTGCAGGCTTTGCTGCTGCCTTCAGCTCAGGCTCATGGTTGGGGTTGGGCCAAAGGCTTTGTACGAAAAGAGCATCCTCCTTTAGGATTGTGGTGTGGGTCTCCTGGCTATTGCATCCTTTACTGAGAGTTAACAAAACATTAATTTGTATAGAAATATTGCAGTCAGAATGCATCCTAATTTTAGATTTTCATGTTTTACATTTCCAATAGTTATAATTTTATTCATGTCAGTTTCCAAATGAAATGTTTTATGGGTTCCCAACTGGAATTAATTTTCTTTATCTAATTGCTTTCAAAGTTGCCATCAGAGTTGAAGCCTTGGAAGCTAGTGGTGGCATTAGGATCCATTCAGCTTCCACAAGCAGCTTGAAAAGTACCTCTCCATGGGCAAACAGCTCAGGTGCAGGGGAAACCGTGATCTTACAAGAGCAGCTGCAGAGCAAATGGGATTTCAGCCTGATTTCTTGCTTCCTCTGGCTTTTATTAGTCCACAGAGTGGTTAGGAACAAATGGCAGGGGGTTGCGGGACATTTTAGAATGCCTCTGGGGACCTTCGCCTTGTTAAATCTCCTTGCTCTGGCAGTTGTCATTTAAATTCAGTGTTGCAGTCCCTTAGGGCACCGAAGGTGCGTTGCTTGTAAAACTCCATAATCAAGGAAGCTTTCAATGATGACGAGGAGTTTAAAGAACATCACCAATTGGCCTTCATTTTGTTTTATGTTACGTTCTCCCCTTGCCAACAGGTACTCACAAACGCTCTGCCTCACACCAGTTTGGACCAAACACACTGCATAGACACAGCCTCACTGACAAGTCAGGATTGTCACCAGGCAGTAGTTGTCCTCACGGGCCTGCCTGCTACCACAGTGGCTTCAAAACCAAATAGCCATTACTTATAGCAAAATTGGGAGAATTTTCCAAATGTTCCCAATTTCCTTCCATCATAGTAAACTCTAAACCACAGGGCTTATAATATCTCATGTTCTTCTGCCTGAACCCTCTGCCCCAGTCCAACAGAGGCCTTCGTGGTCCCTAGCTCTGTTTTCAAGGCTGGTGTTCACTGTGTTGGCACACACTGTGATGAAGTGGCCACCTCCTTTGTTGGTACACCAACCAAATGAGGGAGGTGCTATTATTAACGTTTTGGCTTCATGAATAAGGAAGAGGGTTAAGAAGAAAAAGTACTTTGAATGAGAATAAATACCCATGAAGTGACAGATAACAGCTTTAAAGTCTAAGGGTCCCCATTCATGTCACTTTGACGCTACACTGCCACGCTTCAGTAGAGTTTGCAACCCAAAGGTGCTACTCTTTGCCCTGAATCTACCTGCTCAAGTGTTAACCACCTTTCAAATCCTAATTGAAAGCTTTTCCCTTCTCCATAGTGTGTCTAAAGAAATGTAATTCCTACAGATATTTTAAACATAGAAACTTATGTGATTCGGTTAAAAATAATGATTTATCAAAATAATCCTATTTACTATTATTTAACTTTTCAAAATTTTATGCCTTATCACAATTAATTAGATTTTACAGGCTTTTAGAAAGAACTGTTTCTACATCTCTAATGTTTTCTTAAAATTAAAAGTAAAATTTATTTCCACAATATATAAAATAACATTTAAAAATTAAAAATAAAACATTTAAAAAATCATTTAATTTTACTTGCAACCTGAAATTTCTTGAAATTATAATCTACTTGCCAGCGGCCCATAGATGTGCCAACCTGCTCTTATTTTTTATTTGATTTTCCATTAATGGCTTAGATTTTAGTTACAATTTAGTCTCTTGGTTGCTTTGAAAAATGAATCATATCTGATCTAAATGATCTGTGGCTAATACTCTTACTTACCAATATTTAAAAAGCCATTTTTAACTCTTCCCATAAGTGAAAGAGTCTCTAAGAAAGGCTCTAATTAATACACGTCAACTGTGAGAGGCAGACATGGAAGCAGGAAAAGAACAAAACTATGCTCTAGCCACTTACAAACCCAGTGATCTCATTGTCGTGAGTTTCCAGATACAGAACAATTTTTCTTCAGAAACTGTATTACAGGTTTTGTTGTTTACTGGCACAGGGAATAAAGCAGAGAAATATGACAAAATGGAAGTAAAGTATAAATTATGACTGTGTAGAAATAAAGTTCCATGGTAGTCTAACAGTAATAATGGTAAATGAAACCAGAATCAGATTTAATGTTAGAAAATATGGTTACCAAACATCTATATGTTCTAATTTGGGGCAAGTAATTCGATTTTTCTAACCCTCAGCTCATGTCTATAACAGAATATTATAGGAAATATCAGCATGATTCCAATCATCCTTCACATTCCCACTTTTTCTAGCTCATTTTTGGTGAACTAACATGAAGAAATAAATGAAAACATTATGAACTATTGATAGCTAGGTAGATTAGGGATAAGTGGGCTTTCTCCACCAAATGCCTACGCTGAATGACAATTAGCTGGCCAGCCCACAACCAAGGGATTGGGAGAAATCACACACACGTTAGACACCTATGGGGATGATCCAAAGCTGGGCATGTTCAGAGCAAGTTCACTAGACACAGGTGAAGGTGACCTGGGCATGGGCACTGGTGAGATCACATCACAGGTGCACCTGAACTCAGCCAGGGAGAATGGCCAATACCATCAACCAGGGCCCTTCTGTGGGGATAGGAGGGCATAAATAGCAGAGACTGAGGGCAGGCAGTTCTCTCCTTCAGATCAGAGGGGGATCTCTCCCTGTGCGCAGTGTGCACACAGCCCCCTCTCCAGGGCTAACACTCTCTGTTTTTCCTGTTTCAGTTCTGAAACTCCTCTGTTGGTTCTGTGGACTCCACTTCTCAGCCATGTTCCATGTAGGTTGTCATGCTTCTCCGAAGCAGGATGTTCCCTGTGGTTATGTGAGCTGTCCAGAGATAGCGTGTACTCTCTGAGACTTTATTACCCAAAACGTCCCTTTTCCTTATAAAAACTATTTGGATTTACAAAGTGCTTCTGCCACGTAGATTCATTCAGCGTTGAGAAGCAAGAACTGGGAAAACCATCCCAGAAACCTAGCACTAACACCCAAACTTCCTACAAGTAATCATTCCTTAGTGTTACCTAGTGATATATATTCTCTTACTAGCAACATGTTCAATTGGTTGGGCATTTATATGAAGAAATTATTATTCAAATTATATTTTGTTGCAATGAAATTCCTTAAAAGAGTTAATAGTTCACAATTCCTCTATATATTTTAAAACAAAAATGGGATGAAGTACTTGTTCTGAGCTTCTTCTGTGGGGGGAGGTCAGATGCTTACAGACATCCTTGCTTAAGACAGTCACCGGAATAGGCCCTGCTCCCTGCTGTTGGGGACAATGGATTACTTCTCCCTAAAGCTTGTGACTATTAGCTTGGTTCCTGTAGGTGGAGTTTACACCCTACTCCTAATGGTTCCTGTGGAGATCCAGAGAACAGATCAAACCTGCTCAGTGAATCTTGGATCTGCCCATCTTGTCACATGTGTATCCCTAATCCCTCCTCTTCCTATTGTGTGTATGTCCCTAGACCACCCCCTCCCATTATTGTATAACCTATTAGTGCAACCCCTTCCTGTGACTTATGTCTTTACCTGTAATCAGTGGGCTTGCATGCCACCAAAAGGTATATAAGCCTGGGTTAGCCATAGAGAGGTTCTATCGCCCTCTCCTCTCTCCCTCCCTGGCCTCTCCTCTGCTCCCTCTCTTTCCCTTGTCCTCCTTCCCTTCCCCCTCTCTCCACGTGGACCACCAAGTGGGGCTGAGGTGAGCACCGCTACCACGAAAAGGGTCTGACTCCATTATCTTAATATCTCTTATCTCTCATGCTCGCGATGATTTTAATATAATATTTATATATCTCAACCGTACAATTTTGCTTACTGGCACCCCCACCTCATACCACATTCTTCTTCTTTGTAGTATCACTGTTGTTTTTGTTCGTTGTCATTAACTCGATTTTGACTCATGCTGACCCATGTGTGCATCACAGGGCTGCTCCACGAGGTTTTCAAGGGAAGCAGAGCCCCTTCCTCTTGCTGACCAGGGGGCCGATTCAGCTGTATTGGACGCTACATGGAGGGATCATCCAGCAAGTTTAGTTCATAAACTCAAATGGATATGTGCAATTAAAAGAAAAAATATATAAAATTTCATGAACTTTAATAAATCATTGAACAAAAGAATTATGCAATATCCTGTAGAAAATATGCACTGATTTTATATATTATGTCTGTGTGACTAATCATGCCAGGTGGTAGTATAACCACTGCTTAATCTGACTACACTAGCACACTGGCTCATATGTGGCAGAACCTGGATTTGAAGATAGACTCTCAGCTATCCTTTGCTTTAGAAGTACATTGCCAGGTAGGGTACAGAATTAGCAAAATGACACATTTAGTTCAGACAATTGTCTATGTACAGATTGTCCATTTTTGAATCATTCATTCCAAACTTCAATCTGTAAATAAGACTACTTGTAGAGAAATTAACATGTGTAAAAGACTAGTCAGAAGAAAAGACTTGTGTATTAATTAGGTTCAGAGAAAGATACAGTAACATAACATAGAGGTTGGACGAATTGACTTATGAAGGGACTATGAGGCATATGATTAGTATTGGAGAAGTGTGAGTTATTCTTTGGGGCAATGACACATTTCAATTAGCTCTGCTTTATAAATTTGACTGAACAACTTGAAGAATATTCATTGACTCAAACTCTAAAATACTAGGAATAAAATAGATAATAAAGCCTGTGAGTCACCCTTGGTGTTTTTCAAGATACTAATTTGTTGGTTTTTCAGCATTTAAAAATGGAAGAATTTCTTCTTTAAAAAGTCTGCTTCTTTGATATATATTGTTTGCAACACTTTTTCTATATTCTTCACTTATCCTCCTCTCTCTTTATTTGATCTTAGTATTCTCCCATATCCCACAAAGACATTTCCTGGGGCTTGGTTCTCTGATCATATTTTCACATGCCCCCAAGTTTTATATCTCCTCCAAGTTTGATCATCACTCTGTTTATACTCCCCCCAATTTTATGTCCCTAACTATAATTTATTTTCCAAATTCTAGACTTGAATTTCTAATTCTCTATTGAACACACAAAATGGCCTATTTTGAATTTAGGTCTATTACTAATGTGTCTAAAACAGTGGTTCTCAACTTTCCTAATGCCGTGACCCTTTAATACAGTTCCTCATGTTGGGTGAAGCCCCCAACCATAAAATTATCTTCGTTGCTACTTCATAACTGTAATTTTATTACTGCTATGAATCGGCCGACCCCTGTGAAAGGATCGTTTGACCCCCAAAGAGGTCGCAACCCACAGGTTAAGAACCACTGGTTTAAAACCATACTTATATTTTGACTTAATTGTTAAAGGCCCGCATAACTTTACACCTCACTCTTTCATTTGGCTGCTCAATTTGCACATCTACCACCTGGCAATCACTACTCCACACCCACTAGTGAAATGAGGTTGTCAAGGGCCCTCAGCTCTTTCTCTACCACAGGTTGACCTCCTGCTGCCACCCTGACAAAATCCTCTTGCTAGTGACCCTATTCTGACATGTAGTGACCCCAGAGGTTTGTTAGAGTGGAAACCTGCTGCTTAGGGGGCTTTTTTGTTGGTTGGTTTCTCTTTTCTTAAATCTGTGGCCTTTTGAAAACAGACTTTCAGGCCTTTCTTCTGATGCACCTCATACCCTTGCTTCTGAGAAGCCTCGGGTGAGACTGAATTGCTGCCTTTCAGTTAGTAGTCAAATGTTAATTGTTTGTAGCACCCAGAGACTCCAGGGGTAAGCTCACATTCTTTGTGATCTTTTCCTAGTGTCATTGGCTATAACACCCTCAAACCCAAATCTGTTTCCATACGGTCCACATGCAGACGCAAAATGACACCATAGGGCTAGAACAGAACTCCCTCTGTGGGTCTCAAGGCTGTCAGTATTTAGAGAAGCAGAAGGCCCCATTTTTCTTTCTCAATGTGAATGAAGGGTTCGAACCACTGATCTTCGATTAGCACTTAACTACTGCTCAATCAGGGATCCTCCTCCCTGTGCCTCAGAAACCAAGCCCCCTGCTATGGAGTTGGCTCAGACTCACAGTGACCCTAGAGGGCAGGGTAGAACTGTGCCCGAGAGTTTCCCAGACTGTAACTCTTCTGTAACTGTTTCCCGGGACTGTAACTCTTCACAGGAGTAGCAATTCCCTTCTTTCTCCTGCCGAAGTGCTGACCTTGACCTGTTACCACTATGCCTCCAGGTCTGATGAAAGTCAAAGTCCTTCCATTTGAATTCAAAGTTTACCTTATGAAATTGAGTCTCACGCATTTCTGTCTCAGATCCATTGTCTGTGCTTTCTCTGTGTGTGTCATCGTTAGCCACAGTGCAGTCAGCGCTGCCCGAGAGCGCTCCTGTGTACACCGAAGGAGAACAAGGCCAGTATTGGGCCGTCCTCCCAACGACTCTGGAGCCCATTTTGGGAGCTGAGGTCTCGGTCCATCTCACGGAGGTTCTTTCTCCTCCCACACCTCTATTTCAACGGCTGCCTTGTTTATAAAGGCTTCATTGACGTTTACATTTAGTTACATTGTTCACGTCCTTTAATGACATCGTCTTTTTAAATACATGTATCATACTGTGTCTGTGTCTACAACTTCTTCATACACAGTAGATTTTGTCTCATTTTTGTCTATCATGAATTTCTGAAGTTCACTGCCTTCAGGTTAAATTCAACTTGTGTTTAACCTCAGTGATGTCACCTTAGACTATAATTAGAATGTAAGCTATCTAGATCACTCTGTATCCCAATTATTATTTGTGTATGTAGATTAATCTCTCTCAGCACTCTGCATTCCTTTTTACTCCTGTACAAGTGCTTAGCTACTTTTAAAGAGAAATTAAGTGCAGATGTGCAAAAAGTGTTGATAGATCTTCCATTGGAAAGTATAAGTGGAGCCTCATGTGAAATTGGAAAATTTTGAAACCAAAGATGAAAGGAGATTGCTCTTTAATTGTGATGTGCTTTACATCGATTGTCTTGCCAGCCATGCAACTCTCCCTAATCTAATTCATGTATATAATTCAGTATAGATAATTGTCCTGGAATTGTTTCTTTACCTCAGCATCACTGTGCCTTGGAAACTTAGTATCATATAACTATAAATATAGGTATTTTACCTTCATACAGAAATTCTGTATTTTCACAGAATGTTCTCAGCTGACTTCAACTCACAACAACCTGTTGTGATGCGTATGGAACAGACAATAGCATATTTTATCTGTTATTTATCTGCCATTGAGGAGCCGCTCCGTTATAGTGGTTCAGGATGGACTACTAACCTAAGGGTTGTTGGTTTGAGCCCGCCCCATGGCTCCATGAAATAAAGACTTGACTATCTGTTCCCTTCAAAACCATAGTCTCTAAAACCCTGCGTGGCAGTTCTACTCTGTCACATGGAGATTCTGTAAGTGGAAAGTCACTCCGAGGCATCTATGAATAGCAGCATCAGAGGTTCATCTGCTTCCCTGGAGGGAGGATTATGTAGAACCTTAAGTATAGATATCGATATTGGTAGATTTTACTTTATTTCACATGTAACCCCTAGGGGTATGTGTGTTGTGTGTGTGTGTGTGTTTGTGTGTGTGTGTGTGTGTGTGTACACCCCTGGGGGTTACATGTGAAATAAAATCTACAGATGCTTAAAAAGTAAGGCAAGTGATTGAACAATTACATTGTATGATATACGCCCTATGTCCCAATAAAAGTGTTTAAAAATAGCTAGAATATATTTTGAAAACATCGAACAAAAACAAGGTAAGCTTGCACTGAAGATCAAAAAATCACTCAACAGATGTTTTCAACATCAATTTGAACATCGAAATGCTTTACACTGAGGGAGTCGCATGCATCTAGGCTCTGGTATAGGCAACCCTTCAATTCTTCTTGCATGGTCAAAGATGGAGGTTTGCTTTTCCTTTATACTGTAAGTCTCTTCTTCTCTTAAGAATACAGTGTCATTACAGGTTACTAAAAAAGAAAACAACAACCCGACTTATACAGTCCTTTAGTGTTCCATAGCTAGAGCCCTTCACTCCCACCTAACGCACAATGCATTACAGTCTGGCTAATCTCATCCCCACACCCACTTCCTCTGATGTGGAGTCACTGCTGACAATAGTACAGCTAGGAGCACGTATTATTTAAATGACTAAAATTACAGCGTTGGCAGTGGGAACTGCAGTGTTCTCGCTCCCATCACTAGGGAAAGAGCTCTGGGTACATGACAGCTTAGAAACTGCCTTCATGGGGAGAAATGTTCATATAAATCAATTTTCTGCTGGAAAAAAATGAAAAAAAATTAATTTGCTGTGTACTTATTTAAACAGCTGACTGAGAGTTTATTTTGCTTGATTGCGGGCCTTCAGCAATCGTCATCGCTTCCTTTTGCTTCCCTCCCTGGCTCCTAATGAATTTCCATTGACAGAGCCTAGAGCTATCCTCTCAGAAATCATATAAAATCTGACACTGCAAAAAAATTAACCTCAAAGAGGTGTCTTCGGGTGTTGCCTTTCAAATAAAATTTTAATAGACAACTGCAGGTTGAGAGCTCATTTTTTATAACCTGATAACTAAGCGAGATTCACAAGCTGTCCCTGGTCTGCAGATGGAGCTGTTGACAAAATAGTATTATTCACTTGAGGAAAAGCAGCCCACTGACTTGAGCTTTATTGAACGTTTCTTTCTCGTCTTTGCAAATTTTTTTATGGACTATGGCCTCAAGATTTAGCCTAAGTATAATCTTCTCAATTAAAATAAATCTATCCTTGGAAAATTGAAAACAGCTACAAATTTTGATGAGCATTGCCTCCCTTGGTTACAGGATTGGGCCACATAAAACCTACATAAATAGAAATGGGGACGCATGACAGTGAAGAGTGACTCACATACATGGATAAGCCACATGATGCCAAGAAAGCTTACAGGAATAGAGACTGCATTATCTCCCTCTAAAAAAAATGCATACTAAGGGATTTTACATCTAGGATTCAGACAATACTTTCTTGCGGGGTAATCTTTTTCTTTTTTGTCTAATAAATAGCCTGTTATCACAATCTAGCAGGTAGCTGACATGTTACTTTGTAAGACTTAAGTACGGCATAGACTAATACGCGACTGTTGCATTTTAATGTTGGAAGGGATATTAGAGATAATCCAGATTTGCTCTAATAGAATTTCCGAGTTGGAAGAGACCTTAGTGATCAGTCATATAATTTTTCAACAACTATGCAGAAAGCATCCATGTGAGTGATCACATCCGATTGGTATTAGAATTAACACATCATCTCACTAGACCCTGTTCGGCTTTACCGTGAGGGTGTCTCACAGACAGAGCACAGGCTGTAGTGCAGCCTGATGGACCTTGGGGAGTAGCCTTCATGGGGCCGCCGGCTCTCCAGCCACTCCATGGGAGCAATGGAGCAGGTCCAGTCTCTCCTAAGGGGCACTACGAATTGGAAAGGGCTCTAGGACAGTGGGTTTGTGTCATTGTCTGGTTTTAAGGCAAATGAGAACAGAGGGAGAGATGCTCACCACGACTGCTAGTGGTATGTTAGAAAAGTTACATTTTAAAGACAACTCAATAGATGTTTTCAGGCCATTGAAGAGAAGTCGCTCTTTCAAATTAGTGGAAACTAGGTTGGCTACATGTCACAGATGGTATAAAACCTAGGGTCAGGAATAAGTCTTCCCTGTTTTCTTTCAGAATTATTTCCACAACAAAACTCACTTCTAGGTGAGGTATGAGGCAGCTTCAAAATTTTGTGGAAAAATATGATTGGAAGATAATAGAACTTTTCTTACAAATGTTTGAAGCTTCCTTGTCCATGGGAATGAAGAGACAGCAAATAGACTAAGCACATGCTAGATGGGAGTAAGAATTCTGCCCTCAATTACATTTCAGAAAATACATAGGAGTCTCCCAGACTTGGTCCTAAAGGCATTTTTCATTAGATTTTAAAATAATAAGCCTTATTTGTTTATCAATATTCTCTTTTTATACTTAAATTGTTATTAAGTACTTTTTCAACTTAATAGGACTGAATTCCTGTCATTATGGAGTGCTTAAATGATGCTAAGAAAAAATTTCTGACGAGTGTATTGTTTAAATCATCTCGCCTTTTATTTTGCTCCTATAGTGATAAAAACAAAATGAAACACACTCACAACAACAACAGAACTATACCTGATTATTTTCTGATTATTTTAACTTTTTATGTGCTAAGCAATAGGAATGGCTTTAAACATAGAAGCTTTTGCATCTGAAAATTACTATAATATCTGTCTTGATATCTCAGAGGAAAAATAAGCTTAATCACTATAATCATCATTGAGAAAATAAACACACTATTCTATACTCACTGAAATTAGACTTCTTTAGAAGAGAACAAGAAAGGGAGAAAGAAAACATGTATTGTATTTGTAAAAATGCACAAAATATTTGACTGCCATAAAATATGTAACTATGATCATTTTGGTCATATTTCTTAGTAAGGTCACAATACTTTATATTATAGTCAGCATTTTTTATCGTCTACCTCATTTGATGTCCATTATATTTCAGGTTCTTGGAAAACATGACAACATTCAGATTGACGATGCTGGAACCATCTAGAAAGTGTGCTGTGCTGTCTGTTTTTATGTTGGTGACATCTGGAGCATTCACAATAACCCATGCAGAGTTCTTCCTGGGCCACTTTGAGCCATGGAATACTGTCTTGATTTTCTATTTGAAACTTTGCACTTCAGTTTTCAAATTAAAAACAAGTGCACTGGGTGCTATCCAGCCTATGGCAAAGTTTATCTCCCACATGCTCTATAGGGCATGGGATAACTTTTATAATTCCATCCACCCATCTAAGTTATAAATAACACTTCTAAATTACATGTATGATCTCTGAATATTTAGTTACACCCACAAAGCAGTTATTTGATGTATGTGATAGTTAGAGTTTAAGTCAACTGGACATATTTGGATTCAGGTAGGCATGGTGCCCAGCCTATCAATAAGTTTGCAACCTGAGGACACTTCCCTGGGGAGGTGGCCTTTGATATGACAGAGCCCCTGAGCCAAGCCTAGCCTAGTCTCTTTACCCCTTTGCTCTCTGCTGGATCTGGATCTGGTGTCTGATTCATTGAACTCCTGTTGTGTTGCCTGCTGATTCCAAGCATCGTCAGAAGACTGCAGAGCTTGGATTTATTTCACTGACCTTAGATTCATTTTACCTCCGCATCCACCAGCTGTGGCCTTCCTGCTTCTTCATCCTGCATCCCGTCCATCAACTTCCACAGCTCCACAAATCAGAAAAGCCTTTAGGTTTCATCTGATTTATGGAATGGACTGCACTTAACCTACTTCTGCCCCTGTCTATGCCATTTCTTGATTTGAATCCCTCTCTGGTATCTATACACATATGAGCATCACTGGTTTTGCTTCTCCAGAGAACCCAACTGAACACCATGTAGTTGAACACATTAAAACCCATAGTAGTGTATAAACCTCCAAAGGCAAAGTGTGTTTTTATTCAACTTAAAACATAATGTTTTATACAGATGTCCTTAAGCATGTCATAATGATGGAGTTAGTGACTTTGGATGTTTTTATTTCGTTTGGATTTACCTTTGCTTTTTGTTTTAATGTACTCTAATTATAGTCTCATGTAGAGATGTGCTACCAAAGGATCGGAGTTCAAATCAACCAGCTGCTCTGACCAAAGACAGGCGAGTCTATTCTCTAAAGATTTAAGGTCTCAGAAACCCAGTGGGGTAATTCTAACCCATCCCATAGGGTCTCTGTGAGTTACACTATACTCAATGATAGCAAGTTTGGTCTGGTTGGTGGTGCAGTTGGGATATGAGTTAGTCTATTAACCACAGAGTCCACAGTTCAAAATCACCAGGTGCTTCACAGGAGGAAGATGAGGCTCTTTATTCCAGTAAAGAGATACAGTCTGGAAAACTCACAGGGCACTTCTACAATGTCCTCTAGAGCGGCTATAAATTGGAATTCACTCCATAATGGTGAGTTAGGTTTTTGGTTCTCACTGTAAAAGTTTGAATATTTGGAAAATCTGAGTCAGAACCCACTTGATGGCAGTGAGTTTGAATTTTTAAGAGGCATGATTTTATTACTATGTCATTGCATTTTATTTTACTATAATTTTAATAAAACACGTTTGCCACAATTCTTACTAAAATCCAAAGTACAGGAAATGAAATGGGTTTATAAGTAAGTAGCTGTATCTCAATGTGATTTGAATATATGAGTAGTAACTACTGAATAAACACTTTTCAATACAATTATTTATTACATAATAACAATCAGTTATTTTATTTAATTCATGTTTTTATTTGTAAAGCGGGTAAGATGCTAGTAATGACAACTACTGAAGGACAGCAGTTTATATATCTAAAAATTCTAGAGGTTTGTCAGCTGTTTTCACAGGTAAAAATAAGATGTTCTTGAGGCTTTGTATTATTTTAATTTGTATATAGCATTGGTTCAATGTTGCACTCCTAAAGCTAAGTAGGTAGTAGATACAGTGAAAAAGCACAACTATTTTATCAGTTAATGTACTAGTTAGTTAATTCTAATAGTAAGTCAGAGTGGAAAATTTAGCTTCTACTGGAAGACATGTTCGCATGCCAAGTGGCAGAATTCGTTTGCTGGTTTAGAAGCAAGCGTAGCACAGACATGTCTCCAGCCACCTATAACCTCACCACTATGAGGTTGAAATACACAAACCATTTCACAATAAGTGATGATGGTATGCATAGATGGCAGTCACCAGCCCTGCAGGTTAGCGTGTCACAGGGTTCCACAAGGACATGCCAGCTGAGCAATTCTGTTGTTGAAAAATATTTTTGTCATGCCACTGAAAATATCCTATAAATCCAAAAGCCATCTATGGGGGACAGTGAAATGCAAAGCTGAATTTCTATACGGGGTGCCTATAATAAAACCGTGTATATAATGTGATTTCAAGAAACACATTACCCAAGAAGAAACACCTTGTTAATAGTGGTTGTGCACAGCATTGGCCTAAGGGGCTGTCTGATGATCAACATAAACCAAATATCAGGAAACCACTGTGTGGGTTGCAGGCAAGTTAATTTATAAGGTCAGTTAAGGGAAAAACATTATCACACAACTGAAGTTGCAGTTTCTCCTCGAGAGAGTATTTGGGTTTATATTGATTGCGGCAGGGACACCCTCGGGTGATGTCAAGCATTAATTTGTGGCTACTCTCTCACAAATGCACATAGCTCACACAGAGAAAAAGAAAATCATTGTAAATGTTTTGGGTTGTTATACGTTAACTGATTATTTAAATATATATATATTAAAAGACATCTGTGTGGGAGCTAAATTGTATTTATTTTTCAAAAAGTCTAGAGAAGAATTCCATTATCTTTTGATGCCATTCTGCCAAGAAATGTTTGAAGCCTCCTGGTATATAGCACATATATACATATATGATATTTTCTATGTCAGAAACATCTCTGTGCTAACAGTCTTTTTCTCTTTCTTCTGTAGGTAAGGCAAAGTGCAGATACTCAATAAATCTTTGCAAAATTGAATGTGTGATCATTTATCAAAGTACATGTCACATATATAAGTATTTAACTAGCAATTGTCTTATATTGAAACTAGGTTAAATCTGGAAATCAAAGTATATGGTGCTCGATTCTGTTTGGCATCTGTACATGGTATAAACGGTAATCATGTTTAGCTGCTAAATGAAAGGTTGATGGTTTGAGTCCAACCAGAGTCTCTCAGAAGAGTCTCAAGTTTTAGAAATGGGGGGTCGGGCAGGTTCTGAAAACGTGAGGAAACACAGTTGTACTCAGACACACAGGGAGCCCCCTTGAATGAAAATCTATTTAGAGGCAATTGCTTTGAGTTCCTGCTACTGAGTCTGTGACTTAAAATTTACTGACTTGTCAATAATCCTGAGGGCAACGGTTCCCAACCTCAGGATCATTACTCCTTTAGGGGTCAAACAACCGTTTCACCAGAGTCGCCAGATTCTTAACAGTAGCAAAATTACAGTTATGAAGTAGCTACGGAAATATTTCTATAGTTGGAGGGTCACCACCACAGGAGGAACTATACTAAGGGTCGCACATAAGGAAAGCTGAGAACCACTGCCCTGGGTATCTCAGTAACAGGTTCCATCATCGATGCTTCAATCATCCGACTATGATAGCTCGACAGGGGGCGATTGAAAAATAAACCTCAGTAATAATAAAGCGATTCTACCTTGAGCACATAAAACAGTATCGTGCTCTCTCTTTCAGCAACAATTTTAGCCCCATCACTAGTAACGTGATTGTAATTCACTATACTAGGACATAAATGTGACACATATCATTTTATAATTAATTTCTCTGAGAGCTGAGTTTTTGAAGCCAGGTTTGTAGCCAGGTTTGTGCTGGTAACTGAATTATTGACTTCCACTATAAGCCTACTCTTCCAGTTTCTTATTTGTAATACAGAGACTGCAAGTTTACAAAATGCATTTATCCCCCAGTTCCCTCCCTGTTTAGATTCTTCCAGAAAGGGACGTCAACAGACTGAAAAGAAGAGGGGAGAGGAAACTTCCTTTATACTTTTTGTCAGTTCTATGATGACAGAACCTGACCCTTTAGGTAGTGTTCCTGTCCGTTTCTAATAGTGTCTTCCAAGCAGTGACACCTCGCTCGGTGTGGCAGTTGGTTCCATTTGAAGTTAGTTTCAGATTGTACCGTAGCGTCTTTCCACACTTCCAGACCCATTGCAATCACTCTCCATTAGAGGTAACATAGGCGCCACCTCTTTAGAATTCCAGATCAATTTGGACTTTCATTTGAGCAACTGGTATCAGCAGTAGCTAAGGAGCAGCCTCCTCGCAAAGATTTGGGTTTTCTCCATACTTCTGGTCTATAAGTTTGCGATATACTCACCTTAGGTAAGTGAACCCCATTTCTCAAAAATCTAAGTCTATGTCCACATGAAGAAACACATCATATTTAGCTAATTACCTGTCTTAGATTTTTAAAAATGTATTTTAATTAAAAATTTTAAGCACAATGTTCCTTATTTCCTGTGCTTATAAGCACAACACTATAAGTTCTGATTCAACTCTAATAGAATTCCTACAGATGAGACATGACTATGAACCTCAAAAAGAATTACTTTTCAGAGACTAAAAATTCAAAGGAATGGGAGACACTTTAAATGACTAAATTTGTGGTCTCTGGAACGCCACTTAATTTACAACAGCATAGTATTTCAACAATTTTATGATAATATTTATGCTAATTCTGCAACTATTATTGTATAAGAAATATAGGCAAGATGTTAATCTATGGTTTTTATTAATATAACTACATTTCCTTATTTGAGAAAGTGCTCAAGGTAGCCATATTGAAATGAATTCTGAATTCATAGTAATACAGAACATAATAAATGTACTCTAGCAGAAGAAGCATTATTCTTTGTCCATTCCCTGCATATTCTAAAATATTTACCTTAGTAATAGATATACAAATCATCACTCTTGTTGGGGCAAAGTAGTTCACTAGCCAGCAGCAAATCTGGATTGCTCAGGGAAGATGTTTTGATTAATAAGATACTATGTAACTCTACCTTTGGACAGTCAAGTGGTTGTTGCCACATAAGTTTAGCTCGGATTTGTAGATCAACGATTGTGACGGAGACATTGACTGACTCTCCCCACAGGTACAGCCTATCTGCGTAAGAGCTGCCAGTTAGCCTGGGTCTGGAATTCAATCACAGAGATGCGGGTGATTCATAGAGCAAATAAAGACCATCACAAGAATACACACCCATGTGGACAGGCAGAGAAGCCAGCTTTAGTCTTGTCTTGGCTTTTTGGCAACTGTGGCCAGGTCAAAGCTCTTTGAGATCTCAGGTTCTGAACTCTGTCTTTTGAATCAGGGAATCCCATGGGGTTACATGAGGGAATCAGGGAATCCCATGAGAATCACTACTTTAAGATATTTTGTGTTATCATTTTCTTTCCTTCCGAAAAAATTTACCATTCTTTTGTATTTCAACCTCATCACTTCCTATTTCAAAACATTTTCTGGTTTCGTAGAAGAGACTAACTACCTTTCTCTCAAGACAATGTTGGGGAGGCACGGTTGCTGCTTTACATCTAGCCTGTAATCAGCACAACGGAGACTAATTGCTTAATGACTATAAAATATGGGTACCTAACAATTCACTAAGTAAACAAATCTAAGGGGATGTCTGGGATACTGCATGGTGCAGTGAGCTAGATGGTGACCCCCACCCCCCAATCTGTGTCTATGCTTTGTCAAATGCGTCTTCTTAGCTGTAACTAAGTTAAGGATCTCAAGATCAGCCCATATTACCCAAGTGGATTCTACTTTCAATAACAAGTGCTTTTATAAAAGGAGCACAGAAATAGACACTTAGAGAGGAACCTGTTTTGTGAAATTGGAGGTCAATATGGGAGTAATGGCAGCCATTAGAAGGTAGGACAGAGAGGCGAGGCACAGAGCCACTCTTAGAACATCCAAATATAATGATTTTAGACTCCCCTTTGATTTGAGACTTTTGGCGTCTGAACTTGGGAATACATTTCTCTTATGCCAGCCCCCCAGTTTGTGGCAATTTAGCAGAACAGCCAGAGAAAACTAATGCAAGAATCAACTTCCATGATCCATTGGAAATGCTGTGCCCCAGCTTGTCAACACTGAAGTTAAGTATCTAAGTCTGCGACCCAGACCAAACCAAGGCCACTGATGATGACGCACAGGGACTCAACAGAAGAAGAGAGGAGGGCTGTTCCCCAGCCTCCGGGATGGTTTTCAAAATGCGAGGGTTTGAACTGCGCTCCTTTGGGTTATCAGACGAAGGCAGAATGCACTCTTCCATCAGAGCTCCGTAAGAGAATGCTTAAAAAAGTTCTTGGAAGATTTCCATGATGTCCATCCCCCTCCCATTTTCCATGAACTTTTCATGCTCCCTCATCTCTCCAACACAATGTGGACAGCGGGAGATGATGGTAGTTTCATCTCTTCCTTTCAAGGTATCCTGAGCGAATGCATCTCTTCTTAGTGAACAATAAACAGGCCATGCGGCATTGTCTGCAGATCTCAACCATGCTAATTCAGCGACCGCACACATGCATGCAAGACATGTGTTCCTGTGCTACTTCTGTTCGGCCTGCTGCATTGTGCGAAGCAGGGAGCTAGTTAACATGCATTTCGAGTCGCAGACCCCAGCACCTGTATTGCAGACACTAATCAAAGTGCTCCTTCATGGGGTGAAAGAATTGCTGTTTGTAATGCAATAATTAGGCTGGGTAGAAAGGCCCATAAAGTAAATCAATCTAGTCTGCTCTGGAGATCTGACTCCATTCTCTTGGCAGATTGTTAACATAATGAGACAGAGCCTACAAGAGGGCTCGCAGAATAGACCTGTGTCGCTCTCTCCTTTCTTTAATTTTACAAGCCTTCTTCGGACATAATTGTGATTAAAACTAATGCGAGCCCTTGATAAAACATGAGCTTCAAAACTTTCGTAAGGCTCTGAAAAGGATGAGCTGGCAGCTCGGAGCGCCTTTTACACAAGTCCTGAGCTGCTGTCTTGCTGCAAGCTCACAAGGATTCCCAATAAGTAATTACAACTGAGGGGGAAAAATAACAAAACCGGGGGCGGACATTCAAAGGCCAGCTTGAAAATAGTGGTTTGATTAATCTGAAGTCCAACAAAAGGAAACAAATTAAGTGTTCTTTATAAATCACTACAAGATTTTCAATAGCAAACTTATTTGTTCTGTGAAAGGAGCTGAATTGGCAAAATGCTCTTCCCTACCCCAACAATGATACTGTTTTCTTATCTACACCAAGATTCTGATACGGACACTTAAAAATACCTACAAAAACCAACTCTCACACAATGAGAAATTATTTTCTTGCTCTTTCAGCATGTTGAAATCCTCTTTCTGAAAAATGTACTATATTCATATTCCTTTTCTTTTTCACATATCCTGGGAATTAAATTAAAACCCTTTTTTACACACACACACACACACACACACACACACACACACACACACACACACACACACACGTCCTGGTACCAGAGCGATCAGTGTCTCACGGCTGACTGAAAGAGAAGCAGTTCAAAACCACCAGGTCTCCTCTGTGAGGGAAGGTGAACGCTGGCTCTGCTTCTGCAGAAGCCTTGGGAACTCTGTGTGGCAGTTCTAGTGTGTCGTTTTACAACACTAAGTCAGACCAATTGGATGGCAGTAAAATTTAATAGACTAATATACTTTACATTGTCAGTATTTTGCTATATTTAAATTAATTTTAGGTCTAAAATAAGCAAATCCATACTTGAATTAGAAATTTTTAAAAGTTATTTGCTTCCGGTAACCTGCACCAAAACAACACAGGTATTTGAAATTCTCACATATCTTGAAATGAGCAATGGCATTAAATTCCAACAATGAATTGTTTCTGGATAGTTTTGTTACATGCTCTCTTTTCAACTCCAATGTTTGCATCATGGTTACTGTGACTAATGGCAATATATGTAAGTATGTGTGTGTAATAGAGATGTGTGTGCATGGGATATGACTATACGATATACATGTAAGTGTGTGTGTGTAATAGAGATGTGTGTGCATGGGATATGACTGTATTATATACATGTAAGTATATGTGTGAAATAGAGATGTGTGTGCATGGGATATGATTGTATGATATATATGTAAGTATGTGTGTGAAATATAGATGTGTGTGCACGGGATATGATTATATGATATACATGGCTGTGTGTGATATGTGCACTTCTGATATATGCATTTGGGCACATGTGTCACATTTTGCCAATGCTCAGGCTTATCTGACACTTGAAATTCACTTGGTACAAGTTAAGGAACCATGAAATCCCTCATTATCATGATCGTCTCTTTTGACCTGGCTGTTTATTTGTGCTCAGAATTACTCTGTTCTATGCAGGACAGGGGCTCGAGGCTTCGTCAGTAATGGAGCGTGCCGCTGTTGCTGCTAGCCGTTAGTTGACTGTGTGTGTGTTTACCAGTGACAAGATAATTGTTTAGACTCCTAACAGTAGAGTTTTCTTTCTTTGTTATCCTGTGTTAAAGCATACAAATAATAACAAAAGGATAAAGACAATGGCAAAAAACGGTTCATTTAATGATATCAAATGCCATGTGCAATTTATAATTTAATCCTCACAAGACAATATAGTGATATAAGGTATTATTCCCTCTTTACAATGGGTGGGGGGTGGGAAGCTGAAGTCTAACAAAATGAGTAACTTGCCAGAGGTCAGGAGAGTCTGGGAAAAAACCCAATTGAAACCCAGGTGTGATTCTGAAAGTATTCACCTGGACAGGTGTACTGCCAAAGACAGTGTTTGTGTTTTGTTTTGTTTCTTTTTTCTAGTGTTACTTGCCTTGCTTCATTTTCAGATAGCAGCATAGGCGACACTGACTCTCACAAAGCTCAATGATATAAAGAATGTTAAAGTTCATGATTTTCTTTAATAAGAGATCCTTTAAGAAATGGGTTTATATAAAAAGGAAAAAAACAGTGCAAAGGGAAAATATGGAAATTATGAAGTAGTGAAGTTTTTTTTTATCAAAAGTAACATTTTATTAGAAATGCTTCTGCTAATGAAAGAAAGGGAGATGCTTTTAGAAATCAATTTGCATATACATGGATGAATTCACTTAGTAATCTAGCATCATGAAACTTTAAATAATATTTCAATTGACAGATATTTTTTTAAACAACTGAAATATTTAAACAATTTAAAGCCTAGAGATGGAAACTCTTGACTTTAAAAAGTTTTGGTATTTTTTGTTTGTTAAAGAATGCTTTTAATGTATGTAAGTAGCAAAGATCTCTAATTATTGCTAACTTTCCTCCCATATTTTTTTTTAGTTATTTTATTGAGGGCTAGTACATTTTTTATCACAGTCCATCCATCCATCCATTGAGTCAAGCACCTATGTACACCTGTTGCCCTCATCAATCTCAAAACATTTGCCCTCTACTTTAGCCCTCGATATCGGTTGCTCATTTTCCCCCTCCCTCCCCCCTCCCCCTCCCTCCTGAACCCTTCATAATTCATAAAT